>NC_081548.1:4998381-5309208 GCF_901000735.1 Corylus avellana | reverse complement strand
CTATTTACTCAGCGGTCCAAAGGTTGTAGCATACGTCCATGTATTATCCAAGGGTTAACCCAAAAGTAGAGTATGTCTAATACTATTGAGGTGTACGTCCACGTACTATTTGTAGAGTACGGCGTACTATTGGCAGAGTACGTCCGATGGTCCCCCAACGTACGTCCTCACTTAAAGACAATAGCGTATGTACGGTGGTCCTCGGCCGCACGTCCAGTCAAAAAGTTTGAAATTTTCAAAATACCCTTCTAGCTGTTCCTATTGACTCAAAGTTTAAATTAACCCTCTAACTAAGCTACCTAAGCTTAGTTAATTATTTGAGTATGTAATACATGTATTTTAGGCCCCAAACCCTAAACCTAAAAATAATACAAAATATAATCGGATTGGTAATCCTACGAGGCCTGTCTGAACAGGACATACCCCTGTACGAACAGACAGTAACAAAGTGTGTAAAAATAACATAGGTGCATCCGGATGGGTAGAGGCCCCGTTCGGACTGGCTTTCCTGAGACTTTAATATTGATGACCTGTCCAGACATGTGGGATCCATGTCCGGACACAAATTCTACAAACTCCGAATTACTCCCCACGTCCAGACATGGATGTCATCTCTAGACACTGCGATCGTGTTTTGACTCCTTGGGGTCCCTTCACACTCACATATGCCCGAGTCTTTCTCATGAAATCCCAAACACTCCGATCTACATCATCCTCCCCAGGTTGAAGAGAATTCACCTTTGAATTCGTATCCTCGTCCGAAGAGTCATCTGTGAACGAGACAAGGTGCTTGATGTTAAAGACATCAGACGCCTTGATGTGGCTATGCAGTTTCAACCTGTAGGCATTTGGATTGATCTTCTCCACAATTTCAATCGGGCCAATCTTGCGGGTAGCCAGCTTGTTGTACTCTCCAATAGTGAACTTATCTTTTGTCAAAACAGCCTACACAAAATCCCCCTCCTCGAACTCTAGGGCACATCGCTTCTTGTCCGCATCCACCTTATACTTTGCCGTCGACTCATGTAAATTCTTGATGGTTGGCTTGTGGCCCTCCTGGATTTGGTCAATTCGGTCTTCAGCTTTAGTATGTGTTCGCTTCAACTTAGGAATAGGTGCCAAATCCAACGATGTATGAGGATTACTTTTATAAATGATGGTAAATGGGTTAAGGCCAGTACTCCGGTTGTTTGACCGGTTGAAGGCGAATTGGGCTTGGTACAACTTCTGATCCCATGACTTGAGATGCTCCCCCACCAAGCTCTGATGTAATGCCCCCAACAATCAATTGACGACCTCCGTTTGTCCGTCCGTTTGTGGATGGTAGGCGCTGTTGAAATCGAGTTTTGTGTGCGACATCTGCCATAAACACCGCCAAAAGTGGCTAAGGAACCATGTGTCGCGGTTGGAAACTATGGACAATGGTAGTCCATAGAGGCGATAGACCTCTCTAAAGTACAATTGTGCCACATTTACTACATCAAAGGTCTTCTTACAAGCAATAAAATGCACTATCTGAAAGAATCTATCAACTATCACAAAGATGGAGTCATTATCTTTTTGGTCCTTGGTAAGCCCAACACGAAGCCCATGCTCACATTAGTCCATGGCCTTTCCGAAATAAGAAGGGCATATATAGCCTGACATTAGTAACCGTCCCCTTGGACACTTGACATACGCAACAAATCCTCACAAGTTTCTCCACCTTTTTCCTTAAGCTCAGCTAATAGAATTGCTCCACCACCAATTGGATTGTCTTATCCCGCCCCATGTAACCTTCATTGTGGCGCTCGTGAATAATCTTCAGCCGTAGACTACCTTCGGGGATGCAAATTTGAGTGCCTTTGAAAAGGAACCCATTATGCAACCCAAAATCTCCCATTACTCTAGAAGACACATCACTGACAATAGGACCAAAAAATGGATCAATAGAAAATGAATCTTTTAACAATTTAAAACTAAGTACCTTCGAGTTCATGGTGGTCAATAGTGTTGTTTTCCTATTGAGGGCGTCGACCAATTTGTTCAAAGCCGCTGATTTGTGCTTGATGGTGAATGATAATTGATGCACATATGTGGCCCATTTGGCATGTCGAGATGACAATTTATCTTAACTATTTAGATGCTTCAGCGCTTCGTGATCTGAGTACAAGATAAAGTCGTTGTAGGTGAGGTATGAGCTCTAATGTTTTTGTGATTGCACCAACACATGGAACTCCATGTCATAGGTGCTATAGTTGAGTTGTGCTCCCTTCAACTTTTCACTGAAATATACAACTGGCTTACCTCCTTGACTGAGTACCGCTCCAAGGACTACCTTAGAAACGTCACAATGCAATTTAAAAGGCAAGTCGAAGTATGGAAGGACAAGTAATGGGGTTGTGGTCAATTTGAGCTTGATCAACTCAAAGGCGGTAGTAGCTGTGTCCCCCCAAGAGAATTTTCTTGCCTCATACACTCAGTGATTTGCACAATTATGGTGTTGAAATTATGAATGAAGCGTTGACAGAATGACACCAATCGATGGAAGCTTCGGACCTTATGTAGAGTAGTGGGAATAGGCCAGTTTTGGACAACCTCCACTATCGACCACCGCCAACCCATCCTTGGACACCACATAACCAAGGAAAAGAATGGAGTCCACCATAAAGGAACACTTGGAGTGTGCCGCATAAAATTTCTCCCTACACTGCACAAGTAATACATCACGTACATGTCGGATGTGCACCTCATGGTCGGAGCTGTAGATAAGGATGTCATCAAAGTAGACTACTACAAATTTCTCAATAAAAAGGTGAAACGTATGATTCATAACCCGCATGAATATGCTCGGAACATTAGACGACCTGAATGGCATCACCAATCATTCGTAGAGCCCCTCTCGCATCTTGCACGCGGTCTTTCACTCATCACTAAGCCGCACCCAAATCTGGTGGTACCCACTCTTCAAGTCAAGAATTGTGAATACCGTTGCTCCACTCAAATGATTAAATAAATTATCCAATCGTGGAATAAGAAATATGTACCTTACTGTGGTCTTATGACTGGACCCCTAGAAAGAAACTTAGGCTTTGATACCAATTGATGCGGCGTAGAACTCATGATATGCAAGAATAACAATAACAAGAAGGAATAAATACTTCTATGATCCTGATACTATCAACGACTCAAAGAAATCTTCTCTAAATGCTAAATGCTCTCTAGGGTTTGAAGGAAAATAATGAAGAAACTCAACTCTAAGTATTCTTATTGAAGAAAACTGAATAATAATCAAAAGCTACGTTCTAGGGTCTGTAATACATGTATTTATATGTCCCCAAACCCTAAACCTAAAAATAATACGAAATAGATTTGGATTGGTAATCCTACAAGGCTTGTCTGGACAGTCACTAACAAAGTGCGTAAAAATAACATAGGTGTGTCCGGACAGCTAGAGGCCCTGTCTAGACAGGCTTTCTCGAGACTTCAATATTGATGACTTGTCTTAACATGCGGGATCCATGTTCGGACACAAATTCCAGAAACTCTGAATTACTCCCCATGTCCGGACACGGATGTCATGTCTGGACACTGCGATGGTATTATGACTCCTTAGAGTCCCTTCACACTCACATTTGCCCGAGTCTTCCTCATGAAGTCCCAAGCACTCCGATCTACATCAGTTACCCAGTTATTTTTCGTGTCGTGTTTGAGAGTTCAACCCGTTTATCTGAACGAGTCATGTTCGTGTTTAGGTTAATCGAGTGACAGGTCATTACGGATCGTAATCGTGTCGACCCACTAACCCATTTTGCCACGCCCAGAGTTTTACATACATTTAAAGTACTAGCAGCAACTTTGCTTAAGTTTGCCTTAAATTTGGAGAACTAAGTTACATTTTGCTTCCCTATTCAAATAAACTCCATAGTAACTCCCATTATCTTTTTTTTCTATACCATTTTATCCTTTAGATTTAGATAACTAAGATACTTTTTGCTTCCTTATTTAAATAAACTCCACAATAAATTTTTTTTATCCTTTCCCTTTATGCTTTAAATATTCTTTTAAATAAATGTTAGGGGAAAGAGAGAGAGAGAGAGAGAGAAAAAGTAATTTAAATATTATTTCAAATAAAATGACAGGGAAAAGAAAGATGAAATAGAGAAAAAATAAAGCTTTTTTTTTTTTTTTTTTTTCTAAATAAGAATAATAATTGTAAGGAAAGCAAAAGTGCTATATTAGATCTAGGGTAATACTATAGCACTTTTGGTTCATTTGGGTTTTTATTGGTTTAGGGAATACTAGTATTACATCCGGGACGTAGAATGTTTATTCAATTAAAAAAAAAAAGATAACTTTTATTGAAAATATAATAAGGTGGAATGTAATAGTTGTGGAATAATGATTCCCACGGTTCATGAAGGAATGACTATCCCATAAATTGAGGAATATCTATTCCTCTTAATTATGGGCCATGAGAATAACTATTATAAGTGTTAGAGTATCTCTATATTTTAACACAAACAATATTTTATTCTACATTATTCTATTCTTAATATAGGCTATTCATTTTCCTAATGAAATAGTCATTACGCTTACCAAACCTACCCCAATGGAGTCTGTTGCAACGACTTTTTAAAAGTTTTTCATACATTTAAGGAAGTGATTGAGACTTAAAAAGTGTGTTTGATACGCGTAATATGATAGATTTTATTAGAAATAGAAAAAAAAAATGGAATAGAACAATCTTGGTGTTAGAATATATGATAATAGCATTATTAACAGTCTCATCAAATTTTACTCACCAAAATAACCAAAAGTACAATTTTCTCTATTTTAATTACTCACTTTTTTAGAGCATCTTTAACAGTCTCCATATTTTAACAATTTACTTTCACTATTCTATTTAAATATTATTTTTCAAATATTTGTTTATTCTTTCTTTAACTATTAAAGAAAGAGAGAGAAACATAAATGCAAAAAGGAGAAAGAGAAACCATTTTTTTATTCAATTGGTGAGTGAATAGTAATTCGCTTACTATTTTTATTTATTATTTTTTCCATCAAAGTGGTGTGACTGAAAATGAGGGGTAATCTGGATCCAACTCTGGCCGAAGCTGGGGCTGTCTTGATGGCTATTCGTCTATGTCACACAATGGGCTTCCATTCGGTGATTGTTGAAAGTGACGCACAGCTTGTGGTGGATGGAGTATATTCTATGGGAGAAGATTGGAGCAGGTTGGGTTTAATGGTGGAAGATATTAAAGCAGAATTGACGAGCTTTCAGCAATGGCGTATGAATTTTGTTCGTAGGGAAGGGAATCAAGCGGCACATGTTCTTTCAAAAAAAGCAACTATGGCTGAAATAAATCAGATTTGGATTAGTCAGGTTCCTGATTGTATTCAAGATATTATTTTGATGGAGCAACATGCTCCATCAACTTGATTTTATCTAATGAGAATGATTTGATTTCAAAAAAAAAAAAAAAAAGAGGTTTTTTAGGCATTTTTACCAAATTGTCTCATCAAAATAACCAAGAAAAGGTTTTGGTGAGAGCATTCTTAGCAGCTTCACTAAATTTTACTCACCAAAATAACCAAAAGTATACTTTTTTCTATTTTAATAACTTACTTTTTTAGAGTACTCCAGCAACCTCACTATTTTAACAATCCACTTTAACTATTCCATTTAAATATTCTTTTTCAAAAACTTCTTTATTTTTTATTTTTTTTTTAACTTTTTTCAAAGAATAGGAAATGAGAGAGAAAATTTATATTATTTCTCATTCATTTGGTGAGTGAATACTACTTACTATCTTTAGTAAGTACTATTCATTCACCAAACCAAAATCGTTATTTTGGTGAGGCTGTTGGAAAGTGTTTTTTGTGATTTTTAAAGATTTGACTTACCAAAATAATCAAAAAATAAGGAGTGCATCTTCTATGCGGTCATTGCACAAAACCCCTCATTTGTGCCGCCACTAAAAAATGGACAAATCAACTTGGAACAAAGTAAGAAAACTCATGCAAAACACTAGATTATTTCTTCCTAAAAACCAAACCTCACACAAATGAAAATATAGACAACACCCTTCCCAACCATCACTGCCACTCGACGCCTGATCCCACCGGTGTTGTCCATCTCAGATTGCGCTGCCGTCACCTAATCCCGACCGTCACCGCTTAGAGCTACCAAGAAGAGAAAAAGAGACTGAGAGAGAGGAAGAGAAAATCCACACAAGGCCAAGAAGGGCGACGCTGGTGGAGAAGATCTCTGGCGCTGGTGGAGAAACACACAAGGCCAAGAAAACCCCACCGCCATCTGAGAGAGAGAGAGACTAAGAGAGAGGGCGAGAGATACCCTGAGAAAGACTCAGATCACTGTAGATCTGATTCCGCCGCAACCACTGGAACCCCACCGCCCATGCATCATTGGTCAGAGCAACCGAGAGAGAGAGAGAGAGGGAGAGAGATACCGGCCAGCGTGGCTAGATGCGACGAGGATGACGTCTGGCGTGGCGGACAGTGGGGGAGGGGAGGCAGGCGGTAGGTGGAGATTGTGTTATTAGGGTTTTGTTTTTAAGAATAAAAAATGATGAATCATGTGTTTTGTTACACATGTTATTATTTTGTTCCCAGGTGATGTGTCAGCTTATGAATGGTGGGCACAAAACCCTTGCTTTGTGCAAAGACCGTATTGAAGTTATACTAAAAAATATGGTTAAATTCACTTTACCCCCTGAAGTTTCAGAGATTTTTTAATTCGAACCACAATGTTTAAAAATTGGCAATGTACCCCCCTAATGTTTCAAAAATTTTCAATTCAGACCATCCGTTACTAATTTTCGTCTAATTGAACAGAAATCATCTCACGTGGGATTTTGATGCCATCTATTCCAATTATGCCCTCATTAAAACCTATAAAATTACGTAATTACCCTCAATTTCATAGGTTTTAATGAGAGTAATTACGTAATTTCATAGGTTTTAATAAGGACAAAATTAGAATAGAGGGCATCAAAATCCCACGTGAGACGCACGTGAGATGATTTCCATCCAATTAGACGAAAATTAGTAACTGAGAGTTTGAATTGAAAATTTTTGAAACATTAGGAAAGTAAATTGTCAGTTTTTAAATATTGAGGCTCGAATTGAAAAATTCATAAAACTTAAAGGTTGTAAAGTAAATTTTCTCCTAAAAATTAAGCTTAGTGAGACTTCAAAGAATGCTCTGAGGGTGCAAATTGTGCTCTACGGATCTAATACTTATAATTGCCATCCTCATTCTCCATGAGTAATAATTATTCCTACCTCAGCCATGAAATTTGCTATAATAGGCTATTTTTATTCTTTTTAAAAATAAAAATAAAAACTATTCATTTTACTAATCCCATTTGTTTTTTTTTTTTTTTTTTTTTTAATTTTAATATAAATATGGGCTGGAGATATTCAGGAATCCCATTTGGGTCCACCTACGGTCGGTGTGACTTGACTATCCGGTACGTATGGGTTAGGGGAATTCCACGTGTCTGAACACTAAAGCTTGTGATTAAAAAATAAGTCAAATAAAAAAAAAAAAAAAGGAAAAAAAAAAGAAAAAGAAAAAAGCACCGTCTTTTGCAATTTCGAGAAAATATGTTGCAAAGTTCGTAATTGTAACGCAATTGAAGTACCGTTGGGTAAAAACAAAACCCTATAAATTTTCCTCTTTCTTCCTCCTCCCGTTGCGTTATCTTCTCTCTCAATCTCAGCCCTACTTCTCTGCAAACACAACAAACTTTGATCGCTCTCTCTATCAACTTCTCTTTTTTTCTGAATCTTCCTCTCACCGAACCCTAATCTTTTATCCCTCCCCAGCGTTCACAAGTCACAACTATCGCCTAATCTTTGATCTTCGAGGAACCCTCGATTTTTTACATCAATTTTATTTGTCGAGACAAAATTTTCTTTCAGAATTGTAATATTATCCCTTTTTATTTTTGCCAACACAGTATATATAAATTTATAATAGTATTTTTTTTTTTTTGGGATAAGATTTTGCTTGATCGAAACCCTAAAACTATAAGGAGCTCCTCTCTGATTCGATTTCCTAGAAATTTACGCAAAATTATACATTTCGCTTCCCTCAGATTCTATCTTTCGTTTGCACTCTTGGGGCCGATCTGGGAGCCGAGCAGATATGGTGGGCGGTGGAAGCAGGAGAGACGATGGTTCGATGGTGATCAACAACACCAACGTGTTCGCGGCGCTCGAGACTCTGCGGAAGAAGAAGAAGTCTGATAAGGACCGCAAGAGCGGCAGCAAGGCCCATTCCTCCAAGGCCCACTCCGCCTCGGCCCAGGCCGATCCCAAGGAGCCTGAGCGCCAGGTGTTCTGGACCCCTGCCCCGTTGACTGTCAAGTCCTGGGCCGACGTCGACGATGAAGACGACGAAGACTACTACGCCACTGCCGCCCCGCCACAGACATCCTGGGGCGCGGCGGAGGAGGACCAGCAGCAGAGTAAAGGGCAGGACAGCCACTTAGAGGTGGGGGCGTTTTATTTGCTTTTGTTGCTCTATTTGTATGAGTTGGTGATTGTAGCTCTATGTTTATTGTTCTTTCTATGCCTTCAAAATTTGATTTTGTTGCCTGATGATGGTGATATGGATCCTCCGCGTCAATGCCTTAACATTTTACTTTTTGTGTGTTGTTTTTTCATAAATGTTGTAAGAATGCTTCGTGGGTTGGTCGCTGTTTTATGCACGCTTGTCAAATCGCGAATCAATCTCAAAAATTTATTTTGTATAGCGTATAGCGAATTGTGTCGTAAACTCCATACATGACTTTTGAAATGAGGAGCTGCCTCGTGGCTATGAATGGAGGAAGTGGGTGTTGGGATTATTGTTGGATCCTAAGTGAATGGCCAGAAAATCTAAAATATTGTTTCACCTATTGTAAGATACAGAAACACATGTGAAAATTTATGAAGAATAATGTCTGCATATTGTGAAAAGAAGGCATAAATCAATTCATTGAAATTTATGTAACTATATTAGGGTTGAAGCTCAAAAGGAGAAGCTCTCACTTGTGGTATACAAGTCAAAAAGATGTATGACAAGATTAAGGTTTGAATCCTTGAAACACTAAAATCTATTTATTATGAAGTTTTTGATAAGTATATTTTTCTTTCTTAAGTCGCCAGACTTTAAAGAAATTTGCATTGCAAAAATGTCCACAATACATGTTATACGGAGTACTAGACTAGACATAAAGTAGATATTTCTTAATGAAAAAATCAAAAGCAATATACTTTCAAACTCAATGCGGAGATGAGCCGAAGTTGCATCTTGTAAGTTGGAATCAAGTTTGTTGTCCCTTGCGCTCCAGTGGTCTTGGCATTCGGAATATGCATCAGTTTAATCAAGCTCTCTTAGGGAAATGGCTTTGGAGATATGCGAATGAGAGTGAGACTCTTTGGTACAAGATTATCAAAGCTAAGTATGAAGGCCAGGATGGTGGGTCGTGCACGAAGGAGGTTTTGGGCTCTCATGGTGTGGGCTTATGGAAGCATATTCGACAAGGTTGGAACTTCTTTGCCAAAGGTATTCGGTTTGAGGTGGGGGTGGGTTCGAAAGTTCGTTTCTGGCATGATATTTGGTGTGGGGAAAATTCTTTGAAGCATGCCTTCCTGTCCTTGTTCAGTATTGCTAGATACAAAGAAGATTGGGTGAAGGATAACTTTACTTGGAGGAATGAGGTTGTCGAGTGGAATGTCATTTTTGTGCGGCCCGTCCAGGATTGGGAGACGGATATGGTTTTTTCTTTCTTTGATCGGTTGTACTCTTGCAAGATTTCCCTAGGTATTGTGGATCGTATTCGCTAGACCTCGTCTAAGAAGGGTAAGTTCTAGGTTAAGTCGCTCTTCAAGGCCTTGTCCAACTTTGATCATGAGGTGTTTCCTTGGAAGAGTATCTGGCGTACTAAGGTGCCTCTGCGAGTGGCTTTTTTCCCTAGACAAAATTTTGACTCACGATAATTTGCGTAAGAGGAACCTTGTGGTAGTGGAATGGTGTTGTATGTGCAAGAAGACCGGAGAGTCAGTCGATCATCTTCTTCTTCACTGTGAGATTGCAAGTGCTCTTTGGCATACTATTTTTAGTGGGTTTGGGTTGCTTTGGGTCATGCCTTGCAGGGTAAGGGACTTGTTTGATTGTTGGTGATCGGGAGGGTGTTCTCGAAGTGCAGTGGTGTGGAAGATGATCCCTCTTTGTCTTATGTGGTGTATATGGAACGAAAAAAATGCTAGATGTTTTGAGAATTCCATTAGGACTGTAGAGGAACTTACTCTTCTTTTCTTTTTTACTCTTTACTCTTGGACGGCCGCTTGGCTTGCTCCTTTAGTAATCAGTTTTTCTGACTTCCTCTTTCATTTCTCTCCCTCTTAGGCGCCCTCTTTTTATACTTCCCTTGTATGTGGGTTGCACCCTTTTGCGCTTTTGCTTTATATCATTATTACTTATCAAAAAAAAAAAAAAATGCAGATATTATCCTCATCATCTTACAAGCCATCAGAGTTGGGGAGCTCCAAGAGCTAATGTTTTGTGGATTAATGTAAGTGGGTCTTGCCCAAGAAAATGAGAAAAAGGTATGGGGAAAATAGCTTGCTTGAAGAAGCCAAAATTGTTCCCCAAAAAAGATTGATTTTTTGACATTTGGGTCCATCTAGATCTGAGTCAGATTCATAAGATCTTGTTGGATCTTTTGTAGAATAGGAATCATGTGTACATGAGATTGTATCACAATAACTGTATCGCACAATATGCCCCTTGTATCGCATGAGAACCATGGCCATAATACAAAGGCACGATATTTACCACTTCAGCTTCGATATGATATGTATTGTGCAATCTTAGCAACGATGATTTTATGTTTCTCAATATGACGTTTGTGCAAATTTATTTTTTTACTAGTTAAGAGGCTTATGCAGTCATTAAATTTTAAATATGTTTTGGTTGTGTGCTTTGTCATATTTATGCTTTTTTCTTGTTAAAAATGTTTTGTTTTACGATTTTTTAGTGGGAGTAAGGTTATAAATTATAATCCTTTTCGACTTGTGTGAATGCGTGGTTATGAAGGCATGCTTGAGAAAGACCATAGTTGATGATGTACCAAGGTCTATGGAATTTGGAACACTTCCACAAAGTTGATGGATGGTCCTAAAATATTGTTAACAAGATATGGCAGCAATAGATTGTAGAAGAGAATGGCTTATATTGTAGTTTGTTTTGAAGGAATGGCCTAATCAGTATCAGTGAGCTTTTTCATTGAAGAGATTTTGGTGACTTAGACAAGTGGATTAAAGTATAGCCACATGGTCGTACAAGTGGCTGATGGAAGTGGTTTGAATGGAATTATCTAGTTACAGTAGAAGTACAGTCAGAACTAGTGTTTTCTTTATTGTTTTTTGATGGTGGGGTTAGTGGCAGTTTTAGGGTGGTTATAATGGTATCACGTTGTTTACCTTTTTCTTTTGGAGCAGGAATGTATTCAATAATTTCTGATGGCATATAGTGTGTTCTCATCTTTGTGAGTTGTACAATTTTCTGACATAGTTTTGTAAATGTAAACTAATTGCACAAACAATTAATAAGTCTGAAATATCTTTCCATTGCAAATGAATGTTGCAGATTATTGTTTCATGTAAGAGAAATAAAACTCTTATCGCATCCTCTTGGGTGTTGTAGTAGGAGTAGCACAGTTCTTAACTTTTAAGTGCAGTAATGTCAGGCTGCCTTAATACATTGCTTTGTTTGATTTGGGATCAATTACTAGACATAATGAAATTTAAAGGCTTCATGATAGCCGTGCTGAATGGTTATGACACGAGCTGTTAGGGAATTTTGTTTTTTGTTTTTCTTTTGCTGTCTGTAGTGGTAAGATTTAGCTTTTGTTTTATAGAATCAACTTATTTTTCAAATGATTCTGCTTATGCAACTGCAAATAAATTCATTATTGCTTGCTATAAAAATGGGAAAACCCAAGGGTTTGGCCTAGTGGTTGAGACTTGTGGTCTTTGGGAGTATCACCCCATAGATCCCAAGTTCGAGACTTGCTAGGTGCAAACTTCCCTTAGGGGCTACACCCCCTGGTGTTAAAGCCATCGATTTGCCCTGATCCGTGTAGGGAAACTTTCGAGGGTGCAGTGCACGGGTTCGAGGTTTACTCTGCAGGGGTGGGTCCGAAGGGCCATACTTTGTTGAGGTTTCCTGTCTTAAAAAAAAAAGAAGAAAAGAAAAAAAGAAAAAAAGAAGGGAATTGCTGATGAAAATTAGGGTTGTTTTCTGTACTGAAATTATAAAATGCTTGCCTCTATGATTACAGGAAACTGAGAGTGAAGAAGATATTCTTGATGAAGGCGATGATGATGTAGAGGATGAACATGACCATGAACCAGAGGTTCCAGTGCACCCTGAACCAGTGGTGAAGAAAACTCCTGAAGTTTCTGAGCCACCTAAGGAGACAGAGAGGCAGCTTTCGAAAAAGGAAAAAAAGAAGAAGGAGCTTGCAGAACTTGAGGCCCTTTTGGCTGATTTTGGAGTTACCCAGAATGAGAGCAATGGTCAAGATGAGTCGAGCGGTAAATGTGGCCTATTATCTGTTAATGAAACTCTGTCTAATGCTCTTTAATTGTACGCCTATTTTAGTTTCCTGCTTAAAAGTGCAAAGTTTGTTCTGCATTCCACTTTGCACTTTCTCTTTTTTGGTCTTTTTAACTTGAGGTCTAAGAAACTATAAAAAGCTGAATCATGAATTATCTTGTTCCAAGAATCGACGACTTGTCAAAAAAAAGAACCTAACAAAGTCTTTTCTAGGGTTATGCAATAGATGTCTCTCTCTCACTCACACACAAAAGCACATAGCGGCATATGCATGTGCATGTCTGTGCATGTGTGGATGCATGCATGGTGAACCACAACCTTTGAAGCTTAGGGTCGGTTGTCATATTGAGGTCCTTGAATGACCACATGTATTCTGTAATTTCAGGAATAGTTTCTAAGATACAAAATGTTTGAGATATGAATACTTGGGTTTATTAGAATCTCGTATTATCATGTGAGTTACTCCTCATGTTTTGGGTTTTGATTTTTTTATAGTAGTTATTATTTTTGGTGTGATGATAGTTATGCATTCTAAGATGTATATCAGCCCATAAGCATTTGGTTATCCTTTCTTATGAACAAATAATGTTTACATCTCGTCTAAGCAAATGATTTTCTTGACTTGCATCTTTAGGTGCTTCACAAGAGAAGAAAGATGGGGAGGCTAACACAGATGGAGAAAAGAAGGAAAATGCCTCTTCCGAGTCCAAAAGCGCCAAGAAGAAGAAAAAGAAGGATAAAACTTCCAAGGAGGTGAAAGAATCCCAGGATCAGCCCAACTCAGAAGCGACCAATGGGCCAGATGAAGCTGCTGGTACTGAACAGACAGAGGAGGATGCATCTGGTGTTGATATGAAGGAGCGAATAAAGAAGATGGCATCTATGAAGAAGAAGAAATCTAGTAAGGAGATGGATGCTGCTGCAAAAGCTGCTGCTCAAGAGGCTGCTGCAAGGAGTGCAAGACTTGCGGCAGCAAAGAAGAAAGAGAAGAACCATTACAACCAGCAGCCAGTGCGGTAAACGATGTTTTTGTCGGCAGACCTTTCTTCAACATCTATATAGGAATACGCATCTCTTGATGTTCAGATGAAAGTACGAAATAAACTTGGCTCTAGTTTTGTGAAAGATGACATTTAGTTGTATTTCCGTGGACTGAAGGAGGTTTCTTTCTGGCTTTTTGGATCTTATGGTTGGTCAATTATCGTGGGACATTTCATTTTGACAGTTTTGCTCATTGAATATTCTTCCTTTGAAACTGGAAAGTAGTTCAACTTGGTAGCTCTGTATTTTTGTAGTTATTTCTTCCCATGTTCTTTTTTCTTATCTTATGGAATGAATCTTCGGCACTGAAAAATTATTATAGTTTCTTTGGAATCTTGTGCTACTAATTTCTGAAAGAGTAATCCAAGCCTTTATGGGCCATGAGAATTGGAATTCAGCATTTAGGTTCCTTCTAACAACTCGAATGATGTCCATTTATCACTGATTTCGTTTTATGTTTTATGTTATGTTAATCGGTGAGAAAACTAGCTTTACTTTTTAGTGTCTTATGCAGAAAATATTTAGGTAATTTGGCTCAACAACACAACTCCCTAGTTTCTGTAAGCAACCTGGTGGTGTGCTTTTGTGGGGGATTGTCAAAGGGGTTTAATTTTGGGTGGATGATCATGTGGGTCTATTTGCTACTACAACTTGAGAACTTGAAGAATGGTGAAAAAAATATGAATGTGCCAATAATTGAATTTGTTCCATTTTTCAGTCATTAACTGTTAATATACTCAACTCCACGTGCGATTTTCCTTGAGCAACAACTTCATGTGCATTTTAGATCCCAACGGATTAATTATGTCCCTAAGAAGTTGCTAGGGAGTATCCTTTTTCCTGTCTTTTAATTTTTTAAAAACAATTCAGGAAATGGGGAGATTACTAAGGTGGGTCTTTCCCACTATTAATCCAAGCAAAATAACGAAAATGAGAGTAATTGTGAATGTTTCCAAAAATTATGTAGGAAGCAACCTATTTTACGAGTTTATATGCTATGTAGTTAGCACTTTCGAAGGTCTTTCAAGCGGTCTAACTTTGAAAAAATTGGAAAAAATCTAAACTTTATTGATAGTTAGAATTACAATGAGAGAATCTCCTTCTAAACAAATAGAATAGTAATCCTATGATTGATTAAGTGAAACTATATGCCAATGGTCTCCATGAACTTCTCCAACATTAACATTCACCAATAGTTTCATAATTAACTTACATCTTTTGTCTTTTATATTACCATACAATAATGTTTTTCACTTTTCTCTCGTAATTCAATTTTTTTTAAAAAAAATCTTTATATCAAATCAATAACTTCTCGTTATCATTTACAACAAAAGCTCTTTACCAAACGGGCTAAAAAGAAGTGTTTTTTTTTTTTTTTGTTTGGGAGTGTTTTTTAAAAATGTTTTGAAAAGTGTGTTTTGTGGTTTTATATAATTATTATGCAATTAAGAATTGATTAAAAAGAGACCAGCTCAGCTCATTCATTACCAATCGTTGTTCAGTACGAGTTCAGATAAGGTCATTCTCGTCATTTCAAGGACTCCCCCCAGTGGCATTTTCGTCAACGAGACCCGGTCCGATATCCCCATTCCCCCGTACACAAAACCACCTGCAATTCAAGCAAAACAAAAGCCAAAGCGAAATATTCACAAAGAAAGAGCGGAAAGATAGTCCCGGAGGGAAAGGGAACTGAAACAAAACCCCCTATTCCAAGCAACAAAATCTCACTCTTCTTTCCCCTTTTATTTCACCTTCTCCGGGAAAATGCTCAATTCTTCCGCTTCAGGTTCTAATCTTCTCCTCCAAATCCTCCGATTCCATTTCATTTCCCATTCTACGTGTAATACGTAAACAAATATCACAATTCTATGCAACGTTTTTTAATTTTTTTTTTTCTTTTCTTTTACACTTGTTTGGCTGGTCAGAAAAGAAAACGCATGAAAGAAACGGTTTGAATATGTTTTCGTTGTTCTTGTGCCTTTTGTTTTGTTTTGTTGTTTGTTAATAAAAGTTGAGGCTGATTTACGTTCAAGAGCAACGTAAGGTTCACGATTCAATGCTTTTCTAGTTTTATTTTCGTTTTGTTTTGTCAATTTTCTTGGCAATCCATTTACGTGATTATTACTTAGTCTTTTTCCTTGTGTAAGGTTTAACTGGAAGTGGTTTTTTTACTTTGTTAGGGGTTTGAATGCTTGGCCGCTTTGTGATGCTATGAATTGTTTTGGGGGGGACTGAGAGCTGGTTCTTGGTCCCCAACGGATGAGTCGCCGTTTGGTGGAGTTATATATTTGAAGGGAGATAATGAGTGTAAAACTCCATTGCCCATTTCTGGGGACTTCGCTTGGTGGCTCTTCAAATGGTAGAAACAGAGGAAAGTTTGTTTATCTGAGCAGTAGAGGACAGCCTGTGAAAAGGGTCTTTCGCAGGTGTACATGTGCAAAACAGGATCCTTGGATAGCTCAGGTGATTAGGTTTTCGAATTTTTGTGGGCAAAATGTAGAGTTATTGAGGAGAGCCCTTAGGTCGAAAAATGGGTTGAAGGTGGAATGTGTTAAAGAGCCTTTTTCTCGAAGCAAGGCGCTAATTAGGTCATTGAGCCCCTTGTGGGAAGAGGGGTTACTTTTAGTTAGGTGTTCTGTGCTTGTGGCTGTGATATCTGGGGTATGCCTATTGGTATGGTATGGGCAAACAAAAGCCAGGGGTTTTATAGAAAGTAACCTTTTGCCCTCTGTTTGTTCAGCACTCAGTGAACATATTCAGCGTGAGCTTGATTTTGGTAAGGTCCGAAGGATTTCACCGTTGAGCATTACGTTGGAGTCGTGTTCATTCGGACCTCATAAAGAAGAGTTTACTTGTGGTGAGGTCCCCACTGTGAAACTTCGTGTTCTTCCTTTTGCAAGTCTGAGGAGGGGGAAGATTGTAATTGATGCAGTTTTGTCCCACCCAAGTCTCTTTGTTGTGCAAAAGAAGGATTACAGTTGGTTAGGGATACCCTCATCTGAAGGTAGTCTACAGAGGCACCTCTCAACTGAAGAAGGGATTGATTATCGTACAAAAACCAGGAGGGTTGCTAGAGAGGAAGCGGCTACTCGCTGGGAAAGGGAAAGGGATGATGCAGCTAGCGAAGCTGCAAAGATGGGTTACATTGTTTCTGAGAAAAGTCCGATTGTATCCGAAGTTGATGCTATAAAAGAGGATGCGATTCATTCAACAGCATTAACAGACTCCAAGTCTTTCTTATGCATGGATGAGAAGATGCACTGGAGGGATCATCACTGCATGGACACAGGAGTTGATTATGATATGAAGCATGCAGATTTGGAGAAATCATTTGGTATAAAGATTCCTGGTTTAGGGCTTAAATTCTGGTCTAGAGTGATAAAAGGGCCTAAAAAATACAAATTCAAGAGGAAGGCTAATGGAATTGACATTTCTGCTTCTGGTGTTTGTGCCAAAAGAAGAATTCTTGAGCGCAGTGCATTAGCAGCGGCTGCATACTTCCAGGGTCTATCAAATGGGAAGTCTGCTGAACTTTCAGAGGCATCTCGAGATTATGATGTTATGAACCTTGACTCACTTTTGGTGAAAAGTGAGGTTGATAGTCATGCTGACACTAATCTGATGGGAAGTCGTGAAGAAATTTTAACAGTTGATACTCAGAATGCAAAACAATTCGGAGATTCTGGAATCAAGGACTGTACTGTAGGTAAAAATGGTAATTTTGTTCACAATCTATCTCCCGTGACTGTAAGAGATCAGAAAATCGGTGAAAATTTGCCATCAATAGAAGATGTTGCAGGAGCTGCTAACACTGATAATTGTAATGTTAAAAATGAAGGTTTATGTGTTCATGATGAGATGTTCGGGAGTCAAAGAGGTCATACATTTGAAACTTCTACTTTGGGAAAGCTTGAGCCTTGGCTTTCAAAGTACCTTCCTGTTCCCATTTGGCCCCTAAGCCTAAAATCATGTTTGCCATCTTTCCCTAGGAATGTGGGGGAGCTGTTAACCTATCTTCTCATTGGTCCCTTGAAATCTCTGAAGTCAGGCATGGGTCTTAAGGTGGAAGATTTTGTTGCAGAACTTGATGATGGGTTCGATGTTGTGCAGAATGAAGGAATTCAGAAGATGCTTCCCGTTACATTGGATTCTGTCCATTTCAAAGGCGGAACACTGATGCTACTTGCATATGGTGACAGGGAGCCTAGGTGAGGGCCAATTCTATTGTATTTATGTCTAATTTGTTCTCAAATGTAAGATAACCTTTTCACTGGCTTAGGTCACTAAACAATTTATACTGTTTCTTTTTGCTTTGCCTTTATTGAACCCAATTGCTTGTATTTTCACTATTTCCATTGAATTCTTAAGAGGCTGATTCCTGGTCGGACTGTTTTAATCAGTTGCCTTACATGAACATTATAGTACAAAAAACATGGGAAGTTATAAAAAAAGAAAAAGAAAAAGGAAAATGATAAGCTTTAATCAACTGATATTGGAACTAATCTACATGTTAGCTGAAAGCTAGAATAGTCATGTTTGTTAGAATACTGACAATCATTGTATTGGCCAAGCTGAAATCAAATATGTGGTTCCCATATGAGATGGATGACAAGAAAACATGTCTCTTACTAATGAACCAATTTGGGTGATGAAGGTCTGCTTGTGTTATCATGCTGGCCAGAAGATCCAGCTGCAATCTATTTGTGATCATTTATAGTTAAATCACTTTCAAAGGTTTCAGCGCTTCAATCCAGATGGTCTTTGGCCTTGCCCTTGATGTAAGAGATTGATGAAACAAGTTATAAACTGGGAGAGCACAATAAATTATAGAATTTTCTTACAGCTTGGCCTTTGTAATGAAATTTTTTAAATGATTTAGAATTGATGGGAACATTTAAATGATTTAGAATTGATGGGAACAATTGTAGGACGCTTTAATTCAGACATTTTTCTTGGCTTTGGTAGGTTTTATTAAGAGGCGCATGTCCCACAGATTGACTTCAACCTATTTATATCTGCTTTACATTAAGCTGACAGCAAACCCATCATGCTTCTCATATTTATTGATGTTAAAAAACTGGTGAGGTGTCACAATATTTCCAAATGGGCATTGAAATAATTAGTGCTATTTGGTTGTGTGGGGTTGTGCAGATTTCTTCTAGATAATTTGTTGCCATATGTATACATGTGGGTGTGCATTTGTGTGTGTATTGATTGTTCCTAGCACCAAAATAGTTGATTATGGGTTTTAAACTTTTACAGTTTTACTTCAGTGGTGTGTATATGAAACTTGGGTGAGTTTTTTTTTTTTTTTTTGATAAGTAAACGCAATTTATTAAAAAGCGCAAAAGGTGCAATACAAGTACATATGAAGTATACAAGAGAAACCCCTAGGTAGAAGAAGAAAAAAGATCAAGAAAAACATGGAAACTAGAAATATTTATGTCAAATGCAGCTGTCAAATGATAAAGAGTCTTGAAAAAAAAATCCCCTTAATTCCTCCATCGGTTTGCGGTCTTTAAAACTCCAATAATTTCTTTCCCTTGAAAGACACCACATAAGTTAAGACTGAACATCTTCCACATGGTGGCATTCTAAAGCCTACCAAAATGCCCTTTCCAGCAAGCGAAAAGGCATAACCCAAGCCAACCACCCTTCAAGGCTGAAGATGGTATTTTGTAGGGCACTAGCCGTCTCACAATGGAGTAAAAAGCGGTCCACTGACTCCCTACTCTTCTTACACATACAAGACCAATCAACCACAATGGCATGCTGCTTTCTAAGATTATCAATGGTTAGTATCTTCTCTAAGGTGGGCGACCAAGCAAAGAACACCACTCTCAAGGGAGCCTTATTCCACCAAATGCTCCTCCAAGGTAAACGAGTGTAATCATAGGGGACAAGGGCATTGTAGTATAATTTAACATCAAACAACCCTCTCTTGGAAGGTACACAACAAAGCTTGTCTTCACCTCTCTAAAGGAGTATAACAAATTGAATAGCGAGGTAAAAAAATCCACCTCCTAATCACGCGCTGCTTTGAGAAAATGAATATTGATGAGAGTCATTAGAGAACTTGAAATGATCTATACCACAGAAGCATCCTTACAATGAGGCAAACTAAACAAATCTAGAAAAGCTGCCTTGAGGGCATGCTCTGCACACCACACATCATGTCAAAATCTAATTCTGGAGCCATTACTGACCTCAAATCTAGTATGACTAGAAAACTCCCCAGAGCCCCTCTTGATATTCTTCCAAAGCACTACCTCCATATCTTATTGACCTCATTTGAACACCACCTACCCCATAGAATCCATAACCACTCTCCAAAAGGTCTGTCTTTCTTGAACATAATGCCAATGCCACTTTCCCAAAAGAGCTCGGTTGAACAAAAGTAAATTACGGAACCCAGCCCTCCTTCAGAGATTGAAAAACACGCTTTAGACCAATAACCAAATGGAATTTGAACTCATTACCAATACCACCCCATAAAAACTGCCACTGCTTTATGTGGTTGGCAACACCAATCGAGAGGGGAAAAAGAGACATGAAGTAAGTAGGCAGATTAGATAAAGTACTTTTAATCAAGGTCACCCTCTCACCCTTTGACAAATGCATCCTCTTCCATCGAGCCAAACAATGCTCAATCTTCTCAATAAGAAGTTCTTGCCAATAGGATGAGGAGGATTGTGGAGAAGATCATTTCCAAGCCTCAGAATGCTTTTGTTAAAGGTAGGCAAATCCTGGATTCGGTTCTTTTAGCTATTGAATGTCTGGACTCGTATCCAGTCTGGCGAACCAAGGGTGCTTTGCAAGTTGGATGGAGAAGGCCTATGACCACATCAATTGGAAGTTCTTGCTATATTTGCTAAAATTGTGTGGTTTTGGAGAGAAATGGTGGTTTTGGATAGCACATTGTATTTTGTCTGTGTGTTTTTCCGTTTTGATTGACAACTCTCCTTCTGGTTTCTTTGGTAGCTCTCATGGGGGACCTCCTTTCCGTTTGTTTTTGTTATGAAGGCTCTTAGTAGAATGATTTCCGCTACTATTCATCATGGCTCTCTCTTAGGTTTTTCTGTGGAGTATGGACTCTTCAAGATGGTCAACATATCTCACTTGCTATTTGTAGATGACACATTGGTTTTTTATGGGGCTAATTCTAACCATATTTGCTCCTTGCGAGCGCTACTTGTTTGTTTTGAAGCTGTTTTTGGTTTAAAGGTGAATATGGCCAAGTCAGTGTTGGTTCCTGTGGGCAATGTGGATAATGTGGTTGAGCTAGCTAGCATCCTAGGATCCAAGACGTCCTTCTCTACCTTTGAAGTATCTTGGCCTTCCCCTTGGGGCTCATTTTAAGGTCAAGTCTATATGGAACGGCATTGTCGAAAAAAATTGAGCGTCGATTGGCTAGTTGGAAAATAATGTATTTGTCCAAGGGAGGTAGGGTTACCCTCCTTAAAAGCACTCTTTCCAACTTACCCACGTACTTCTTGTCTCTTTTTCCCATCCCTGCCGCAGTGGCAAATCGCATAGAGAAGCTCCAACAAGATTTCCTATGGGGTGGAGTAGGTGAAGAATTTAAATATCACCTGGTTAGTTAGTCCAAAGTTTGATCTCCCATCTCTGAAGGAGGCATAGGGATTCACAACATGAGATTGTCTAATCAAGCCCTCTTAGGGAAATGGTTGTGGTGTTATGCGAACAAAGACGAGGTTTGGTGGAAAGCTGTCGTGGACGCCAAATATGGCTGCAATTGGGGCAGGTGGTGCTCTATTGATTCCCCAAGGTCGTATGGGGTGGGACTTTGGAAGTACATCAAAAGGGGGCGGAGGTTCTTTTTGAGTCGTACTAGATTTGACCCGGGTGATGAGTCAAAGATTAGATTTTGGGACGATGTGTGGTGCGGCGAGGCAAGCCTCAAGGCAGCTTTTCCATTTCTATATAACATTGCTTATATGAAGGATTATTCGAGTGACACCCTTCAGTGGAACATCAACTTTGTCCATTTGGTTCATGATTGGGAAGTGGATATCCGGGCCTGTTTCTATTCTTTGTTGTATTCTTTCTGAGAAAGAAGAGGAGGGAAGGACAAGCTTTGGTGGTCCTGTCTTGCAAAGGGATCTTTGATGTTAGATCTTTTTACAAAATCCTAGCACACAAATACAATCCCTCTTTCCCTTGGAAGAGTATTTGGCAGACTAAGGCTCCCTCAAAAGTGGCCTTCTTTGCCTGGTTTGCGGCTTTGGGGAAGATTCTTACTATGGACAATCTCAGGAAACGACAACTTATCATGGTAAATTAGTGTTGTTTATGTAAATTGAATGGAGAATCCATCGATCATCTCCTCTTCCATTGCGAGGTTGCCAACGCCTTATGTAACACCATCTTCAGTCGCTATGGACTTTCCTGGGTTATGCCTAATAGAATGGCGGATTTGTTTGCATGTTGGTGGTCAGGGGCTAACCTTGGAGTGTGGCTATCTGGAAGATGGTGCCTCTTTGCCTTATGTCGATACTATGGAGGGAAATAAATGATAGGAACTTTGATAATCAAGAGGGCCTTAGAGGAGCTCAAGTTCTATTTCTTTTTTTTTTTTCCCTCTTTACTTGGACAACTGCTTATTCAGCTCCATTAGTTATCAACTTTTCAGATTTCCTTGTTCTCTTTCATCTTTCATCTTAGGCGTTTTCTTGTATATTCCTTGTGTACTAGGGTTGCGCCCCTTTACGCTTTTTGATATATACAACATTACTTATATAAAAATAATAATAATAATGCCACCCCCTATAAATTTGGCCTTAAACGAAGCTCCCATCAAAAGGTCTAGATATTTAATGATTGAAATTTCTGAATTTCAATCATGGTGGAATTCTTCTCTCCTTGGCATTCTTCTA
The DNA here is from genome assembly GCF_901000735.1 of Corylus avellana. Taxonomy (NCBI): domain Eukaryota; kingdom Viridiplantae; phylum Streptophyta; class Magnoliopsida; order Fagales; family Betulaceae; genus Corylus; species Corylus avellana. The sequence goes on along the minus strand of NC_081548.1, from coordinate 5,286,651 downwards.
AAAGAGGTGGAATTCTTCTAAAAGAGGTACATTCAAGGTCAAGGCTCTCTTTCTCTCCTTGGCATGCTCGGAGGGAGGAGGTTCCCCTGGAAGAGTGTATGGCGGACACAGGCTCCTCCAAGGGCAGCGTTTTTTGCGTGGTCGGCGGTTTGGGGAAAATTCTGACCTTAGATAACCTCAGAAAGCGAAATGTGATTGTGGTAAACAGATGTTGGATGTGCAAGAAGAGTGAGGAGACGGTGGATCATCTTCTTCTTCATTGTGAGGTGGCGTCTGCTTTGTGGAGTGCCTTTTTTGGCCAGTTTGGGTTATCATGGGTGATGCCTGGTCGGGTGTTCGAGTTGCTAGCCTGTTGGTGGTCTGCAGGAAGGGGGGGGAGTGCTGCAGTCTGGAAGATGGTGCCTACTTGCTTTTTTTGGTGTCTATGGAGAGAGAGAAATAATAGGTGCTTCGAGGATGAGGAGAGGTCCTTCGAGGACATTATATCCTATTGTTTCCATACTCTGTATCTTTGGACTGTAGCGTTTGTTTTCCCGGTTTCGATTAGCTATGACGATTTCCTTGTACGTTTTTCCCTTTCTAGTTAGGTGATCCTCTTTGTATACTTCCAGTGTACTTTGGGACGCCTACGCTATTAATAAAATCAGTTACTTACTTATCAAAAAAAAAAAAAAAATTCTGAATTTAATTTTTGAGCTTAGAATCATGGTTCATTTGAGTGTATTTGTAGCTTGATTAAAATAGAAGTGATTATGGATGATATTGTCTGCTAGAAAATGAAATGAAATTGATTATGTATAATAACAAAATTCTGCAATTATGCAATAATTGAAGCACTTATGATTACATATAGAGAGATGGAGAACGTCAATGGACATGTGAAGTTTCAAAATCACTATGGTTGTGTGCACGTACAACTGAGTGGCAACTGTATGATGTGGAAATCAGATGTATTGTCTGAAGATGGAGGCTGGTTGTCCGCAGATGTTTTCGTTGACACTCTTGAGCAGAAATGGCATGCCAATTTAAAAGTTGCCAACCTCTTTGCTCCGGTAAGGTATACAGTGTAGTCAAAACTGCCAACACTCTGTTGCATGCCTTTTGGTTGAATGGTTTATTTATATGCCTTGTGCCTGTTTGTCTTTTTGTGCAGCTTTTTGAAAGGATTTTAGAGATTCCAATCTTCTGGTCTAAAGGAAGGGCAAGCGGCGAGGTTCCTTCTAATTCTTCTCCTTTCCATGTACCAATATCAAATGAGGATATATGTCAAATTTAGACCTCTTATTGTATCTGTATTAGAACTCTTTACATGTATCCCATTCTAAATTTTAACAGCTGCTTTGGCATTTAGTCTTTTGTTATGGGTTTTCTAATTTCCCCCTTAATTTGGACTTTAGTATGTTAGAAAATTTGTTGAAGCTCTTTTAATGCTTCCAAGTGGTTTTTGGGTTTTACTCAAGGAGAAAAGATGGGGGAATCTTTGTCTTCACATGTTTGCTTCTCAAAGGCATGCTTTGAGGGGTTTGATGGGAGTGATTGTTCCACTTTCAAATACCATATAATTGGGCTATAATGAGGAGACACCCTTTAGAGCTGAAAATGACTTCTCAACTCAATAAAAAAAAAAAATTCTTATCAAAAGATAAAGTGCCAATTTCTTGTTTGATTTTATTTCGAGCAAGATGTTTTAAAACATGTATAAGCTAATAAGTAGTTTGTCTCCTTCTAACTAGGCGCTCTGATAGTGATTAGTTTTTTCTGAATTTCTTATTCTTTTTTCTCCTTCTAACTAGGCCCTCTTTTTTTATACTCCCTGTGTAATAGGGTTGCGCCCCTCTGCACTTTTGATATATACAACATTACTTATCAAAAAAAAAAAAAAAAAAAAAGAGTAGTATGTCTCTTGGACAACTTAAGTCTACTAAAGCTAAGCATTATTCCATATGTTCTATAATAAATGAGAATTTGTATACAACACACGTTTTAGTGAAAAAACAAAAAGACACATAACAATCTTCCTAAAGCCTTCAGGTGGGTTAAAATTTAAGGGTAATATGGGAATTAATGGATAAATGCTTTCATTTTCTGAAACTTTCATACATTTTTAGACAGCTCAAAAAGAAATCACTCCATTTGTTGTGGACCAGAGGGAATATACATTTTATGTTGGTTATTTGGAACATGAGATTTTTGGACCTTTTTTTCTTCTTCTTAATAAGTAGCCAGCCACTATAGTTCATCTCTTCTCTTTTAGAGATATAATAGTTATTATGAGATAGCCTGCAGAGGTAATTCCCATTTCAATGTATTAGTTCAAATTTTGGTGGAATTAAACCATTTCATTGTTTAAGAAACATGTAAATTCTTTTTGGATGGTACACATACGCTGTAGAGAGGTTCTTAATTATCTTCCTTGAGTAGTACTAAGATGTTAGATAACTTTTTTTTTTTTTTTGATAAATAAGATGCTAGTACTAAGATGTTAGATAAATTTCAAGTAGATAACTTGAAATTGTAATTTGGCCATCTATTTTTTATTAGGTAACAGGAAAGAGAAAATTTAGATTTACTTTAACAAGGATATTTGTTTGGTTACCTTATTCACTTTCTCAATAAAGTTGATATAGTTGGTGATTCATTCAATGGCAAAGATTGCATTTTCTCCCATATTCTGGTCTAATTTGGGAAACTTTTGTGGACCACATCTACATGCTCTGATTTCAGGTTCACTTGTGCATGTCAAGGGGAGAATTGTTTCCTAATCTTCATGGGCAACTTGATGTGACGGGATTGGCCTTTCACATATTTGATGCTCCATCATCATTTTCGGTATGTCCTAGTTTCTTTTGTTGTTAAATGCCTGCCCCTTCTTGTCAGAGATGCTTTTGCAATGTTCCAGTATATCATAGTTTTAATATCTCTTTGTTGCTTGTTAGCGAGACAACTGTATTTGTGATGTTACTGGGTCATATACTTACACTTACCAAAACATGTAGAGTAAGATGAAAAAAGATTAGAAGTATTTGTCATATAATTAATTAGTTGTTCCAGAATCGATGGTCCAAGGATTGAACACAAGGGTGGCATTAAGGGTACTCGACACTCATAGTTATACCTGAATGTGCTAAGAGTTGACATAAGTGGTGAGGGAGGCAGCAAGTTGGGCCATCAAACGTTGTATGACCTCCATGGAGACAGTAGAAGTACTCTCAAAAGACTTAGACGTATAAGTATGGGACTTTGATTAGATAAGAGCACTCCATCCTCAAGTGGGATCATAAAATTTCCAACAAGGATAGAAATTTCCAACAATTTAGGTTGTAGGAAAATTGTTCTAATCCAGTTTCTAAAAGTATCATGTGTCTTTTAGCATGTGATCTACGCATTTTGTGCTATTGATGATTTGATTTTTAGGTGAACCGTTGGTGCGTAGGACTTTCATGGGTGCTTGGAGGTGATGTTTTGTTTATTGATGTTGTGGCATGAAGTACTATATCTTTTCTGGAACAAATTATGACCCCATGAACCTAAATTGATGCTTTTATAATTTTATATATCAGGAAATACAAGCCATTTGGTGAGAGTAAGTGTACTTTTTTACTAGGTGGAGAAGTTTAGATGTGGTGCCATTTCACAGCTTTTAAGTACTGGCTGTATTTTGTCATTCTATTTGTAGCTTTTGTGGTTTGGGTTTTCAAGAGTGCCGGTGGTTTTGGACTCGGCAGTAAACTCTTAAGGATACTCTGGGTTACTTCATTTAATATGTGGAGATTAAATTTGACGAGGATGATTGAATGAGATGATATACTTTTGTCCAAATCTCATATACTGAAAAAGGGAGGGTCTTTTGATCACCTGAAGAGATTTTTAGGCAGAATTGGAATGGTTTTTGCTGTGAAGATTGAGCTGTCAATAGAGAGTTTCCTTCATTTTCTGGGCTAAAATATATATTTTGCAGTCCATTGAAGAAAAAAAAAAAAAAAACTGACAGTATCCTGCCATTTTTGCTTCTCTGATTACTTATATTATATATACTTTTTTTTTTTTTGCTTCTCTGATTAAATTGTCCAGTCATTTTTAGTGTTAAACTTCCCTTTTGAGGTACTTGGTTTGGTAAATAGCAGGATTTGAGATTGTGGCATTCCCCTTGTGTGGAAGAGTATTTGACTACTCTTGGGCTTAGGTTTAGATTCTATATGGATTTAAAAGGTTTTCTTATTTAGGAATGGGCATTTCAATGGCAATTCTTTTTTCATTGTTCTTGTTCGGTAATTTAGATTGTTTCTATTTTAAGCTTGATTTTTGGTTTGAAATTATGTTTTAGATTCAGATCTCTCTTTTATATGAAGGTTAGAGCAAGAAATGTTTTGGCATTTCAACAGATACCCCATAAGTGCTCTGACCCAGACAACGAGAAGAAATTGGCTAAGATGTGTTTGACATAGTCAATGACGACCAATGACTGTATCATTTATAGCTGGTGCAGTATAGGTAATACAGAAACTAGAGGAAGCTCATGTAAATCTACAGTTGGTGCTGGGATAAAAGACAAATGGCCTTGGGTTTAAGAAATAAATGGATCTACTGCTCTTCTAACCCAGTCCTAGTAATCTTTGTTAAGTCGTTTATCATCTTCCTACTACGCTTTAACAGCACAGTGATTTTCTTTATATTTGTTTCAGTCTAAGTTTGACCAGATTTAGTTGCTTCACAGTTGTCGTTATGATTGTTCATGCCATGCCATGCTTCAAGCTTATACTGATTACATTTGGTACCATTATACTGCATTTGAATTTGAAAAAAGATTCTTTTAGCAAGTTTTAACATATTTTGATGTATCCTACATGTCTTCAATGCAGGATATTTCAGCAAGTTTATGTTTCCGTGGTCAACGAATATTTGTACACAATGGAAGCGGCTGGTTTGGCAGTGTTCCTTTAGAAGCTTCTGGAGATTTTGGCATTCATCCTGAGGAAGGAGAGTTTCATCTAATGTGCCAGGTAATTCTTGCATTTACTATAGCCCTTGGCTTGGTATGAATGAAGCTGTAATGTTTTAGCTTTTTGGTGGTCAATACATCCCTTTGTAATGCTATATGTTGAGCATTGTAACAATACATTGCGAGCATTGTCTTGTTATATGTTGAGCATTTTCCATTTTTATTTTCTTCCCTGAATAGTAATGCTAGCGATGGATATTTCGATATTTCCAAGAATCTTCCATGATTTTTGGCTCACAGCTGCAAGATATACACCATATTGCCCACTTGTACAAAACTTGCTCAACTCCCCTCCTTTTAGCAGCGCCTCCATTGAATTCCTCAGTCATCCTACGCTCAGCCTCCCCAGGACCACCACTTTGAAAGTTCCTCTACTTCTCTCTGCTAACTGTGCACCACCAACACTAATTTCAGGACGAATCTCAAATGATTTAGCTTTCACATAGAAAAATCCCAAGTATCCCATCTCTCAACTCACATGAACTAAAGCAACCAGAATTGCAATGATACACCTCTAATAGCAATCTCACGCGCCGAAAGTCATGTTTTTAGTCTCATCACAAGCTTAGGAGATGTGGCATTTGGAGAACAGAGGGGTCAATCTTTGGAAGATGAGTTATTGGTGCTAAGTATGGGGAAACTTTGGGCCATTGGATCGCGGGGTTGTTGAGAAATATTCATGGGTGTATTTGTAGTCTTTGGAGGGTCTTTGTGAGCTAGACCTGATTGCAGAGGTAAAGATCATGAACTGAAGATGAAGAACTTAAGAAAGAACACTATTCTAGAGAATTGGAAAGGAGTATCCATATAGAAGAAGTGAGTTGGAGACAGAAGTGTAGGGCTTTTTGGTGGAGAGAGGGAGACAATAATACAAAGTTTTTCCATTTGTTGGCAAATCCGCATAAGAGAAATAATTCAGTGTAGTCTTTAGTGGTTGATAGGAATATGACTGTTGATTTATGAGTAGTAAAGGATCATATTGTGAACTTCTATAACCAATTGTATTCTGAACAATATAGGTGGCGACCAAAGGTGGATGGTCTCTCATTCGTTTCAATTGATGAGGGGGACAGAAGTTGGATGGAAATAGAATTTGAGGAGAGTGAAGTGTTGGATGCAGTGAGGAATTGTAATGGAGACAAGGCGCTAGGACCGGATGGATTTTCTAGAAATGCTGGGAGGTTTTAAAAGAGGACATTATGGCAGTGTTTCCATTATTGTTTGTGGTTATTATGGAGGCATTAAGTAGGATGATGTCTACTACGGTGGATAGAGGCTTTGATAACAAGTACTTTTACTTGTGAGATATGAGGTAGGAGATGGATCTAAAGTGCTGTTTGGCATGATGTTTGGTGTGGGGAGTAGCTTTTGAAGTTCTCATTTCCAGAATTATTCACTATTGCTTGTGGTAACTGGTAAGGATGTGTAGGTGGCGGATCATTTGCAGTTCTAGAATGGAAACATTGGAAGGTGAGGATACAATTTGTTGGAAAGTGGTTTCTGGGTTCTTTGAGTTGCTGTATTCTCAAAGAGTAAAGCATGAAGGTGAGGAGGATACAATTTGTTGAATTCCATCTAAAAGGAAATAATTTTTAGCTAAGTCTTACTATCAAGTTTCATCCAATCCTGTAAGGTTCACTTTTCCTTGGAAGAGTATTTGGAAAGTTATGGCTCCCTCGAGAATGGTGTTCTTTGTGTGGACGGCGGCTTTAGGAAAAATCTTAACTTTGGATAATTTACGAAAGAGGAACGTTAATGTGGTGGAGTGGTGTTGTATGTGTGAATTGGATAATTTACCAAAGAGTAACGTTAATGTGGTGGAGTGGTGTTGTATGTGTGAATAATGCGGGGAGTCCATAGATCATTTACTACTTCATTGTGAGGTTGCAACAGAATTGTGGAGTACGCTTCTTTAGTTGTTTGGTGTTGTTTGAGTTATGCCTCTAAGGGTGAGCGAATTATTGGGAAGTTGGAGGGGACAATTGGGAAACCATAATACTTTGAAGATCTAGAGGCTAGCTTTTTTGTGTTTAATGTGGTGTCTTTGGAGAGCAGAACGCAAGGAGTTTTGAAGATTGTGAGTCTGGATTGCTAAAGATGAAGCAGATGATGTTACAATCCTTGTATACATGGAGAGTGGTATGGAATAGATTGCCAGTTTCTAATTTTTTTGAGTTCTTGGAATTATATTCTTCTATAATTTAGAAATTCTCTTGTATACTCTATGTGTATTAGGGTTGTGTCCCTATGTGCTTTGAATGAATACACATTATTTATCAAAAAAAAAAATGTTAACAAGCATATTTTTTGTAGGATGTTGTGCCGCCGCAGATGCCATCAAGAGTTTGGAAGTTGTTTGATCTGCTTATTTTAATGAGATGTGGTATCAATGTGGCTGTTGCTTCTAAACACACTGCATCATAAGCCAAAAAGAAAAAGAAAAAGAAAAAGAAGGCCCAAACATATTTTTGCTTGTGTGTATACATATTTGTGTCTAGCATTGGATATATGGTGGTTCTCCTCCTGTCCTTGTCTTATCAATGAGGGTATATTTAGGTTAAAAAGGTTCATATCCATGAACCATCTTATTGTAACAGACTTGTACTCCCAAATCAAGGCATTGCGTTGAGCTTCAACTGGTAGCTTTAAATAGCTCATTTGTTCTTTCATTTCCTCATTAGTGTTGCATCCAACTAATATTCTGTGTACTTTTATGTCTAGGTTCCTTGCGTTGAAGTAAATGCCCTGATGAAAACTTTCAAGATGAAGCCTCTATTGTTCCCGGTATGTGTGACTTGAGATTGAATCCGACTCTTTAGTATCTAAAAGTGCTGATGCCTAAAGATAGGGTGTACATGTACTGTGTTATTTCTGTTTTGGTAGATTTTGTCCATTCTAAGAGTGCTGAATATTGTCTCGCTAAAAAATGTATGCCCTATATTATAGAGGGTCTTTTTGTTTTTCTTTTCGTTGAAGTTAAGTGCTAGGTGCATTATTCCACGTATATTCCCCCTTTTTTTTTCGTCGTTCTTGTTAAACTCGCAAAAAATACAGGCATACAAATTCATCCTGCCCATTCATCTTTATGTTCATGTCCATTTTCTTTCTGTATCAACTGCAGTTGGCTGGTTCAGTAACTGCTGTATTTAACTGTCAAGGCCCACTGGATGCTCCAATATTCGTGGGAAGTGGAATGGTTTCTAGGAAGATATCTCATTCAATTTCTGATTTTCCTGCATCGTGTGCATCTGAAGCGATGTTAAAAAGTAAAGAAGCCGGTGCGGTGGCAGCTTTTGACCGTGTTCCACTTTCATATTTATCAGCCAATTTCACTTTTAACACTGATAACTGTGTAAGTTCTATTGGTATTTAGCACATGTAGAAACCTAAGGGTGACTTGTTATTCTCTGTAAGTACAATAATATATCCTGTAAATTTACTTTGCATGTGATAGGTTGCTGACTTGTATGGAATTAGAGCTAGCCTTGTCGATGGAGGTGAAATTCGAGGGGCAGGGAATGCATGGATCTGCCCAGAGGTATCTAACTGCTTATGAAATAGCCTATCTCTAGTTTGTGATTAATAAATGCAAGACATCCCTTTCCCGAATTGATTGTGTATAGAGATGTAGTTGCTTCCTCGCGACCCTGCTGTTTTCCCTTTCTGTGGCTTTTATTTATTTGCCATCATTTCTAAAATGGTAATTGGTTGGCAAGCCAGTTCAACTTCCCCTTCTTAGGGGTGTCAAGAGAGAAGCGTTTTGTAGTGGGATTTGTTTTAGTTCTTTATGAGCTCATTGTAACATGTTTATGGATGGCTTTTGGATGGCAGTCATTTTTTAATTAGTCCTAAAAGACATGGGTGTAAAGTGTAGTGTCTTAACTTTAGTTAGGGGGCTGACTAGCTTATAGGAAATTATTGTTTTGAAATCTGTGGTGATAACTCATTGGAGTAATGTTTTTCTTCGTCTTGATGTAGAAAACTTCATTTTTGCAGGGTGAGGTGGATGATGGAGCAGTAGATGTGAATTTCTCTGGAAATTTGTCCTTTGATAAAATCATGCATCGGTATATACCTGGATATCTTCATATGATGTCACTCAAATTAGGGGATGTAAATGGAGAAACGAAATTGTCTGGATCTCTTTTGAGACCGTAAGATTCTTAGAATCCTCTTTGTTGTTGATTAAGTTTTGCTTTTGTTATTGCTTATAAGTTCCATATGCTTAATTTTTAGGCTGATCTACAATTTGGGTTTGTTGTTGATTTGATCCTTATAATTTCAATCTTAGCAATGTCAACCCTAAAGTTCGGAATCATTGTCAACTTGATCCTTTTGTCAATCTCTGGTAAAAAATAGTCATCAAATGTGTTGTTGCAAAAAATCAATGAAAAAATAGAGAAAAAGAGAAGAAGAAAGATGAAAGCCAGAGAAATTCAATGATGGGAGATGTGAGGATGATCTTCATCACGCACTGATCACAGCCACGTCGAAATCAAGCCCTCTCATCCTCCAGCACCACCCTGATCTCGCTGAAACTCTCCAAGCCCAGAGGACTCTTCCTCTCAAGAAGTTCTCTTGGTGCTGCAGGGGCAATACATGGGTCATCTCCGTCTTCATGATCGTCCACATTGTCGCCTTCTTTGCCACCATGTTTGTCAACAATTTCCAGGATTTTTGTACTTGATTCTATGGGTTTGAGTTTCTATTTTTTAGGATTGGGAATTGTGCTTTTAGTTGTAAGTGGGTTTGAGAAGAAAAGGTACAGGAAAAATTAGAGGGAAAGGAGATAGAAAGAGAGACATGCATGGGCGGGGCGGGGGGGAGACAAGCGAGAGCACAGAGAGGGGAGGAGTAGATATGGGGGTGGGATGATGAGTGAGGATGGGGCAGAGAAGATTCAGGAGGAATAGCTTTGGGTAAGAAAATAAAAAAAGAAAGAAAGAAAATGAAAATGAACTGAAAAGTGGAAATTGGGAAAGATTGAGAGAAACTGAGTTTAACCTTGGGTTTTCAAACCTCTTTAATAAGGACCACTGTTGATAAAGTTAATGTTACGAAGACAACTTGTGAAGGTAACTAGGAATCATGAAATTCATGAAAGGTAGATCTGCTTTAATCGTCCTCACTATCTCTCTCCCTCTCTCTCTACCCCTCCCCTTCAATTTTCAATCCATCTTAGATCTCGTATCATCGAATTTCTCTGGCTTCATCTTTCTTCTTTTGCTTTTCCTCTATTTTTTTTATTGGCTTTTGCATCCACAACACATTTAAGTGATTATCTAATGAAGATCAACAAAAGGATCAAATTGATAATGATTCCAACTTCAGGGTTGACTTTGCTAAAATTGAAACTTTAGGGATCAAATTGACTGCAAATCTAATCTTAGAGGGACAAAATCATAGTTTAGCCTAATTTTTATTATTCTGGATGTCCAATTGTTCTTCAAGTTGGCTAATGCAACATTATTTTTGAATGTAGGAAGTTTGATATTAAATGGATTGCTTCAAAAGCTGAAGGTTCCTTTAGTGATGCTCGAGGACATATCATAATTTCACATGATTACATCACTGTGAATTCTTCTTCTGTTGCTTTTGAATTGTCCACAAAAATTCAAACGTCTTATCTTGAAGAAGACTGGCTCAACAGAAAGTGTGGTTCAAAGAGTGTCATGCCATTTGTTGTTGATGGAGTTGAGTTGGATTTACGAATGCGTGGTTTTGAATTTTTCAATTGGATATCTTCCTATCCTTTTGACTCTCCAAGACCCATGCATTTGAAAGCAACTGGAAGGATCAAGTTTCAGGGGAAGGTTTTAAAGCCTTCAAGTATTACTAACGACCAAAATTTTGGTTTTGAAAAGACTAAGCAACTTGTGGAAATGTCAGATAAAGGAAAAACAGATAGTCTTGTTGGTGAGGTTTCAATCGCAGGTCTCAAGCTGAATCAGTTGATGCTAGCACCTCAGTTGGCTGGACAGTTGAGCATTTCACGCGAGTCTATCAAGGTAATGTGTAGAAATTTCAACTCCTATGCAAGTTATTTGTAAAAAAATGAGTTTCAGATGGTAATTTTGTTTGTACAAATTCCACTTTTCCAAAAAGGAATCAAGAAGTTTTGTTCCATTGTGGGTGATATCTGGCAAGCAGCACTTTTCTTGTTTGATGGTGGAATGTCAAGTAGCCTTAAGTGGCCCTATTTTAATAATGTTTTGGCCAATCCTTTTTTTTTAACACCCCGGTCGTGGAAATTTTATGATTTGTAGAACCCAAACGTATTTCTATATAGTTTTTCAGTATTGGTAAGCTTCTTATACACTCGAGGGAGCAATGGAGCAAAAACAGCTTGAAGTATATGATGTTTCATATATCTGCCTAGACCTGCAAGAATATTAACTCTTGGTGCAAAAGTATTATATAAAGTGGTATCTGATTCCATGAATGCTCTCTCTCTCTCTCCCCCTCTCTCATTTGTAGTTGGTAATGGACTGAAGACAACAGTATACTATAATATTTCAATCAATCAATGTCAAATATTTCAGCGTCCAACAACGCAAGTGTCTGCTCAAATTTAGGAGTATCTGATTATTTTGGTTGCCAGTACTTGGATGGGTTACACATAGTCACAAAAGAGTGGCATAATAAGCAGCTTTTCTTCTCTTCGCCTTGCACTTGCACTCGGGAATGGGACTCCAATGGAATAAATTTCATTAAGTTATTTAAATAAGAACTGTGATCTATGTTGCGCTTAGTAAGACTGATTTGTTAATTTGGTTATATGCAATATGCTGATGGGAGAGGTCAGGTACTATCATCATGGATCTACTCCAATTCTACATATTTTTATATGGTCCTGCTTTGCTTACTAGGTTATACTCAAATCTTAGCTCTATCTGGTAATGCAGTTGGATGCCACAGGTAGACCAGATGAAAGCCTCACGGTGGAGGTTGTAGAGCCACTGCAGCCTAGTAGTGAAGATAATCTGCAAAATGGAAAATTGCTGTCTTTTTCCCTTCAAAAGGGACAACTGAGAGCTAATGTTTGTTTTCGACCACTACATTCTGCTAACTTGGAGGTGCCTTTAGTTTTGTTCTTTTTATAGTAATTTAGTTTTATTTCTGTATGTTTTATTATTTATTTATAAAAGCAGCAATAGTTTGAGAATATAAGTTATTTCTCTCTCTTGACTTTGCGTGAGCTGGTTGTAGGTACGTCATTTGCCACTTGATGAACTGGAGCTGGCTTCATTGCGGGGAACAATACAAAGAGTAATCAGTCTTCCTTTCTTTCTCGTTTTTTTTTTTTTTTTTCTTTGGCCAATGGTAGGTAGCAATTTGATTCCATTGTTCTGTCTCCAATTTTGCTATTTGATAGTCTTTAATGTGCGTCCAATCATTATGAGGTGAACCAACCATTCAGAAATAGTCCATATTTAGTAATCATTTCTTTTGATGTAAGTTGAAAATAGTTTCTGAAAAACAACTAGTTATCTACCGTTTTGCTGGAAACCCTGAAAATATTGTTGGAGGGGGAGGGTGGAGGGAGAACACCAGTATCAGACAATATAACAAAATCTAATTAGATTTTATTGTTATACGTTGATTCCTTCCCCACTGTAAACCATTGTTCGTCTAATCCTGCTGTCTCCTATGTAGGCGGTAATTTTTATGTAATGTCATATCAGTGAACTTAAAAAGGGATCTTGTAAAGATCTTTATTTAGTGCCAAGTGGAAAGTAAAAAGTAACGTTAAGGGGTAGGGAGGAGGACAATATCGACATGGTTAGCATATGTAGGGGGTAAGAGGGCCCTGGTAAGTTTTTTTTTTTAACAAAATGGAAAATTGATGTTTATGAGGACTCAATAATCTGTTTAAGACAAAAAGCTCAAGTGAGTGCTGTATAAAAAATAGAATTGCAGCAGGAGATGATCCACTTATAGAAGAAACACTTTTCCCGTTTCTAGCAGTCAGGTATTTAATAGAGAGATTATTTGTCAAATGTTGTTGTCCATGGTATGAATGCAACTCTAGAGGGAATTAGAATCTTCAAGGGATAAAATAAAGGACTTTTGTTGGAAAGCTTTCTTAATTTCTTGTTTGCAACGTAGTCATTAATCTTTCTCCTTGGTAATTATGGGGAAAAATAACTGAAAGAGCTATATTGAACCAATTTTTCTTTTTTCTTCCTCGTTCAGTCTTTTATGAAATTCTCTGGAAGTTTTTTTTTTGTTTGTTTTAAATGCATTCTGGCAATTATGTCAATGGTGATATGCTGTATTTTCTTTCCAATGCTAGTAGAGGTGAAAATATTTTATGATCTCTGCTTGTGCTATTCACTGGAATCATAATCTGGGTGAAGCTTCAAGATTATTTATATTTGATAGTTTTTAATCAGCAGTTTACTTTCAGGCAGAAATTCAGCTTAATCTTCAGAAGAGAAGAGGTCATGGAGTATTATCTGTGCTTCAGCCAAAATTCAGCGGTGTGCTAGGTGAAGCCTTGGATGTGGCTGCTAGATGGAGTGGGGATGTTGTGAGTCCTTAAGCTATAGTTTGTGTCTTGAATCTGTCCTTTTTATGCATTCATTGGTTGAGAATTTATCAAAACTGAACACATTCTTGACTCACTTCCTCGTACCTTGAGCTTCTCCAACTATGAGTATTTAAAAGTATTGAATATCATACGTTATAGGATTAACCCCTTCCTTGCAAATGCCAATATATTATATAAAGGAAAAATACGAAAGAGAAACTGTACAGAGGTGAAACAAGATTTTAAGATTTGAGATATCTATCTGTTTTCCAATCTCTATCCTAGGAAGTAAAACAAAAAAAAAATGAAGGAGTTTGTTGTTCACATGGTTAATATGAGATGTCTATCCAAGTTCAATTCTTAAACTACAAAAGTAGGCCTAAATTGCATTGGTCAGTACCATTTGTGTTCTACCATGCTGACTTCCTTCCAAACAGAATACATGCTCTACCTTCTTGCTATTTTTGTTGTCTCTATAGCTCAGTTGATATCTTAAATGCTTTTCCGTCCATTACCTTCAAAATTATTCTAGATTATATAGCTACTAGTAAATCTCTATATTGTCAATTATGATGAATTCGTGCTTTTTCCAAAAATGAGATGCTTACTATTGTTTTACAATAATCACATTGGGAGATAATGCAATATTTTTTACAACATTGTTGATAAACTTGTCCTGAAACAAAGTTATAGCTGTATATTGCTGCAATATAACCATACTATTTTATCTTCATTTTTTACAAGTTCTGGTATATATGTAATTTTATATGTACAATTACTGCATTATGAATGACCTGTCTAATGATGTACTGGTTGATTAGATCACTGTTGAGAAAACTGTTCTGGAACTAAGCAATAGCCTTTATGAGCTTCAAGGTGAATATGTCTTGCCTGGTACCCGAGATCGTAGCCCTGCTGGCAAGGACGGGGGTGGCTTGCTCAAAAGGGCAATGGCCGGGCATCTGGGTAGTGTCATATCTTCTATGGGAAGGTGGAGAATGAGACTTGAAGTTCCTAGAGCTGAGGTTGCCGAGATGCTTCCACTTGGCAGACTTCTTTCTAGAATCACGGATCCTGCTATTCGTTCTAGATCAAAGGTTGTATTCCACTTAAATAAGTTGGAGATGAATATATATCACAATAATCATCTGGGCATAGCTTAGTAGCATTTGTCTGCTTGAAAAAAAAAATGAAGGCAAAATAAAGAAATTTCCCTCATTTTTGCATTTCGTATTTTAAATTCTTTAATATCCATCACTAGGATATTTGTAGTTTTTCTTTTATAAATCATAGTTCTGTGAAAAGAGAATCCTGATTGTGCATGTCTATGACACCTGTATGCAGGACATATTTATTCAGAGTTTGCAGTCAGCGGGATTATATGCTGAAAATATTCAAGAAATGCTTGAGGTACTCTGTTGATTAAAAACCATTTATTCATTTCTCATTAAATTCTCCAATACTTGATGACTCTGACTTGGTGCTCATAAAACCTGATAGAATTTTTTCTATTACCTTCTTATTGGTAATAAGATGAACAGCATACAAAATATCAGAGGCTCAAAATTTCATGTTTTTATTGTTTTAACAGCTGTATAACATTTCAGGTTATACGGGAACATTACACTTCATCAGATGAAGTTATTCTCGAAGAAAGTCTTCCAGGTTTGGCTGAACTTAAAGGTCGCTGGCGTGGCTCTCTTGATGCAAGTGGTGGAGGCAATGGGGACACAATGGTAGATATCTTTAGATCCTTGTTCAAATATCATAGGTGTATTTCTTGAAAGAAGTCAATGGTTAAATGTAGACTGCCAAAAATGCATTATCTTCTGGACCATCAGATGTTGGGGTGCATTAAAAACCTATGTTACGAGTACTGAGGTCCTGTTGTACGTTTCTTATTTTACAACCTTTGTAAATGTTACTCATTTGGTAGAGTGGTTATTAGTTGTTAGTCCTAGTTATACTTATCTAACTTGAAGAAAATTACATGTGTTAAAATTTCCTGTTCTTTTTGGCTCTATCTTTGTAAATCTGACTTGAAGAAAATTACATGCGTTGTCGCCCTTCATTTCCATTGCATGAATGTGTGGGTTTGTGTATCCATATATGTGGGTGTGCATGTCTGCAGTTTACGCCTTTTACATGTCTAAAGTGTACCATTCTGCCTCATGCATGCATGCATTGTAGAGCATTAGATCTTTAGGTAATTTTGATATGAAAATTGCTTTTAAGTTCCAAGATGGTCACATGGATCTCTGAGGCTCCCTTTTCGAAGCTCTTTTCATGCATTCTTTTACACTCCAGCACCATTGCCCAAAAAATGAAAAGGGTTCTATGCTGATTTATATTTTCTGGTGAAGATATATTTTCATTTCATTGCTCTCATTAATGTTTTCTGGACTTCTTTGGCTTCCAATTTTGTCATCTGGTTTGTTATTGTGTATATTATCAGACAGAATTTGACTTTCATGGGGAGGACTGGGAGTGGGGATCCTATAAAACTCAGCGTGTTTTGGCAGTTGGTGCATACAGCAATGATGATGGTTTGCGCCTTGACAGAATTTTTATCCAGAATGATAATGCCACAATCCATGCCGATGGGACTTTGTTGGGGCCTAAAACCAATCTTCATTTCGCTGTTCTAAACTTTCCTGTTAGTCTAGTCCCTACGTTGGTTCAGGTCATTGAATCTTCAGCTAGTGATGCTGTTCATTCTTTGCGGCAATTGTTAGCACCAATCAGGGGTATATTGCACATGGAAGGAGATCTCAGAGGGAGTCTTGCAAGACCAGAATGTGATGTGCAAGTAAGGCTCCTTGATGGTGCCATTGGGGGAATTGATCTTGGACGTGCCGAAATTGTTGCTTCCCTGACCTCGACCAGTCGTTTTCTATTCAATGCAAAATTTGAACCTATCATTCAAAATGGTCATGTGCACATTCAAGGAAGTGTCCCTGTTACTTTTGTCCTTTCGGAAGAAGATGCTGAAACAGATAAAAGTGGAGCAGCTTGGTTGAAAGAAAGGGGTACTGGGTCTGCTGATGAAGCCAGTGAAAAGAAAGTTTCTAGAGATAGAAATGAAGAAGGTTGGGATACTCAGTTAGCAGAAAGCCTGAAAGGTTTAAACTGGAACATTTTAGATGTAGGAGAAGTTAGAGTTGATGCTGATATTAAAGATGGGGGCATGATGTTGTTAACAGCTTTATCTCCTTATGCTAATTGGCTTCATGGCAATGCGGAAATTATGCTCCAGGTGGGTCAAGTCAAATACACACTATGGGCTTATTTTATCTATAGGGTTATGCTTGCAAACAAAATTTTTGAATTGCACTTTAAAGCAATTTGATAGACTTTACTTTCTTAAGGTTTGTTATATGTTTCAAATAAATAGGTGCGAGGTACAGTTGAGCAACCCGTGCTCAATGGATCTGCATCATTCCACAAGGCATCTATATCTTCACCTGTACTCCGAAAACCACTCACAAACTTTGGTGGCACTGTTCATGTGAAATCAAATAGGTTATGCATCACATCATTGGATAGTAGGGTGAGCAGAAAAGGAAAGCTGTTTGTGAAAGGGAATCTACCCCTCAGAACCAGTGAAGCATCCCTTGGTGATAAAATTGACTTGAAATGTGAAGTTCTGGAAGTACGGGCAAAGAACATTCTAAGGTTTATAACTCAAACATAAAGACCTTCACAAAGCATATGTTCTACGTCATTGGTAGCATTGATGTCAACTTAATTTTGGGTATATATGTCCATGGTGTGGTTCCTCTGTTCATGTTTACATTTAATGACATATTTCCTGGCTGTATGTTGGTTTTTGTTTTGTGGTCACTGTCCAAAAATAGAAATAAGATATCTATCCTCTATGAATGTTGATTATTTTTTCACAACTGAGCTTTTAATCCCTAGTTTTTATTTTCTTTAATTTCTTTCTAACTGCATTTCTCCATTCATCTTGCCCATACAGAACTAACATCCTGCTGAAATTACAGTGGCCAGGTTGACACTCAGATGCAAATAACTGGTTCTATATTGCAACCAACCATTTCTGGGAATATTAAATTGAGTCATGGAGAAGCATATCTACCCCATGATAAGGGTAGTGGAGCTGCTCATTTTAATAGATTGGCATCGAATCAGTCCCAGCTTTCTAGTAGTGGCGTCAATCATGCAGTTGCTTCAAGATATGTTTCACGGTTTTTCAGTTCAGAACCTGCTACTTCATTGGCCAAATTTCCCCAACCCTCAGGTGATACATTAGTATGTCATAAGTTTCTCTGAGATATGTAAAACTTTTACGTTAATGACCAGCTTTTTTTTCTATATCCAAACTAGGATTGGTCAAAAATGCTATATCTGTCTGCTCCATATATTGGGCTTTTGGTTGGAATTACCAAATTCAATTGTGTGCTCTTTCTTTCATATTTCTGCTCTGGTTATATTTTGGAATGGTTTGGGTCAATGTCTACCAAACAAATGAGAATTAATATTGATGTGTCAGAGGTTAAATTCATGGATTTGAAATAAACATAGCAGCAGGATTAAATTTTTGGGGGATATTTTTCATATAAACTAATAAACATTTTAGGTACTTGTTTTGCAAACTCTGCTTTGTTTACATTATTTTTGCACCTTGGCAGTTAAATCATCTGAAGTTGAAAAGGAAATGGAGCAAGTGAACATCAAACCAAATGTTGATGTCCGCCTCAGTGATTTGAAGCTTGTTCTAGGACCAGAGTTGAGGATAGTTTATCCTTTGATTCTGAATTTTGCTGTTAGTGGAGAGCTTGAGCTAAATGGCCTAGCTCATCCGAAATGGATAGAACCTAAAGGCATTCTAACATTTGAAAATGGTGATGTGAATCTTGTGGCAACTCAGGTGAGCCTTATGTTTCCTTCTCTTTGTAGTGCAAATTTTCTTTTGCACTGCTTATTATTATCTTAGTTTTTCTATGGGCCAACTTTTGCTTTTTGGTGAAAATGTGATGTTGACCTTTACAAATTCAGGTGAGGCTTAAACGAGAGCATCTAAATGTAGCGAAGTTTGAGCCTGAGTATGGACTAGATCCAATGCTAGATTTAGCTTTGGTTGGATCTGAGTGGCAATTCAGAATTCAGAGTCGAGCCAGCAATTGGCAGGACAAACTGGTAGTAACCTCAACTCGCTCTGTGGAACAGGATGTACTATCACCTCTTGAGGTAACATCTAATACTCCAGAATTTGTAGTTTCCTTCCATTTATGTTAATAAGCAGACAGTGCTTCTGGAACTTAAGCTATAAAGCCTTTCTCCCTATGAATTATTTTCATACTGCATTATGCATGCACGTGTAAAGTGTTCAGAATATGCCAGGACCATGATACATTAAAAGTGTTAAAAAGAAAAAGAAGCTAGAGGATATCATGACCATTTTCACTTTTGAATAATAATTCTTTCTTTGAATATCTAAAGAGATGAACTAATAACAAATAAAAGATCAAATCATTCACTGCTGCCAAACATATTGTCAAACCTGATTTTCAAATTTCCCTATGTTTTGAAAGTTTGCTTTGTGGATGCAAAAATGTACTTAAATTTAGCGTAGTGGGTGTGGGCAATTTCTCTGTGCAATTCTGTTCTTGTTGCCTACCACGTCTACATGCCGCATGGTCAAATCGATCATGATTTGCCTTAGATGTCTACTTTAGTTTATCGTTGCAATTTCAAAATTCGGATTGAAATGTTTGTCATGCTTTACAGCTTTAGACTTTAGCGATTTGATCTCATCAATCTTTTCCATCAACACAGGCTGCTAGAGTCGTTGAGAGTCAATTGGCAGAGTCCATTTTGGAAGGTGATGGCCAGCTTGCATTCAAAAAACTTGCAACTGCAACACTTGAAACATTAATGCCAAGAATTGAAGGAAAGGGAGAATTTGGCCAGGCTAGGTGGAGGCTAGTATATGCACCACAGATCCCTAGTTTGCTCTCTGTTGATCCTACAGTTGATCCTCTCAAATCTCTGGCCAATAATATTTCGTTTGGTACTGAGGTTGAAGTCCAGCTAGGGAAACGCCTTCAGGTTATCTTGAAACTCTTTACCCTGCATTGGAATTTTCACATTTTTGAAACTGATAATTGTAATTTTGTTTAGTTATTATTTTGGGGAAACTATCTCATCAATCAATCTACTATCTGATTTGCAACATCCCCCTTCCGCAAAATGACCCAAAAAAGAAAATGCTGTGGGTTTTTTTTCCTTCAAATTTTTATGAGTATTTTTGTCTTTTTGAGGCAAAAGAGGGACATTGCAACCCCAATGGTAAATCGGTAGGATACATTAACCAAATTAAAAGATTACAGAGACATTGCAAATTGAGTGGTAGATTGAGGAGATAAGTGTAGTTTTCCCTATTACTTTCCTTGATTTGTTTATTATCATCTAAAGCATCCGCAATCTTCTTCCTTATCTTTTCTTCCCCGCATTATTATTGTTTTCCTAGGCCTCCATTGTTAGGCAGATGAAAGACTCAGAGATGGCAATGCAGTGGACCTTGATCTACCAGCTAACAAGCCGCCTTCGAGTGCTCCTACAATCTGCTCCATCCAACCGCCTTCTCTTTGAATATTCTGCCACATCACAAGATTGACCCACTGGCCATGCTCTGCCGGCAAAAAATTTTGCTATGCAGGTGGTACCTCCACTAGTGAGAGAGGAAAAGGGTAGCATTTTTTTTTTTAGATGTATAGTTATTGTAAAGGTAGATACTATTATTCTTTGCTCAAAAAATGAATGAGCTTGTTCATATTTAGGCATCCTACTTTGTACAAAGTTTAAGTATCAAGGAAAACAATTTTTTGCTTGATTTAAGTTTTGGGCATAGCATGAGCCTTCTTGTTGTTAGGGATAATCACAAATCATCTTCATTTCTTTTAGAAATTGTCGTTTAACATTTTCATCCCAATTAATGGGTTCTCTTATATGATGTGTATTTTTCGCATAAATCATGAAAGTGAACAACTTCATTCTTCCTTGAATTGAGTGTATAGAAGTATTTTCTACCATAACCCAATTCGTGAACAACAACCGCTCAAATGTTTTCCAAACACATTTGAGCTGGATCAGGATTTGCTTTGTTTCAATTGAAATGGAGAAAATTTATTTTATGGTTCATATTAGATTTTACAATCTAATAGTGTATCCGTCACTTAAAATGAAAAGAGAATTGTATTCCATGAGAGCCAATGGAACAAGCCATTAACGTTTGCATGTAGTAGATGTTCTTATGCCTTTTAAAACAATTTCCTCTCGGACAAAATGCCAACCTAGGGGAAACTATGACTAACCTTTAAATTGTTTAAGAATCAAAAGAGTATTTAGACCAAAAGTAAAATATTTCACCAAAATCTCCATGGATCCTTGTAAGGAGGAACATAGTTTTCCGTGGGAGGAATAAGGCGAAAAGAAGCCACAGTTTTCTCCAGAAATGGCCCCATCTGCATCACATAAAAATCCAATTTTCAGTTAAGCTCATTCCTAATTGACAACTTCCCATAAATATCATTTTTTTTTTTTTTTTTTTATGACGGAGAACCTTAACAAGGCAGGGACCTTTAGACCCACCCTTGTAGAGTAAACCTCGGACCCATGCATCTCACCCTTGGAAGTTTTTCTACATGGATCAGGGTAAATCACTGGCTTTTTACACCAGGGGAGTTTGCATCTAACAAGTCTCGAACTTGGAATTTATGGGGTGATACTTCCTAAAACCACAAGCCTTAACCACTAGGCCAACCCTTTGGAGTTATAATGATTAAAGATGAGAGTCGGAGAAAATGAGAAACGTCATGCAGAGTATGTACTAACTATTCTCTTATGTTTACTTGCATAAAAAAAAAAAAAAAAATAAAAAAAGAAGAAGAAGATAGTTCTTCATTGGGTTGGAGAAAATGAATTTCATCTAATTTTAGTCTATTAAACTGACATCTGTCCTTAAAACATGTAATTCTCACATGTATTTCTAAAAATGCAGAGAAGAATCACATATTCTGTTAAACTTTTTAAAAATACATGTAAGAATCACATATTTTACAGAAAGACGTCAATTTAATAGACTGGAGTAGAGAAAAACTCTGTCCAAAAAAATAATGTTCACCCCAACTGCGATTTTGAAGATTTCATATCCCAGAAAGAACTCATGAAAGACCAATAATGAGACAGATTCCATACATGCAACATGAAGTGATTGTTAATTTCCTGTTAACCACCATTACAGTTTGTATTACTTTTGCAGAGTAGCCACAGAGAGAGAGAGAGGGGCTTACCTTGTTCCACTGCCTGCTAAGGGTTGAAGCATTTAGAGAGTACAAATAACCTGCAATTCAGTTTTTGTCAAGTCGAGCAAGATCTGACAAAATATTACAGTAAAAAAGACATCTGATTACAAATTTTCTTATTTTTTTCCCTCCACCAATCTGAAATTGGATATGATTGAGGTCCCAAATGGCTAAAGTTTATCTTTTAATAAATTTCAAGAAAGCTTCAAGAACTGGATTAACAAAAACAGTAGAATATAATCAACAAAGGCATGATTAAGTTTGTATAAATACAACCCATAATCGAAAAAAAGCATCACTAAGTTTTCAGACATTCTTATACATGTATAACAAAGAATAGAATTAAGAAATACTTCCTGTATATGTGGGTTGCGCCCATTTGTGCTTTTTATATCATTTATTACTTATCAAAAAATAAAAATAAAAAAGAACTGAGAAATAAGAGGGTCATACCATCTCTTTCAGCTGTTGACGCAACATAATGTCGAAAAAGGTTTGATTCTTGAGCCTGGAAATTTTGATGGAAGCATTGAAAACCATTAACAGAGTTGCTCATACTTTTGCATTGAAATTGCTACTGAAGATATAAACACTTACAGTTTTTGTAGGTGATTTGCGAACAAGGTACTCATAATACCAGTATGGCTCCCCATCAATCTGGAACAAGTAAACCCCAATCAAGTTCTACTTTCACACATTAAGACATACAAATAGACAAACATGGAGACACATATGTATGCATGAATGTGTGAATGGATGTGTCATGTACATTTATATGTATACAAGTACATAGAATATAGCTTCTTCAATGATGCTTTTGGAGGCGTAAGTTCTGTCATTTTGTTTATCATATTCAGGTCAATGTTGGAAAACTACAAAATGGAAGCAAAGTTTGAGAGCTTACTTCACTAGAATGTGCATCAAGAACTGAACTCTCAGCCATGCGCTGACTCGAGGTTACTCGCTGCAAGATATGGTAGCAAATTAGTCCAATGTAGAATCAACTTCAAGGGATTCAATCAAGCTTTTGGAAGGAAGAGAATGCAACACACCACAAGATAGATAAAGGCATAAGCACTACTATTATGGACAATGTCCATTATTGTTCGTTACATCCAACCAATAAACCTTTTACTCCATGCTTGTAACCAGTACAAATATATTGTTCACATGATTTACTTCATAACAATAAAAGGCTATATTAGCTTTTTTCCTTTTCAGTCTTTAAACACCTTGATGTGCATGCACATACTTCCAGGCCCATAGTCAATCAGTATACACTTTTTGAGATTGGCAAGTAAGAGGGAATCTCTTCTCACTGTTAAAACACTACTTATCTCAAAAGCTTAAATTAATAGGAAAGAATGAATTTAAACATTTACTTAATATTATAACACTCTCCCTCACGTGTAGGCTTAAACTCCCCTTTTAATAAGTGAAGCCTAATACATAAAATATTTAATTGAAATGGAAAGTGAATAACAGAGATAAGGTTCAAATTCAAGACATTTACTCTGATACCATATTAAATCATTACTTGTCTCAAAAGCTTAAGCTAACAGGAAAGAGTAACTTTAATCATTTAATCAATACATTAACACTCACTGAGGCTTAGAATCCTATGGAAGATCCATGACAAAATCTAATTTATTATATGGGTCAAAAAACTGAAGTTACCCTATAAAACTTCAAGACTTCTAATGCAATATCTTGCCTATGCTCTCCTCCTTGGGACAATGGTTCTAGATGGAGTAGCTGACCTACCAAATGCACTTCATAAAACTGAAGGGCTAGTTTATATGAGACAGGTGGACTCAATTACCAAGGCAGACTTGTCAGACAAAACAGAATCAGCAACATCTTTTGCAGTCCATGTCTTCTTGTCCGTTGTTTTTATAAACTGTGAATTTGGGGGACCTATCTGAATCAAAGGAAATAAAATCATTAACCTTGAGAAATAACCAAAAGGAAATTTAACTTAGCAAGCACAATATGGTTAAAATTAAAAGTTACCGAGACAGATATGATGAGGTTATCAATAATGTCAACACGCTCTGAAACAATGCGCAAGCGTGCATCAGCTGTATCATATTAAAGAAAAAAGAAATATCAAGTTAGCATTACATAGGTGATCAGGGTTCATTGCTTCATGTTCTCCTATAGATTGATATAAAAACAGCCACTGAGTGATGTTCCAAAAACTCTAAATGCACCAGGTAGAACTTGGAAATTGCAACAGCTGCAGAAAAAGTGGTGCAAAGCAAGACATGTTAGCTGCACTTACGAGACAGTGGTGCGGCTGACGAATAGCGTTCCGGCTTCCTAGATTCCACCCTTTAAATATATGAAAAGAGTTAGGTTCCTACCATTTAAGGATGCACAATAGAAATAAAGAAGATGACTAGCTTGCTTTTGAGTAATGTCAGATGCATTTTAATTTTGGGAAAGAAAAAATCCTATACTATTGTAAACAAAGAAAAAAATGAGAACTATTGGCGAACTTGGAATATCTGGTTTTGAAAACAGTCTAGGAATTTAGAAATGTTCAGATATATTAAACAATTGGAATCTGAGACAAAATTGTGAGAATTTTTTCTTTTAAATGATCTTTTCTAATCTTATGGCATATAAAAAGATGTGTTACAATTCATCCTTAAATGCTTCAAAAAGTAGAGTAAATTCAAGAAGAACATATTTTCCTGCAAAAAACAAAAAATAACACATGATTTTCTTTTGTTTAAATGAAGTAGCTATAAGAATTTCATATTTTGATGCAAAAGGCCTACCATTTAAAGAGGAACTTCTTAGATGGCAACTCCACTGGGTACAAATAAGAATAAGAATTTACATCATCAACAAGTGAAGTCATTTTCAACTCTTCCTCAGCCAGAGAATCTGCAAGAGAGAGGCTTTGCTAATATGAAGTCTTTAAGAAACTAAAATCCAACAACAAAACAAAATTTAGAAAACCCAAGAAGCAATAAACTTAAACATTGAAAACCAAATCAATTTAAAAACCACCAATTTGCCCATCGAAAGTCAATGTCCCTATTATATTTCTCAATGTATACAAAGATCTAAAGTTAAGGGAACTTCACAAACAACCCCCCCCCCCTCCAAGCTTCCATGCGTATTGAAAGTACCTCGAAATTAAAAAACTCTCAATTAAGAGTATTGAACTTTGAATTACTTTAAATTACCCAATTCGATTAGAATTTTCATGTTTTTTTATTATAAATAAAAAAATAAAATAAAAAATTGTAAATATTCAGGAGTATATATATATTTTTTATATATAAAACACATCTTTGTAATTTTTTATTTTTTATTTTTTCAAAAAAAAAAAAGGGGAGTATTTTGGGCATTTTGACAAAAATTAACGAAAAAATCTTAACTAAATGAGGTAATCGATAGAAATTGAGAGTTCGATACTCTTAATTGAGAGTAGCATCAAAAATGAGTGAAAGTTAAAAAGAGAATTTTCTGAAATTTTTCAAAAAAAAAAAAAAAGTTCAAAAAGATATTTCTAAATTTTTTTATCAAACAGACTATTTTTGCTTGAAACAACTTTAATGGACTAAAATCATCTTTAAAATATCCTTAACCCAATTTCAAATAGCCTCTTATATAAAATAATAAATAAAGAGCAGAATAAGAGCAAATGAAGCGTACCTAAAGATGGTAACATTATAGATAATGAAGAAGATAGGCCGAAGAGCACCAAATCCCTTCTGCAAAAACCATTTTGCGAAGTGGGTGTTGAAGTAGCACATGCAATTCCTTGTAATTTCCCATGTATTCTACATTTCTTGTGGTTTAGCATACTTCTCGCCTGCTTTCTGATTGCCAACACAAGTAATTTCCCATGAAACACAGATTGTGGAAAGAGTCAAACACATACATACATACATACATACATTCATGCTAATTAAGAACTCACAGAGAGAGAGAGAGAGAGAGAGAGAGAGAGAGAACCTGAAGCAGAGGTGGTGTGGAAGAAGAGAAGAGTTGGGAATGGAGAGAGAAGGAGAGGGAGAGAGAACCATTGTTCTTAGAACCTTCTCCTCTCTTCTTGCTTTCTTCTAATACAAATTGTTAGCTCATCCACTTGGATTTCTGCAGTTTTTCATGCTGAGAAGATAGGTTTGGTTTCTCTACAGTTTGAGGTAAGATTCCCAATGCGATATCCTCTATAAGATATATGATGTTTGGTTTCTTCCGAGTTGTAAGACACTTTGTTTCAGTAAAGGTCGGATTCCTTATCCAATAAAACCCTGCCACGTCACTGAAAGACCAACACCTGTCTCTACCGAAAAATTTCACGTCAATATTTTTTTCATTTTTTATTTTATTTTATTTTATAAATTTAATATTTAATGATAAATTCATCCATTCTGTAAAAATGGTTAAAAATACAATACATTATATTATTTCTCAGTTATATATAGTTTTTTTTAAAAAAAATTATTTAAAGTGTGTACATTACTACGTCGTTTAAAGGATTAAGTAATATTAATAATTAGATATAAGAAAATAAAATCTCGCAAAATTTTTTATAAATTTTTAATTATTATTTTTGGGGGGGATTATCAAGTGGTTACTGGTAAGTTAAAAAAAACGGCGCCAAAAAGCAGTTAAACCGGCTGCCAATCAAATCCAAACTCGGAAACATTTCTAACCCGGTTAAGGTAAACCTGTAACCAAACAGACCCTACACTGCACTACGAACTCTTCAATACAGAAAATCTCCCCCAAGACACGCGCTATATATATCTTTATATATTTCTCAATCTCTGCTTCTCCAATTTCTTTGCGCTCCTGACTGACCGGTCTGAAGAGTGAGGGTTTCATTTCTTTCCGAATTTTCGGATATTCTACGGTGAGTTTCCACTCAATTCGTAATCGCTATTATTTTCTGTGATTTTTTAAAAAAAACTTTACTGAATATTGTCTTTTCTTTTTCAGTTTAGGGTTTCTTGTTACACTAGCTTTACCGGAATGAAACGATTGGAATTTTTTTGATGAATCAAGATTGATTTTTGTATCTTGGTTTTTATTCCCTTTCTGTTTGAATTAAATTTGTTATGGGATGGCAATTGATTACTTGGAAGTCTTTCTGAAAAAATTAAAATACATAAATAGTCTGGAAATGAAAGGGGAAAAAAGTTAAATATGAAAATTCGAATGGTATGGTTGTTTCGTTCTTCGTTAGGGGTTTGGAATTGATACGTGATTAATGGGTATGATCGAAAGCTAAGTCGTAGGAACTCTTTACCCGATTATTTTGTTGGTCCGAGTCTAGCAATTGAATTGAAAAAAATAATAATTTCCTTGTGTATAATTTGGTTTAATGCGCTTTTATTGTGGTTATAGTTGTGGAATTATTATGTGGGAAGTTTTAGATAGAGGGAGAGATTGTTAAAGAGCCCTCTGGGGTGGTAACTTGATTTATGATTTCAAGTAGTATGGTTGGACAAAAGGTTAGTAGTCTGCTTGATATCGGGTTTCTGTGATTATTTGGTGCAACAAATTTATGTGCTCAAACTATGTATTATTGCCTTAGGAGATATCCAGTGCCTGTTATAGGGGAATCTTCTGATTACTTGAATACAACTTCCATGAATTATATGGAAGTTGCAAATAATTATTCCAGCTTTCTGAATGTTAGAGGAAAATCGTGGTCGAAAGATGTTTGAGTTCGTTAATGACATGGTTGGATTACAATGCTACACACAACCTTTTGTAATACTTCATTTATATATATGCATAAAAACAGTGCTAATGTCCCTTTGAGTACTTTTATGATAACAAGAATTCTTTAGCACTTTATGTTGAAGTGCGACTGCTGTTATTATTGTACTAGTCAACATCATTTAAATCCTATTTTTTTATATTGTATATGACTTGTTATTGTAAAGCGTTGAAGTTTTGTTTTGTTTTGATTAAGTTTATTTCACAATTTGCCGGATCTGCTAATAGTGGGTTTTTTTAAGGGAAAGGTGATCTTTTGTTTTTGTTAATGAACTGAAGCCATGAAGCCAGGAGTATCTTCCCTGAATCCATATGCAGCATCATACATTCCGCTCTCCCAAAGAGATAATAAAGATAGAACTTATGTGACAGCAAAAGACTATAGGAGTGGCAATGAGTCTGTCCAGTTTGGAGCCCCTGAACAGCTCCATAGAAAATTTTCTCTCGACCCTTATGCCCATGGTACTGAAAAAATCCCCAGTCGTGAAGTTTTTACAGTGAAGAGCCACCCTGCCCATGGTTATGGTTCATCACCACAAAATGTGAATCAAGCAACAGATAAACAGATACTGGATGAAGAATTTGACATGGATTTGCAATATCTTCAGATGACATTTCCTGGTTTATCTGATCAGTCCCTTAATGATGTCTATCTGGCAAATAATGGTGACTTGGAAGCCACTGTTGACATGCTGAACCAACTTGAGGTGAAAAAGTAAACTTTATTAATTTTGAAGTTTTAAACAACATTCATAATATTATCAGGTGGTCAAAGTAGACTTTATTCTCTATAGTTTCTTCCATTTAATTTTTTTATTATTTTGGTGTTGGTTTTTCAGCCCCATACCAATAGTTTGACTTCAGATTATGGTACCGTACAGCACAGTGAGAAAAGTGCTGGTCTAATGGTAGCAAATATTGAAAAGTTTGAAACAATAAACAACTTCTCTGATTCTTTGGTAGGACTATGGCAGTTCATATTGTCTTATGAGTTTTCTTTATAATCTGGGATCAAGAGAAGGTAAAAGGGATCCATCTCAAAGGTTGTAGCAAACCAAATAGAGCTTTATAGGTAAAAGGATGTTTGTCAATATTTTTTCACCTACCACTTTAACCACTTTGTGTAGGAAGTAAATCAATAAATTTGGGCACTTTTATCTTGTAAATACCTATGTGCCACAATTCCTGCAATTTTGAATAACATTGATATGAGAACAATATTACTTTTTTGTTGCATCAGAAAGCTTTTCAGCTTTTCATGTGGATGCCATGATTACTAGGCCAAAGAAAATCTAATAGAATTTATGTCATGTACTTTAATTTCTGGACCTACAAACACTAGAAAGATCTTACCAATGAACTCTGACTCAAATGATATTTCTTTTCCCCAAAAGAATGTGATGGAGGATGAGGTCGTGGGGTTCAAGATCCACTAAGGGCATGGTAATTTACTAATTAAAAAGGTTAGGAATATTATTCTAGGAGCAATTAACTAACCATTGGAATTTAAGAAGTATTACCAAGACTCGGTTCATTTATCAAAAAAATTACCAAGATTCGGTTCATATATATTCACCCTTAGGACCACATGCTTAAATAGAAGTTGTTACTTCAGTTGGCTGTATTAATCTTGCTGAAGGCTCAGACAACCTTTATCTGCTGTTATTTTCGGCCTCAATATCTTAAAAGGCAAGACATTAAATACCATTTTTGTCAGTTGGTGGCAAATGGTCTGAAGACTTTATGGAGCTTTTTTGTGTAGTCACCTCTAGCTGTGTGTTACTTCTGGCACTGAAACTCAGTGGCACAGTTTGTTTTTGCATTATTGCAGATATGATCTTGGAGCTGGTAAAAATTATAGATTGAATTTGGGTTGTTGTCTTTTACCGTGAGGAGAACACGTCTACACAGAGGGGCACGTGTGTCTGGATGCACGCTCAGAAACACAAGTTTAGAAATATTAGCTTCCGAATAACCACTCTCATTAGTCAATATGAGTTGCATATTTTCGGCTTCGTTATTATCATAAGCTGAACTCTAATCTTATGTTTTTACTGTCGATCATTTTAATTAGTGATTGCCTTCTTTTTACCTTCTTCTTACAGTTCCAACCTTTTGAGTCTTCTGAAAGTCTTCCAGACACTTTGGACATCGGCGATGTCTCAGAATTTGGATCTTCAGCCGATTGTGCGCCACTGAAACTGAAGAATGTAGAGGGCGAAACCAGTGCTGCTTCATCCAGCTCCTAGGACTTGGGCGATTGTCTTCTGATTGACCTTGTGATCAACAATCTTATTTGTTTTGGTTGGTATATCTGATCTTGTGGATAAGAAGCATATAAATAGGGCATCTTCTTGGAGATGGCAGACATCAGACGCTATGGTTGTATAGTTCTGAGGCTCATTGTTTTTGTTTGATGGGTCAGATTCCTCCTGTGCAGCTATCGTGCAGATTGCATTTAGTTCAAAATGAAAGGATCTTTGCTGTTTTGTTTTTCTTTTATGCTTTTGTCTTGCTTGGGGTATATGCTCTGTAAGGTTATAATTCTAATGTCATCTGAAGCTCTGGATATGTGATGCTTTAAGCTTGTAGCATGTGTTGTTGCGAAATATACCACAATTTTAACCTGCTGATTTATGATGTTTATTTTTACTCACTAAACACCTATTAGGCTACCAAGGCTTAGTGTTGATTGTTGATGGTTATCACTTTTTAACTAAACCTATATTGAACACGGTGATTTTTAACTAAATCACTTTTTAAGTGATTTTTTTTTTTTTTTTAATGGTTGACATGAAAGACTATTTAAAACACGCTACGTAACCGGTTTAAAATAAATGTGAAGAATAGCATTATTTTATTAAAAATGATATCACGGTCTAGCAGGGATGACTAAATTTCTTCTTCTTCTTTTTTTTTTTTTTTTTGTATTGAAATGACTAAATTTTAATCTACCTAATAATAGAGCTCATGTTTTGCACGTGGGGTCTTTAGGTGTTAGGTCTTTTTCTGAAAAGCCACTCTCTTGTTTTGGCGGGTAAACGAATATTTTTGTCAAAGTTTCCTTCAATTTTCAACGGAGGGAAAAATGTAAAAGTATTATTTATGATTTACTTGATTTATAATTAGTTCTCATATGAACTCATATCATAAGTGTATGAGGTATTTTAAAAAAAAAAATTACTCCTTCTACTCAAATTTTGTCTATTAACTTAACATATTTCATTAGTGTGCCCAATAAAATTGCAACATATGGCACACATAATAAAAGTGTAAAACTATATAAATTATATATTAAAAAAAATTATAAAACTAAAACATTAAAAACCACCCAAAAAAAAAGAGAGAGAGAGAGAAGGGGTTGGGGTGGCACGCAGCCAACCCCAAGCACCTCTACGGGAGCGCGATTCAACCCCAGAGATGTGGCGCCATCCAAAAACATATTAACAAGTTTTAAGGGTGTACCGCTATGAGCCTATAACCACTTAACCGTCTTAACCGTTAACTGCTATAACCGCTAGCGATTATTAGGTTTACTAACCGTAACCGCTAACCGCATTTTTTATATAATATATTTTTATAATTATAATTATAATAATATTTATACATATAACATAATCAATTGATTATTACATCACAAATTTTTTTTGAGATAATTAAATCACAATTTGAGTATTAATATATTATCACTATAATTTATAGGATTATATCACATGATCAATTGATCATTAAATCATTTAATTATATAATAACAAATTATATATATATAATATGGCATAACTCATACGTCATAAGCATGCAAGTTCATACTAATACAACAATTAAGTATCTAGAGACTTAGTTCCAATGTATGTTATAAACTTATAAGTCCATATATGTTATAATACATTATACATATATGCAATTATGCATATTCAATAATATAAATGTATAAGATCAATACTTAATCATATGATTCAATAACAATTCAAATACTTATTAAAGTTAATCATATTATTAATAGATAATGATAATGTGATTCGTATAATATCAAATTAAGTAATTGACATTGGATTAAACAATGTGTTACTTATAACCACAACTGAAGTATTAATGTATTATCATTATAATTTATATGATTATATAATAACAAATTATACATATATAATATGACATAAATCATAAGTATACCAATTCATACTAATATAAGAATTAAGTACTTAAAAACTTAGTTCAAATGTATGTTATAAACTTATAAATCTATGTATGTTATAAATTATAATTATACATATATGCATATGAATAATATAAATGTATAAGCTCAATACTCAATCATATGATTCAATGACAATTCAAATACTTTATTCAAGTTAACTATATTAATTTTTAACAGGTTATGATTTATATTTAAGGATTTTTTTTTTAAAAAAAAAGTACAAGTAAATGTAAATTTGTGGTCAAATATTTTTGATTTTTCAATATGGGCTCTTTTTATAGTAATTTGGCCCAAGAAGACACTAAAAATGCAAAAAACAAATGAGGTAAAAATGCTACAATGATAAAAAATAAAAAAATAAAAAAGCCAAAAACTGAAAAATTGGTTATATGTTTATCTTGAGAAGGCCCAAAATGCCCAATTTTGAAAAAGTGGTTATAGCGGGCGGGTACATGTTTTACTAACCACTAACCGGCAGTTAATAGCTAATTGCTAACCACTAGGCAGTTACAGTTGCTATTAGTAAAATTTAATAGCCGTTAAGGTGGTTACATTAACATTTTTTGTTAATAACCGCTAACTGTAACCGTATTGATACTCATATGTGGACCCCATAAAAAGCTTCTCTCAATTGCCTACCCAATTGCAACAAGCAGGCAATTGCAAAAAATTCCAGTCAGAAAAAGAAAGAAAAAAAAAAAAAACAAAACAAAACAAAACAAACAAAACAAATGGACAGCTCTATTCTTGGTTTTTTTTTTTTTGGGATTAATTGGAGGGTGAGGCTTTTCAATGGATATGAAACATTGTA
Organism: Corylus avellana; assembly: GCF_901000735.1. NCBI lineage: Eukaryota > Viridiplantae > Streptophyta > Magnoliopsida > Fagales > Betulaceae > Corylus > Corylus avellana. The sequence goes on along the minus strand of NC_081548.1, from coordinate 5,254,035 downwards.
AAACGATGTCATTCTTTCATGGGCTTATTATTGCTGCTCCAAAAGCGACACATTTTAGTCGAGGGGTCCAAGACTATATATATATATATATTGAAAAAAGTACACATATTTTCCTAAAACTATCATCTCATTGTCAATGCTTCTCCTCCCCAAACTAATGAATGGAGCAATGTCCCCCCTTAGGTACTCAACTCCCCAAACATTTTCATTTTTCTAATTTTAGGGAAGATATTTTTTAATGGTTTGAGATCACAATAAAATTGTTGTTTTTGAGGGGTATGTGTCCTTTCCCAAAAATCTTATATCTTATGACCAAAATAATCTATTCTACATTTTTGGGCAGTTGACAGGGAAAGTCCTTTCCTTTTTTTTGTTTTTTTTTTGTGGGTCGTTTCCATCGTATTCAATGTGTCGTTTAAGCTGCTAATCTTAACGACGCCGTTCTTTCATCTCGAAACCTCACCGTTAAAGTTTAAACCTCCTGGCTCCTCTTGTTCTTCAATGGCAGTTCATGCTAGGGTTTATTCATCCTTCAGGGTCGAAGATTCCCTGCCTGTATATCTCATCTTTTATTGGTATAGTTATGCTCTGTTTGGTTGCCAAGAAAAGGTAAATAAGTGAAACAGAATATTTCGAATTTTGTGTTTTTCTTCTTTTACTTGGAAGCTGAATGAAAATTCAAATCCTCAACAAGAAAAAGAAATTCAGGCTTAGTCTGCGAAAGTTTAAAATTGATGCAACAAAGTGAGAGGCTTTTTCAGAAATTTTCTTTTCTTTTCTTTTCTCTATTAATCTCTGCGACCAAACCAATCCTAGCTTTCACTAAATGAAATTCTACTTCAATCTCTCAATCTATCTAGCTTTATTTCACCTATTTTGGTTACAAAATTCCACTTCTTCTTTAACCTGCAATGCTTCTTTGTACTGTTCCTACAGCCAATTATTCGAATAGAATTTGCAAAATTGTTCGTTTCTTTGTCAATTTTTCTTCCTCCTGTGCTCTTAGAACCATCGATTTTGTAGAAGAGAGCAGTACCCATGATTGTGATTACATCAAATTACAGCGTAGAATGCAGAATTATGCCACCTCAGGTCACTTTAGAAAAGCTCTAGAAACTTTGAGTTCTATGAGAAATGCACCTGGAAAGCCTACTGTGTATGATTACAATTCTTTGATGTACTGCTATTTGAGGTCACGGAATGTGTTGTTGGAAGAGTTGGTTGAAGTTTATCTTGGGATGAAAAAATTTGGGCCAGCCCCTAACGCCTTAACTTTCAATGTGCTTCTTAATGGGATGTTATCCCTTGGTAATTTGAAAGACATGTTTTTTGTTGCCAATGAGATGTGTGGAAGTGGGTTTGTACCGTCATTTACAATGTTATTGAAAGTGTTGAAAAAATCACTTGAATTGGGAAGTTTGGATTGTTCACTTGATGTATTTCGGTTAATGCTGAGGTTGGAGTATTTCCCAACTGAAGCCGTTTTGAACTTGTTGATTTCTTTGCTCACCAAAGCTAGGATGATTCGTGAGGCATATTCCGTGTTATCTGCTCTTCTGGGTAAAGGTTATTTTTGTAGTGTGTATAGTTACAATCTCATTCTATGGGCTTTATGTAAGTCTGGTCAGAGTTATGCAGCTTTGGAATTGTTTTGTTTGATGAAGAAGAAGGGTATTGTCCAAAATGTATGCACTTATACTGCTTTAGTGTATGGGTTTGGTAGAGAAGGTTTTGGGGATGATCTTTTTCGTTGTTTAAATATAATGCAAAGTGATGGTTTTAAGCCAAATCTCAGAACGTACACTATAATTATTAAGTTTCTTTGTGATGCTGGTAGGGTTGAGGTGGCATTGGAATACTTGGGTAGGATGGAAAGAGAAGGATGTGATCCAGACTTGATTACATATAATATAATTCTTCGTGAACTTTGTCATCAAGATAAAGTGGGAAAAATATGTCAGCTTGTTCAGGTGATTGATCAAAGAGGGTTTTCACCCAATCCATACACCTATGCTGCCTTGGCTGGAGGCATGTTAAAAGTAGGCAAAATAGGGATGGCTCACAAAATACTGCTTGATGTGATATCAAGGGGCTGTACTCTGGATGTTGCTGTATATAATATATACTTCAATTGTTTGTGTTGTGATAATAGATCAAGAGAGGCGTTGTCTCTGTTGAAGAGTATGATGAAAGATGGCTTTACGCCAAGTATTGTATGTTATAACACAATTCTAAAAGGTTTTTGTAGGGAGAATAGTATTGAAGAAGCTTTGGAGCACTTGGACTCTTTTGAGTGGGAAAATAAGGGACCTGATGTAGTTTCTTTCAATACAATTTTGTCTGCAGCATGCAAACAGGGTAACTCTTCGGTGATTCAGAGGATTTTGTTTCGTATGGAGCATGAAGGGGTTGAGCTTAATGTTGTTAGTTCAACTTGCTTGATTCAGTATTTCTGTACAGTGGGGAAATTTTCAGAATGTTTGAAATTAATGGAATACATGATGCGTAATGGCCCTACTCCCACTACAATCGCTCTTAATATGCTGCTGGACAAACTCTGTAAAAATGGGTTACTAAGAAGTGCTCACGGGATTTTTGAATATCTTAGGAACACTGCATGTGTACCTGATACGACTTCATATAATATTCTTATACGTGCTTTCAGAAGGGAGGGTAATAGCATGCTGGTTGGTCAACTGTTTAGGGACATGTACACCCAGGGGCTAAAACCAGATGTTTATACCTGTGGGTCCTTGACAAGGGGCCTTAGTAGGAAGGGAAGCTATTAATTGCTCTCCAGCTGAGGGATTTGATGCTAGAGAATGGGCTTACTCCAAGTACTGCAATTTACAGTACCCTATTGAAGGCAATGTTCCAGAGAGGTCAGGTTTGTGCGTTCATCTCATTGCTGATAACTAAGGTAATGGAAGGGTGCCAACCTAATGAGCAAACTTTTGAAATTCTTAACTGAGCAAGGGGTTGGATGAAGAAATATCCGGAAGTTACAAAACTTCTAGGGATTTTGCCAATGCAGCAATTTTAAGAAAGGGACTCGGCACGAGCAATAACAAGTTAATTAATACAGAATCGTCGAGCTTGCTACTCCCACATCATCTGAATTTCCCGAGAAGAACACACCTTTAATCAGGTATGCAGATTCTAATTTATATTTGTTTTATATTCTAAGACTTTTCATCTAACTATGGACCCAAGTGATCATAGAGCTACGCAATAAATTTGATGTAAATATGTTTCAGGATAAATTTGTCTCAGGTATCTTGTCTGTCAAATCCTTTGGATATGTGAATAAGTACTATCAGAGGTCCCTTATGTTCTACAGTCTCGGGATAGGTCTATCAAGTACAAAATCATGTTGTCCTAGTATCACATTACTATTTTTTTGTCGGAGATTACTGATGATGTTGCTTGGTATGTCTAGTGCATTCTTTAATCAAATGCTTGAGAGTTGCTCCTGAAGCTTCAGATGCATTAAGGAACTGCTAATCTTGTGCTCACTTAAACTGGATCTCTCCTGCTTCATAAACTCATCCTCGCTTCCAATTTTCTATTTTTGTGCAGAATGTAATGAGCTCGTTGGCCGTTCCTGGATTCCAAACTGTTGACATCGGGGTATGCCTATCGTGACTTCTTATGCTAAATATGAGATGTTGATGGTTTCGTTCAAATTATAACCTTGAGTTGTGAATTAACATTTAACAAATCTCAATCAGTGAAAGATCCTCAGTTGATCACTAGTTTTATATGTGTCTTCTTCTGAGAAACATTAATTTCGCGTTATTGGAACTGCCATTTTGATATCACTCCTAACTTATAAAGAAAGGCTCAACTACTTGTTTAGTTTTGGTTGGATTTTTTTCTGTTATATTTGTTCTTGCAATATATATATATATATTTTGTGTGTGTGTGTGTGTGCGCGTGTGGAAAATCTGGATAAATAGTGCATGCTTCATATGTTATAAACTGCAACCTCTGATTTGTTGAGTCATCAATGGGATGAATCATTCCCTTTCATTTGTCACTCATGTTGACCTGCTCAAACTTTTCCTGGGAGCTGTTTGGGGATGTAAAGTTACCTTGGTTAAGTTCGTATCAAGATTGTCAAAACACTATAGTTGGTCTACCAATTGGCTATCTGTGTGGAGGTGTTAAAATTACTGTAACATTTGATTTCTGTCTGATATCATGGTCAAGAACATTGTGACAACAACAGCAATAATTATTTTCTCTAACTTGGCTTCTTTCAAACTTGGCAGATTAATGTCCATGTATCCAGGGAATTCCTGGAGTCAGTTGAGAATAATGGTATATGTCTGTATCCCCGCCTGGCAAGTTGATGCTCCCCAGGTTGATACAATTTGTGATTCTGTGCTTCTAGCTGCATTTGCTTATCCTTCTTGTGATTACAATTCTGTGTGTTGCACGTAAATATTAACTGATACTTGTATCCCAATTGGTCTGACAGCTTACTTTAGCTTGAAGGTCAGATCACTAACTTATTTCAATATGGCTTCCTCTAAAAGTTTGCACTCCTCATTCTATTATTTAAGCAAAGGTATATGGTAATAGACATGCACCGCACTAGAATATGGGTGGCAAGGTACTCATGTATTACACAAGACAGCAGTAGTAGAAGGGGATAGCACCCACTATAGCATTCTCTTAAAAGATTTTGCTTTCGTGAATTTAGAAAATATTGGCAAAATTTTGTGTAGCCAATAAGCATTTTGCTGCTATCATGATCGTTTTGATATTAGGAGTAACATTTTAATTAATGATTAGAAATACTAAAAGCAGTGTACCATTTTGAATCTGAGTGAGTCCTCTGCCAAACTCTTGGATTGAGTTTCCTGTCGAGTACTTGATAGTTGATATGATCATCATTCAAGACAGTTTCTCCTTGTGCCATTTCATGGCTAATCACCGTTTGTCTCTTCTGCTGCAGCTGTTCTCGTTCACCATATGCAGAGCTTTTGAGACATGCCCGGGGAGAACCATCGTCAATAATGGCAAGTGCTTGTTCTTAAACAGCTGAGAATTTCTTTTGCCAACCTAGTGAAGATGAATCCTGCCTTCCAAATGATTCATCTCTCCTCTTTGACAAGCTATTTCTAAATTATGTATGTTGAAAGAAAAATGCTACACATACTCTTACTCCCATACTCCTACTTGCACATTTCTTGGTGTGGTACTAAACATCACCATTGGATCCAAAATTTCAATCAAAATCTAATGATAATTTTTAGTACCACATTAGGGAGTGGGAGTGAGAGATATACATTATGCGTAAACCTTTTGGATGACAAGGATCTCCCCTGGTTTGGTTTTGGACTGTATTAGCAGTTAGATGCAGAGTGGTGTTGATTATTACTATAAAGCATGGTGATTATTTTCTTCCACTTTGGTTTTCTACTTTCTTGCCAATTTGCCAAAAATCGTTGAAGTGATTTTCTGGTGTTCTATTTGAAGCTCAGTAATTAAGCTATGATTTCTTGTTATTTGCCTCAGATCAATAAGAAATGTCTTTATTTTTATGACACAAGCAAGAACCTTGTCAAGCACTTGCAATAAGCCATATGGTGTCCCTACCTTCTCAGTTCTCAGTGCCCTACTCGCTTACAGGTAATATCAAAGAGGACATTTTTCTTTCAAATTTGGATTGGAAGAAATTCTTCAATTTTCTTTATAGCACGTAATTTTTATAAATTTTTAAAAATGCAAGTGTTCTTAAGATATATATATATACTGGAGAAACTTTGTCCGGAGTGGCGGAGAAACCATTTGACTTGACATGAAAATCATGTGAAAAGTTCATTGTTGAAGTATTGTTGATGCAAGTAATGCTAAGAGGACTAGAGTTCTTCTTGTGTTAATTTTTAAAATCATCAATAGATCAAAATTCAATAATAATAATTTCAAATTCAATAATATTTTAAAAATTAAGTCACATTTGAGAGGATGCAATGAAAAATGCATGAAATTTTCTGCATGTGATGAGATAGAAATAAGAGACTTCCTAAAAAAAAAAAAAACTATAGAAATAAGAGAAATTTGACTAAGCCTTATCCCACTGAATCTTGACACTAGATTCTCTGCTTAAATTGTAAGCACATATGAAGAAGAAGTCTTACAGATTTAATAATGAAAATGATAAAAAAAATAATAACAATAATAATAATAATAATATCCTATTAGGCTCTCCTAATCCTAATCCAAGAAAAGTATTTTTTCTATTGGACTCCCTACTTTGATGGAAAGTAGAGGAAATCGGTTTTTATAAAGTATACACAATACCCATTAGTTTTGTGTAACTCAAGAGGATTAAGTAATAAACCGTTTTCTAGTATTTATACTAAGAAACCGTTTTTAAGATTTTGTTGCTATGAAATCGGGTCGGTTCTTTTATAATTAGTTTATTAAGAAAAAAATTATGATAGTTGAGATGTTAGAATTTATTGAAAATTATGTAGATTTATTTTACATAAATGACGTGGCAATGCCTAGACTGCTAAATGCAGACGATTGGTGAGGATTTTATTTGGCCCGTAGAAGACTAGAAGGGCTTTTTATTTATTTATTTATTTATTATTATTTTTACGTGGCGCTCACAAAGAGAAGAAACACATTTTCCCGGAAACAAACGAAGGAAAACAAAATCAAATAAACAATATGATGATGATCCCGGAATTGAATTTGCTTCCACCATAAACAAACAAAAACCCGCAACTCTCGGTTTATAATTTATCAAAACCAAAAATCTCCATCTAACATTGATCGTAACTTTGACGAAGAAACTCTCTCAACCCAAGACACCAAAACCACCATAGACTCATTCAGATTCCCTCTTTTCGACGTAAAAAACTTCTGCAACGAAACTCTGGAATAAAGATCAATCACATTGAAAAATTCCCATTTTTTCAGATTTCCCATCTCTTTCTCTCTGTGTCGATTTTCATGTAGTTTCTTCAGGAGTTTGACTTGTAGTTCTCAGAGACAAGAGAGAAAGTGTGAGAGCTGAGCAAAAGGTTCCAGTTTGATGATCTGGGTGTTCTTGAAAAGGGTCAAATTTTGAAGATTTAGGGGGGGTTTGGATCGAACATCTTATTGGGTTCAGATCAGAAATGGGGTTGGATTACTACAGCGTATTGAAAGTGGACAGGAATGCCACCGATGATGATCTCAAGAAGGCTTATAGGAGATTGGCAATGAAATGGCATCCTGACAAGAACCCCACAAACAAGAAAGACGCCGAAGCCAAATTCAAGCAGATCTCCGAAGCCTATGAGGTAAAGCTTTCTTTCCAAAGTCCTTAGATTTTGTTTCTGTTTTCTTCTATTGGGGATTTCTTTTTCTTTAATTTTAAAGCTTCCTGGCTTAGTTATTAATTCTTTAATGGCTTGCTTGGTTTCTGGGTGATTGGAGGATCGAAGTTGAGTTTTTTTTTTTTTTTGGTCCCATTCAATTATATTGTTTTTTCTCACCAGAAAAATAGTATGGTATGGAATATGGATAGTCAACATGATAGTGATCTTAGTGTAGCTGATACCCTTAAAATGAAAATGATGAGATGGATCAATTATAGAAGTTATGTCAATTTACCAAAGTTGAGAGTCCTATGTATTTTGTTTCAAGTTTCAAGATCATCTTGGTTGAGATGGTGAGAAATACAAGATGAAGGGAAGTGAAGGCATGGCTCTGGATCGAATTGACTGACAGAATTTCCATATTCAGGGACAATGGAATATATGGCTTTGTTGAGTTCATATTCAATTGACTGACAGAATTTCCATATTCTGTCATCTCATCTATCAACCAATCAAATAATTTAAATATTCGTCAAAGTTTCTTTCTTTTTCTACAATTTGTCGGCAATCAAATAGGGCTTAGAAGCAGTGCTTTCACTTAATGTCAGTTTGGCTCCTTAATTATAGTGTCTATGATTTTACATTTGGAATTTTCAGGTTAACCAAGTTAATATTGCATTTAGTTGAGATTGAGTGGAATTTGATTTTTTTAAGTTTTTTTTTTTTTTTTGGTAAATTTGTGAATTCAGGTATTGAGTGACCCGCAGAAGAAGGCTATATATGATCAATATGGTGAGGAAGGGTTGAAAGATATGCCTCCATCTGGCAGTGGTGGGTTCCCATTTGGAAATGGCAGTGCGGGGAATGGATTCAACCCCAGGAATGCAGAGGACATTTTTGCAGAATTCTTTGGAAGTAGCCCTTTTGGATTTGGTTCCTCAGGACCTGGGAGATCTATGCGGTTCCAGTCGGATGGATCGGGGATCTTTGGGGGATTCGGTGGGAGCGAAAATATCTTTCGATCTTATAGCGAGGGCAGCGTGCCAAAGAAACCACCACCTGTGGAAAGCAAACTGCCGTGCAGCCTTGTGGAGCTCTACTCTGGATCAACAAGGAAAATGAAGATTTCAAGGACTCTGGTTAATGCCAATGGGTATATTTTTTTTCCTCTAAACTCTTGTTATTTTTAGTTCCTTCAATCAAACTGCTGTTTGAATTAGATATTAGAAACTATTGCTTTTATCTTCTGACATGGTACAATAGAGTTATAGTATTGTAAGTATTGATGGATTTAAACATTTTTTGTTTATTGACCAAAGTGATCTTACATCTTACCTAAGAGCCATCATGCTACCCTACTCTGCAGAATGATAAATTTGAAATCCATTATTGGTGAAATTAAGACTACCAACCTACCAATCTTTCGCAAAATATAGATATGTCATATTTTTTTTTTTCATTTAATGATAACCATTCTTCACTTCTTCATTTTTTTCTTTGTCTGAACATAGATAAAATGTCATGTTGCTCTCAAACATGCTGATTTTAATCGTTAAGTGATGAAATTCATTTCTTAGCCTAAAGAGAAAATCATTGTGATTATAAATATCATCACTGATTGCTTTTTTGCCTGACTCCAGGCTAATTTGATTTTTTTTTTTTTTTTCCCTGTGAAATTTACATTGCAGACGACAAGTGCCAGAAACAGAGATATTAACCATTGATGTGAAGCCTGGATGGAAGAGAGGAACCAAAATTACTTTCCCAGACAAAGGGAATGAACAACATAACCAGCTCCCAGCAGACCTGGTGTTTGTGATTGATGAGAAACCCCATGATATTTACAAAAGAGATGGCAATGACCTGATTGTGAACCATAGAGTGTCATTAGCCGAGGCGTTGGGAGGGACGACAGTAAATCTTACGACACTTGATGGCCGTAGTCTATCGATTCCAGTGACCGACATTGTGAACCCCGGTTATGAGGTGGTTGTTGCCAGAGAGGGAATGCCAATAGTAAAAGAACCCGGTAATAGGGGTGATTTAAGGATCAAATTCGAGGTGAAGTTTCCTACCAGATTGACACCTGAGCAAAAAGCAGGACTTAAGCGTGCTTTGGGGGGTTGAGGAGCTGATCTTCTTCTCTGTGTTTGCCACTGAAAAACTAAGGCTGCATTCTGCCCAATGCATCAAACTCTGGTGTTCCAACACTGGGAGAGATAACAGCATGCTGAGAAATGTTGTACTTAAATAGGTTTCCCTTTTGTAGTTTACTGATTATACCTTACAGTTCCACTATAGTTGTATCATCTATGCCTTTTCTTTTGTCACTATTATTTGCTTGATGTGATTGACTGATTCTTTTTTCTTTTTTTTTTTTTTTTGCTGTTTTTCCTCTGTAATTCTTTCCCAGATGTTGTATTTTTTTTTTCATCCAACTGTTCTATATTATTTATCATTGTCACTTGAGGATAGGATTTGCTTCTATTACAGAAACCTCTCTCTCTCACACACACACACACATATATACTCAAGAATATGGACAGGCTCTGAAAATAAATCAAAGAACCAGTAGGAAATGCAGATGTGTGTTCTGCTCCAATTCAATGTACAGCTATGTTTTCCTTTTTGCAAATATATAACTTAATACGACTTCTTCATTTCAAATATATAAATTAAATTAAATTCTTTAAAAGATGTGTTAATATTGACTTTATATGCACCAACTTAAATTCAGACCATCAAATAAAAAAGCTATCTATTTCATTTAAAATAGAGAGAATCTTTGTCAGCATCATCTACACTATTAGATGCAATAAAAATCTCGAAAGTAAAATAAATACTCTCCATTAATAAGATTATAAAATATGCTGCAATTGCCGGGAAAGAGTTTGTTGACTCAAAAGTCCAATATTTTATGCCCAAAAGATAAAGTTTATATGTAAATAAAGCATGAAATACACACTAGTAATAATAGTTTACACAAAAGTGTGGCAACCAAACTTTGTAAAAATCTTTGTAAAAATAATTATTCTTATAGTTTTAGGGATAAAAATGTAACATATAACATTGCCCGTGATGTTTCGGTAACTCGAAAGTTCCACAATTTTTATCCTAACCCATTATCCAGACAACCATTGAGATCGTGCATAACAAGGACCCTTTTCTATTGCACGGCAAAATTGGTTTTCGGTACAAAGCTAACCAACCCTGAAAAACATTTATGGTTACAGAACTGCACATATCTTTTAAAAAAAAAAGGAAATGGCATCTGCTATACAAGGAAAAGAACGAAAAAATATATATATATATATCAAAAGCCTCTACTTTTAGGGGGATTTTGTCGCCATCCTGCGCCTGGCTGGCCAACATTTCGAACGGGTGCGCCGTAGAACTGCCCTAAACTGGGTTGACAACCTATATTATTTGGTTGCTGGCCACTCCCCTGCACGGGAGGAACCCACCAAGTGCCTTGAGGCTGCAGCGATTGTAACGACATCATTGACTGCTGCGGAACTGATCCCAAAGGTGGTTGGTTTACCAAGTGTGGTGGTCGCAAAGTCGGCTGATGAAAGCCATGAACGGGCTGCTGAGGGGCTTGTGGCTGCCACTCCGGTATGTCGTCATCGTCGTCGTTCCACGGCTGAACCGCCACCCCGAAACCTCTATTGTCCTGCCAGTTTCCTGAAGGTGCACCAATTTTAGGTTGCCCGTATTTTTGTATAAGCTCCCTCATTTGGTCCACAGGGCGAGATGGGGTTTGAGAAAGTGACTGAATTGGCCTCTGCCCCCTTGGGGGATTTTGGGCAAATTTGGGTTGCGGGGATGGGATTGCACCACCAGAAAAATTGAATTCGGGAAGGTCATCTTCGTCCCGGGCACCAGGGCCAAACCCGGGAGGAACATCGTCATCGTCATCATCATCAGGGGAGGGTTCAAAATTGGTGCGAGTTGGGTTTGGTTTGGGTGTGAAATTGGAATTCATATTTGTCTCTTGGTGTCTCCTAGAAGTGATATTTTGCTTTTTATGTTTCTGCTGTGACGAAGAGTTGGGTGATATCCTGGAAGTTAACTGAGCCTTTCTCCATACAATAACACCAATTAGGCCATTATCAATATTATTAAGTGCCTCAACGTGTTCAGTCGAGAGGATCTTGCCGAGCGTTTCTCGTGTTCTATTATGCGGCGGGCAAAAATAAAGTTCGACTCCGGGAGCTGGCTCAGCAAAACCCACTCTCTCATCCAAAACATAAGAATCTGCTACCTGCAGCAGGCAGAGGTAGATTTTCAGGTAATGGCAATGACTGACAACCAACAACACAAATATTACACACTATATATACCATGCTTCTTACCTCGTTAAGACTAGCATGCTCGCTCTCAAGGGATCCCTCCACGACAACAAAATGCATAACCTGCAAAAACAGAGATTTCCATCACTAATAATATAAATACACATATATATATATAAAACACTAAACTCAGAATTCGAGTCTTTGTGCGAGTAAAAGTTTCCCCCCCGTATTCAATTTAATTTTTCTCACATTGAGAGAGAACTTCTATACGACAGGAGCAGCTATGTTCTTATAAACCTCTCCCTCTCTCTCTCTCTCTCTTTAAAAGCAACCATCCAACAGAGGCTGTGCCAATTGAACAATTTTCATTTTTTTATTATTATTATTATTTTTTTAATCTGGTTGAAAATTTCATCATCGATTTAAGTAAATGGGTCTTCGACCATTAAGTGAGTTTGTGCTAAAAGTAGTGGGGTTCGATTTCAATAACAGGATAAGGGGAGGATGCTTTCAAAATATGAAATTTGGTTCAAGTGATTAAATACATTTTATTACTTCTACCAGAAAGTCCAGAATGCACGAGCGCACCTGAGCACACGGGACAGAATAAAATATATATAACACACATCACTTATCCATAGAAATATTCTTGTTTTCTTTTTCTTTTAATTCATAATTTCTCAAACCAAATCTGATGAAGATACACCGTCTCTTTAGCCTAAAAACAAATCTCATTAGTATATGAGAAGACACTAAACTGAGAGAGTGCCAAAAGGGCGATTGATGGAAGCATCAAAACAGTGATACGGGGTCGTTTTCTTTTTCTGGAGATAGAATAATATGATACAGTAATACAATGAAAAGAAACATGATATACCATGACAGCACGACTTCGGGACAGTGGAAGCTCTTGGAGAAACTTCTCAAATGCATCAAGTCTGACTCTCCCCTTGATCTCAAGTGAAGTGGACCACTCTTTTGCAGTTGTTTTCTCACCACTATAACAAGAAAATTTGGTTATCAATTAAAACATAGAGATTCATGATTCTTCCAGAAAACAAAATCCAATGAAGATCACATTATCGAGCCTATTATTTAGAAATAGAAATAGGCCAGCTGCACTAATCGTTTTCACATTATCCACTGAATTATTGATCATTTTGATCCAAAAGCATCTTTAGATGACGCTTAGCATAGTGTGTACCCTCTTTCTAAATGACACTTTAATGCATCCAGAAATACTACAAAAAGATTTTAGAACCAATCCTAATGTAAGATTATTGTGGTTTAAGTTCTGGCCAACGTTATATTCCAATGTTGTGCACATTCTTTTCAAGTACCAACTTTTGACACATCAAATCATACCCAAATTTCCTCTCATATTATAAATGGCAATAGTCAAATACATCAAAAATTCAATTGAAACCATGACATTCATTGTCATGCAAATTGAAACTCTCGTCCTATGATCATGTAAGAGAAGAAGGAAGCACAAGTCAAACCGAAATATTGAATCCAACAAGGATCACCATGCATAGTAAATTCAAATACCAAGTTACCAAAGTTCATTTATTTCTGACTCTAACAATAAATCAAAACTAGCACCACCGCTTCCACATGATGTTAATGTTCCACATTAGACCAAAATATATAAATATCTGAATTAAGACCAAAAAAGTAACAAGAAGCATAAATAAAATGTGCCAAATGCGATTACCAATAAACTATTAAACAGTGAGTTGCAGAAAGGATCCCAACTCGAACAATGTACAATCATGAATATGTAAGACATAAATAAGTCCAAAGTCAAAATTGACAAGCTCATACTTATAAAATGTCAAAAAGATGAACCTAGATGCAGTTCTGACGTAATATCAATACTTTATAAGCTGTACTTACAGCAACACAGTAGATATTCCAAAACTCAAAACACATAACATACAATAGATTCTTCTTTTTTTTCAATATATAATAACTGCATCACGCAAATCTATACACAGTAAATGAAGCACTCTTGCAGGCACATAATCCAAAACTATATCAAACAAACAAGTTAATCGTAAAAATCATGTAGATCTTAGGCTCAATCTTGCAGTTTAAACAAACAAATAAATAAGTAAAATTTACAGCACAGAACACAAAATAATATATACTACTAAACACACACCTTTTGAAGATGCCAATCACAGAAGCCATAGCTGAGGTGGTCAGCTGAAGTAAGCCTTCCCAGATAAAATCACCCTTGGATACACCAGCAGGAGGTACATTTTCTGATTTTGCACGGCGGTCACTAGCTTTCAAATCAGCATAACTTTCAATGGTTTTCGCTTCAGCATGTCTGCCAGTGGAGTTTGCATCAGCATGTGTATCGCTCGGTTCAACAGTAGACTCACTGTCATTATATTTCACATCAGGCCGACCATCACGGGGTTTCATATCAGCATGATCGTCACTGGATTTCACACCGGCATCGCCATCATTGGATTTCTGGTCACCATCCAATTTTGAGTATGTTGCATCAACTTTTTCAGGTTCATCGGTGGCAATATCAATGTCTTTCGAAGTTGGCTCAGATGACTTCGACTCCGAGCTTGGCTCTAAGTCATCCTCATCTGAATTGGTGGTCATTTTTCCAGCATCCACCGGTAAATTTTCAAACGGTGGCTCTGAATCAAGAGATTCCATGAACTCATCTAAAGATACAATAGGGGGAAGAAATTCTGCATCCTTCAATACATCATCCACCATGAGCCCCTGCAATAAATCAGTACCCTCACTGGAAGGAATAGTGAGCGTATATGGGGCATTCCGGACGCCTAAATTACTTTTTTCACCAGAAGCATCCACTTCATCCTTGACTCCATCAGCTTTAGATGGGTGAGGGGCTTCCATCTCCTTGCTTTTTGATTCTCTTGGAGTAAGTGAACTTGTCCCAACAGAAACCTCCATTGGAACACTGTCATCTTGTTCAACTTCTACTTGAAACTCGCCCTTGTGTGTTTTCTTCACCAATCGTCTAATATCAACTTCATCAGGCAAAACTACCATTTGGGCAAGCTCTTCTGCCTTCGCTATTCGCCACTCAGAAAGCTCCTTAGAAGCAAGTTCCTCAGCTGTCATAGAACATAACCGTTCTGGGGGAATATCCCCAGACATAACCCTTTCTCTCAGTTCAGGATTACTACGATCCTTCAAATTGAATAGAAGAGACCTACCTTTTTCTTTGTACTTCTTATTCACACCACCAAATAATTTGAAGAGTTCTACTTCGATTTCAAATGCCACTATTTCTGGATTTTGATAGACTTCTTTCTGACCTCTACCCTGTGCATCAAGCCCCAACTTTTGTTCCTCGGCAGTATGAAACTCCCTTTTTCCTACCACCTGCATATCAGAATCCATTACCCAGGAAAGTCCATTCCCCTGCAAAAGTTCATCTTTCGCAAAGAAGTCATCGCTAAAAGAAACATCTTGCACAGGAAAAACATTACTTGATTGGGTTTCTTGTCCATCAGATTTCCGGGTCTGTGTATAGCAACCAGCATTCTCAGCAGCTGAAATCTTCACGGGCAAACTTTCAGCATTATTGCTTTTTTGAGCAGAATAATCTTCATGAGAGGGCAAATTCACTTTAGGCTCTACAGATACATTATCAAGTGCAGCAGCAGCAGCAGGTTGTGTATTCTTCTGAATCTGCCCCGGAGAACTTGCAGAGTCACTCTGAGAATTCTTTTCCGGACTCATAGATTTATCTTCTTTCTGCCGAGAAGCCAACACCAGTGCAGCAGCTAATGACTCTCTCATTTTGGACCTTACTGACTCAAAAGATTCAGTTTGAACCTTGGGAGATGGTTGCATCACTGCAGTTTGACTTCTTGAAACAGAAAAACGTTGGGAACCAGATTTACTGTACACTTTCTTGTTTGGTGTTTGAGAATGTTGTGATCCAGGCGTGGTGGGCATTGATTGCATCTGTACAGCTTTTTTATTTGGTCCAGATGCATGCTGCAACCAAGGTCTATGTTCCAATTGTGCTACCCGTTTATTAGGAATTGATAACAGCTCTGGAGAAGTATTACTATAAGGAGGTTCTATTGGTGCCTTTCGCTTAATTGGTGCATGCAACTGCTGGGAGCCTGCACTGTTTAGCATGGTTTCCATTGGTCCCAGTTGCTTGGTAATAAACTGCTGTGAGCCCAGATTATTTCCCCTGGGTTCCATACCTATTGTCTGTATGTTTGATATTGAGAACCTCTGCAACCCATGATTGCTCGACAAGGGATCCGCTAGTCCCATCTGCTTGTTTGCTATGGAATGCTGATGAGCTGCAGGACCATTGGATACAGATCCCATCAGTCCCATTTGCATGTCTTGTACCGATGGGTCCACTTTGTTCAGAATGGGTTCCAACTGACCCATTTGCATGTTTGGTATAGATAACTGCTGAGACACAAGATTGTTTGACATGCTAGACTAGCAACAAATAACTTACTATAAAAGCACAATATGAATCTCCACTAGTTTCTTGATCCAGTACAGTTCATAGAATGTTATTAAGGCTGTACATCCAGGTAATCCTTGATAATAATGTTAAAATCTGCATTCAAAATGGATATACTTAGCTGAAGATCATTAAATAACTACAAACTGAGAAAGACTGACAAAATAAAACATCTCTCAGACATGGATAAATGAGAATTCACATTTAACAACTCATAAAATCACAAGACCAACCAGAGAGTAAAACACTCCAATAGAACAAATTTATGAAAAGCGATTTTGGGCGGGTGAATGCGTACAGGTTAAGACACTCGTGAGTCAAAATGCTCAAGGCCAATGAACTTCTCAATATTTCTAACATGAAGATACTATTTAACAGTACTATGTAAGATATATCACAAGGACATGACTGGCAGCTACCACGTATGTTAATAATTTTAGTCCACAACAATCAGCTAGGCCTCGAAAGCAGATTTTTTAAAACATACACTTCGTACAACAAAAATCCACCAGAACAAAAAAAAAATAAAAAAATAAAAACCAAGAAACGTCCACTTACGAGATCAGAATTGAAAATCTTGACTTTTTAAGTCATTTGAAAATACTTCACTTTTAATCTTAGATGTGCTTCGGAAGATTTAATTTTTGTTTCTTGTCATTCTATCGGATTTACCAAGCCAAGTGCTGGGACTTGCTTGTTGTTTGATGTCTTTAAGTCTCATGTTCAGGAACTCCTAAAGAGGATTAAGAGTTCATTGTAGCTTATCTTTTACTTTTTAAGGAATAGAAATAAAACGAGAGTGTAACACTCAGACTTCTCTGGAGGTCATCACGCCCAAGCACTCTTATCTAGTTTTGATGGAATTTAATGCATCAATGACAGCACCCATGCACGTCACCTTATCTACCTATTTGTGTTGGCATTTTTTTCCCCTTATAACTGCTTTTTTGCAAATGGTGGAGATATTTGATACAACCCTTCACAGCAAACCGATTTCCCAAGTGAAGATGCCAAATTTACCAATCACCACCAACTAGATCAATGATTAACTTTCAAAGAGATGCAATCCCAAGAAATAGACCTTGACCGGAAGGTCCTTGTCAACTTTAAATGACACAGCATAGTTGGGGTCATATTTTAATTACAACACCGTCCCTCCCCCCCCACCCCCAACCCTTCTTTTTTCTCCCTCAAAATATAATTATTAGTAGTAATATACTAACGTTTTTGTTTAAAATTAATATAAAACTCTCTAATCCACAAGCTCATTAATTGCATTTTAAAGATGAGGTTTGAGATAAAGACAACATCAAAACGATGACACGAGTTTGAAGTCTCTTGAAATAGCCTGCCTTAAATTTGTATGATACACTATTGCAACAAAGCAAAAATATAAAATAAAATAAATTTCCGGTTAAGGCTGAGTTCAGTTCTTGCTACCTGCAGAGTCCTAAAACCAACTGTTATCAAACATTTAAGAAAGCGTCCCATACAGTAAAATACCCTGAAAAAGCACCCTTTCTGCAATAGCTTAAAGACGGATGCTAAACATAAACATGGAAATAATTTGCAATTTACTTTTCTTGCAAACAAAATTAGGAACATCAATTATAACAATTTTTTTAATATCTGCTCACTTGTAGCTCTTAACTTTAGCTTATTTTACACCATTACACCTAGTTTTTTTACACACCTGGTTTAACACACCATATCATCATGCACGGGAATAAGCAGTGGCAGTTGACAAATCTGCACAGTTCGCTTCAATGGCTGCTAATTGCAGAAGCCGACTCTCATTTCTGATGTTCTTCCATTTTTAGGTTATCATTACTAATCTTTTTATTTAAAAATAAATAAAATAAAAAACCAACAGTTGTCCAAAATTGTTGAGAACAAAACTTACTAAAAAATAAGTGAATGAGCCAGCTCAAATAAATTCCCATTTATGCACATAAGTTGTATCCCAACCTTGGTCACCCATTGAAATAGAGTATCTAACTGCTTATGCTCTATTATCTTTACTTAAGTTTTTCTTCTTTTCTTCCATTTGGTTTTTGTTCAGAAGGGGGATGTTTGAGAAAGGGAAGGAATCATAAGGAAGATTCCTCACTCAAACACCAGAGGAAGTTGAACAACGTTCAAAATATTTGATCCTTGATGGCAGAACTTATGAAAAATCACACTTTGATTCCTCCAGAGATGTCTTTAGAAGTTTTAACTCATAATGTAAGCTATGGTTAAACATTTGCTTAATACATTTGGAACAACCCCATAATTATGCTTCCACTAATAAACTGATTCCAGTTCAACCACACTATAATAATAACTACATCAGCCACCAATTTCTGCAATAGATATATAACATGGCAAATCATAAGGGCGGACAAATGTATGTGAGCCCAATAAAAATCTCTAGATGGTTCAGTTTCTAACTTCTGATGTATCTGCATGATTCATTTTCAACAAATAGTTTTCTATGATTCAACTCAGATAGGCATGCTTGCATCTGGATGTTTTAGCATTTAAGTTTTCATAAGGAAATCCAAACATACAAAAGATGTCGCAACAGAATCACTGCATGTCGAAAAAAAACCAAGAAATACATCACAAAATAACTCCAAATCACATAGAACGTTCAATACAACTGACAGGTTACAGTTATCCAGATAATATATGGCAAAAATGGGATGTTGGGACCAACAAAAAAAAATGATAAGTGTGATAGACATCTTAACCAAGGCTATATTTGCTTAATTGAGACCTTTGATCGAAGAATATAAACAAATTCTTGCATGCTACATATGTTCCACTTCACATAAAAATTAAAAATTAAAGAAAAAAAGAATTTACCAAACATTCCAATCAGATTTTTCTCAAGCTTCATACCATGAAAACAAAATACACTACTACAAACAAACTTTTGATAACCAATTCCCGGTCTACCTATCACAGAATCCTCATCATCTCGCTGATAGGGAATAGCTCTTAAACGTAAGAGGAGCAAAACAAAATAATAAAAAATCCATTTACTTAGATGCAAGCGGTAGCCAGTCTCATCATCTACATCCAAAATTCCTCATTAATAGTAGGATCCAAAAACCAGCAGACCCAAATCATACTTCATCAATTTGCTTTCACAAAGAAGAAATGAATATATCATCAGATTTCACCAATCTACTTCCAGAAAACCCTAACCTCATAAATCACAGAAATCAGCAGAAAACGAGTAAAACGCGACTCATACACGGACGAAAATAACGGGTTTTTCACAAGTATAAGTAATCATTTTTCATCGATTCACTCCCAAAAAACCCTAATTTCAGAAAGAAAAAAAAATACCACTAAATCAACACGAAACGAGCAAAACCCAATTCAAAGGACACCGATTCACATTCAAAAAGAGAGGGAAAAACACTAACCTCGGAAAAAAAAAATTATAAATATATACGCACATACAATCAATTCAACAGAAATCCTAGGGTTTTGTTTACAAAGTTGGGTTAGGCTCGGATGGTGGCGAGTGGCGACGAGTACCTGATCGTAGATTCGCCGGAGAATCAGCGACAACGCAGTCTAAAGTTGAGCTCAGAGAGAGACAGAGAGAGAGAGAAGCAAGAGATAGAGAGACAGCAAGAGAGAGAGAGAGAGGCTTGGGTTCACAAAGCTTTCGTTTATTTTTTGAGGATTAGAAACCCTAAAAATCTAAAGGGATAACATATATATGTGCTCCACGACTTCGTCTCCGTGATAAAGCTCGGGAGCGGTTCTCTAGAGGCTGTATTTGACACGTGGAGTATTCTTGTCCCCGCTGGGATGATCTGGACCGTTTGATTGATTTCAAACCTTTTCAATTTTTTTTTTTTTTTTTTTTTTTTTTTAGAAATGATATTTCCAAACAAAACAAAAACTCTTCAAACAGAACAATATATTTGAATAATATTATTTTGTAAATTGTATATGATTGTCTTATAATTTGATGATATGATAGTAAAAAATAATCATTAAATAAGCACTTGGAAAAAAACAAAAAATAATAATTACAAATTTTTAGTGTCATGTCATTCTAATTATATAGTAGTATATTTGATAATATTATTCAATACCTTATATATATATATATATCATTTTTTTTCTTATGCGTTCGCACCGTCACTGCAAAAAAGCAAAAATTCTGAATATCTAAGTTAGTTCTTCGGAGAAAAGTGTATGCATCAATACACAAGATTTCAGTCTTAGGTTAATACATGTAATGGCCTATTTATAGGTTAAGAAGTAAACTTAGACATGTACTAGGTCTCCTTCTTCAAATTAATTTGGGAGTCATGAGAGTTTGAATTTAACCTGGGCTCCTACTCCAATTTAACTTGGAATAGAACTATTAGACCAGATTCTTCTAATAGAGTCTCACTAAGATTCAGATTGTGTCTCACTCAATTGGCAACTATGTGGGCCTGTCATTGGCTTTGAGGCCCGTGATTTGATGGCTGGTTGAGTGAAATTATTCCCAACAATGCTTATTCGATTTATACAAGGAAAAATAAAATGGTATGGGAATGCTTCTTATGCAATTGATAAAAGCAACCTATTTAGTAGGGCAACAACCTCGATTTATATGTTGGGTTGAAGATGCTGGCAGTTAATAGCTATAACTGATAACTGCCATAACCGCTAACCGCTTTTTTATATAATATATATTTTTATAATTATAATAATAATAATAATATTTATACTTATAACATTATCAATTGGTGATTAAATTTCAATTTTTTTGAGATAATTAAATCACAATTTAAGTATTCATATATTATCACTATAATTTATATGATTATATCACATGATGAATTGATGATTAAATCATATGATTATATAATAACAAATAATACATATATAATATGAGATAACTCATAAGTCATAAGTTATAAGTATACAAGTTAATCATATGATTCATATTATTCATGCACAATGATAATCACGTTTCATATAATATCAAATTAATTATTAATTGACATTGGATTAAACAATGTGTCACTTATAACCACTTTTTTTTTGACATGTCCACACAAAGGAAAGAGAAAGAAGGATTTGAACTAATAATCTTTACTTCATGAAACGTGGTTCATAACCGATTGAGCTACCTCTTAGGAATACTTATAACTAAAATTGAAGTATTAATGTATTATCATTATAATTTATATGATTATGTCATATGATCAACTACTGATTAAATCATATGATTATATAACAACAAATGATATATATATATAAGTCATAAGTATACAAATTCATACTAATACAACAATTAAGTACCTAGAGATTTAGTTCTAGTATATATTATAAAATATAAACTTATAAGTTCATATAAATTGTAATTATACGTATATAATACAAATTGTTTTTTAGAGTATTCTTTAACCCTTTTCTCTTAAGTTATTAGTAATTTTTTAACCATTGATTTATCATTTCTTACTAAAAAATGACGTAGTTTTTCAAAGGGTGTATATTCATCATTTTCATCTGACCCTAAACGGATAAAGCAGTTCTCTCTGTCTCTGCCGCCTACCTCCATGTCTCTCTCTGGTCTCTGTCTAGCTGTCGCTGCTCGATGCCTCTGTTGCTGATTGCCTCTCCTCACTAGTTTCTGCCTCTCTTGCCGGACTTCTGTTTGGATTATGTAAGGATTTTTGTCCCTCTTCTCTCTTATACATTATGTAAGGATTTTTGAATTGCTTATTGGACTGTTTGGATTTTTGAATTTCTTGTCACTTTTGTAGAAATTCATGTTTGGATTTTACATGCCCATGATTAGATTTTCTTAGTTTAATTTTACATGCAATGCATAAATTCATGTTTCTTAATTTAATTTGGGGGCAACATTTAATTTGGATAAAATGGAGACGAACCATTTTATAATGAAGATTGCATTTAATGACATATATGGTGTCGTATAATTTAAAAAAAAAAAATTTATCAAGATTTTGTTGCATATATGGTCTTTCTTCTTTTTTTTTTTCTTTTTTTTTTTTTTTTTAATAATTCCTCTTATTTTTCAAAGAACATAGTGTAAAGAAAAGAGTGATAAGTTTCTTACCTTAATCTTAATTTTAAAAAATAACAACATTCTTTTGGCTGAAAAAAATAAAAAACAATTTTAATGCAAATTTATCATTCATTAAAATTGCATCTCCAAAATTATAGTGACGATTTTTTACATTGTTAGATGAAAATACGATATCATTTATATTTAAAATACTTATAAGAATCAGAATAAAACTTTTTAATTCGCAAACTCAAATTGAACCTCATATAACTCTCAAAAATAAAAAAATAAAATAAAAAAATGAACCTCATATACGTATTTGAGAGAATTAGTTTGGTCTAAATCTACAAATGTTTGATGACATAGCAACGTGCAATTCACTTAATAATTGTAGTGAAAGAGACCAAAATAAACCGTATACAAACAGTCTAACGTTCATTTGGGTTTGTAATTTTAAAAAATGATTTCTAAAACGCAATTAAGCATTCGGCAAAATCGCAGTTTGGCTTTTAAAATAGCAATTTAGCATTTAAAATTATGAGTTTTCAAAAAAGCACCTATTTATATGCAATATAAAAAAAAGTAGATATAATACATTTTTCAAATCGCAAATTTTTAAAAACGCAATTTCAAACAATCAATTTTCTGCGATTTGATTTAAAATCTCATTTTTGTTCTATAAAATCACAATGTCAAACGCACCCTTAGTCTAATATATATATATATATATATATATATATATGAGAGAGCCATTCCATTAAAACAAAATAAAATTAGAAAAGGCAGGGTGGAAGACCCCGACAAACAACCCTAAAACAGTCATCACAATGCAATAAAATAAAATAAAATAAAGTACAAATAAAATGGAAAAATGGATCTAGACATATTTGACCCCATAGTTCTTGACCAAAAGGCCGAGGAGAGGGGTATGTGATGCAATCCAATAAGTAGATCACCGAAAAGATGGTGCAATAATTATGACTATGATGAGGTAGTCGACTGAAGATCACATTTTTCTGCATCCTTAGACAAAAGAACATGTGTTCTAAAACTGTTTCGGATAAAAGAGAAAAAATTTTATTAAGAAAAGAGGCGAGAATGGGCTCTCGACAAGAAGATCTGAAACCGGATACCACCAAAAAGAGTCCACATGCACCAGTGGAGAGGGCAGCGTGTGAGCGCCCCATGCGCCGGTGGAATGGGTGGCTGGAGGTTGCTCACGGAAGTGAACGAGCAACATTAGATGTACCTTCCAACTTCCATGAAAGAAGAGAAAGAAAAAACAAACATATGTTGCCTTATGATCCATATTCTTAAAATGACGTGACCCTATACATACAGTTAGATGCAAGACAATCTAATCTATACCCCCACTTGAAATGAAAATGATCCTATTTCTTTGAGCATTGGTTGTGTTGATGGAGAGAAAAAGGAGCAAAAATACAAACTAGAAACGATGATCTATTACCTGCTCGCAACATCTCTGTTCTACATATTCGTATATCATAATTACATAAAATCATCTGTTCACTCTGACTGCCAAATAAAAAAGGGGGCCTTCACATGGCCACATGATGCCGCCACTGGAAGAACATTTGCTACACCTCAGAGGCTGCCAAACGCAATTTCAAAGTATCTATCTAGCAAGCTAAATCTCACCCAAAACTGGGATAGAAAATCGAAAAAGAATGGAATTGGGTGCATTTGGGCAACCATCCAACCATCCAGAAGTTTTTAAAAAGTAGCAGTTCGTTCATACATATATTATCATATTCTTTCATCCTTCTGTCATTGGCTACCATTTAGCCGAGAGAGTGAACCACCCAAAATGCTCCCATTTACCTCACTCTTGCAAAGAGGACACAAGGCATTGATCCTCAACCACTTATCCACACAATCTTTGTGGAAAAAATGGGAACATGGCAACTCTCTCAGCTCGTCATTGTTTGCATATTTTCCCAAGCAGATGCAACAAACCTGCACAAATTACTAAATAATTAACGCAACAGAAAGAATAACAACAAAAACAAAAACAATACCACCACCAGCCATTTATGTATGCAGCCATGTAAAAGGAACAATATGCCCTAACCAAACATAATTGTTCCAGTGAAAACTGGCTCAATGTAGCCTTAACATGTCATGGACAATCAGGTCCTGGTTTAAGTATTTGGCAGCAACAAGAAAAATGTGATGCAGCAATTTCAATATTTGAGAAATCTATTTTGCACGTTCAAACAAGTTTGTCTAATGCTAACTTCAAACAACAAAACAAAAAAGGAAAGTATGAGTCATGGTCAATTTTCTTCAACAGGTCAACCTTTCAAGACGAATGTTACTCTTTACACCATTTATCGTACTCATTTCACGCCAGTTGATGTGGCATGTTTTAAATGGCTTTCCATGTTAGTCAATATGAAATGGGTGTAAAGAGTATTACTCTTTCAAGATTGCAAGTCTTAACCTAATACTGCACAAATAATCCAATAGATTCAAATTTTCAAATCCTCAACATCTTCTGACCATTTTCTATCAGGGACTTGAATGCATGTAGAACCAGAACATGCAACTCAAGGACTCACTCAATATTCAAATGGAAACTCGCATATTTCCAACTATATTAATTCAAACCTTTCACAAGTTCAATGAAAATTAGGAACTGACTCCACATCCATGATTAAGTTATATAAAATGCTATGCTTGACTGGTCAATGAAATGAAAACAGAAAACACAGAAACACCATTAAACAAGTAGTACAAATCTCCAAGGAATGAGCCTCTTTTTATTCTTTTGGTTTTTAAGTAATAATCTACAAACCCTCCAAAGTATGAACCTCTCATTTCATCTTATCAAAATCACAAGGTCTTAATCACTATATGGGCATGGTTCATCTTAACCAAAAAGCAATGAGAACAGCAATTATAGCCATACTTTCTCCATGGAGGAAAAGAAAAAGACATGACAGAAGCCCTCTAGCAATGATGAGGTATGATGTAACAGAAAGAAAGAAACATGGAAGGCTCACAATGGAGGCCAAGAAGATAATGAGAGAAGACTTACAGCATCTTCTCCAGAAAACAGGTGCTCCTTTTCAGTTCCTGCAGCCACAACACCACCTTCACTGACACCTGAGTTGCTTCTCTTCAACTTAAACTTGTATGTTGGTAGGGCATCAATTGATTCAGGTGTGGCTCCTCTAGTCTGTGTCAGATCTTCTCTAAACCCAAGGATGGAGATTATACAAGGCAAACAACAGCAGATTGTTGCACATAAAATGAAGGGCATAGCATATCCAATACAGCTGAAGGTAAGAAACACTATACATAACCTGCAAAGCAAAAAGATGCAGAAATAAGAGCTCTTACAAAGTGCAGAAATGGGATGTGCTCTCACAAAATGCAAAAATGAAAAGCTTAGAAAGGAATAGACACCACAGAGCGATACCTGTACAAATTAGGAGCATCACCAGCAGATGCGTGCCCTCCAAAGACCCACACATTGCCAACCACAAACCAAACCGCAAAAAAGCAATCCAGGGCCATTTTGAAGTATTCCACAAGTACCTTAATCCTGCAACATAAAGTTGAGCTTATCTAAAAAGGGAGAAAATAAAATAAAATAAAAATACAACTCTCCTACCAAATTTGCAATACCCATGCATTTAATAAATACAGGAAGCCTAGCAATAGAAATAAATGTTTTTTTTTAAAAAAAAAAGCTCATATAAAATGAGTCGAGCTTTTCCAACTGAAAAGTTTCAAAATCTTAAATATTCAATAACATGACAGCTAAAAAAATCCGAAAAACTAGCTGTTTCAAAGAGTTAGACACCTGGTGACAGATGATTACAAATCACACTTTCAGAATTGTCATCCTTTAACAACTGACAATGATAGTCACTACTGAAGGATCACAAAAATAGTTTAAAGCAATGACTGATACAGGTAAAGATGGAAAAACTTTAGGAAAATGCTCAGTAGAAAGAGCATAGATAAATCAGCAATAGAGGAGTCCAGTTACAAAATGTGCCACTTGGTCATACAAGAGGAGGCATAGAACTTTATAAAGCACAACTTTGTGGGGGCATATATCAACACCTGAATAACTAAAGAAATCCACAAAATCCGGGCCTCTGCCCATACTCAAAGCCAGCACCGATGACTGAGGGATTTCAAGTTCTGGCAGTATGGGCTCCAAATATTCAGAAAAGTACCCGCCTTAGCTCTTAGCCAAAGGCCAATGCACCATTTTTTTAAAAAAAAAAAAATTAATCAACTCTTTCACCCACTGTACAGAATTCTACAATCTCAGATAGCAACAATGCTGAAAGCACGCACTCAGGGACTAATAAAAATACATCCAATGCCATTTAGACAATGACCACACAAGTGAATATCGTGGTTTTTTTTATCAAAATTTTATTCCACAAATGACTGAATTATTATGACAGCACAAAATGACCAACTGCAAAGGAGATTGATAAGTTGATTTAACAGCCCAGCCACAAGGTGTGCACACTTCAAAAGACTCAAATTCAAAGTGCAATTTCTTGATTTGCAAAACATGACAAAAGGGGAAGATATAGAGGCAATTGGGGTATCTCATACCTAAAGATAAACTGGGGGGGGGGGGGGGGGGCGGGTGGGGAGGAGGGGAGAGAGAGATAATAAGGGTGAAAAGAGCATGACAAAAAAAAAAAAAACACAGAAGGGCTTCGTATACACATAACACATGATGCAACAATTTTGTACTGACACATTCCTCCGCATTAGACTTCCAAATCCATCACATGGTCATTGTACCTTCCATTCCAAACATCCAATTCTGCATCCATGGCCAAACTGTAGCCACAATCCTTTGAAGAACCAGACATCTATTACTACCAACCAAAGCACTACAGCTATAGCGTTGGATTTAAGAACTTCAATCTTCAAAGCAAGTTTTTAAAACAGCTTCAGTCACTCATGCAATTTAACAGTTCATCACAAAATGGTAGAATGTAAATTTTTCCAACAGGGAAAACAAGTGGTGTAAAACACTCCAAGCATAAACAGCTTAAAATAGCAATAACAAACCATACCTTGCACTCAGTACTCCTGAATGTTGACTGCCTCTAGAGGTTCCAACAGCAGTCTGATGATCTTCTCCTTCTGAATTCCTACTAACAGACAGAGAAAATGGCCCGGCAGGAACATTAATCTGAGAAGTCTGATGGGGTTGAGCCGAATCTTGCTCTGAAACCTGGTTACGATGGCGATAGCGCCAATAAAGAAGGGGGAGGGTGGCAACACATCCAGATGCATAACCCACAATCCATGCAAACAATGGCGCATGTGGATTTTCATGCCTTGACAAAGACAAAACAACAATAGACGCAATGATCTGGCCCAGAGTGAGAACTAGTTCAATCGATATCCATACCCCAGAATTCAATGGACTCCTGCGTCGACGGGCATCTCCCCTCCTTACATGTGAGGAGTTCCTGGAATTTGTACCATTAGAGGAAGAAACTGGGGGTTGGGATATGGAAACTCTAGCGCTACTTGAAGGTCTGTCTTCCAGCTGTGATGTGTTTATGCTATTAGAGCGTCTATCATGAGGCAAGCTCGATGAGGATACATCGGCAATCCCCGGTATGTCAATGATGTGCTCGCTACTGTTAGGGTATTCTGGCCGCTCCATTAACAATGGGCAAGTATCACTTTGACTTTCACACGGTAGTTCCGCCGAGGGAACATCCATCTAAGTCCACCAAGCCAGATGGGAATAAGGAAAACATAGACTTGTATAACAAGGACACTGTGATTACATCCCAGTCCCAACTTTGGTGAAACAAATGTCACTCTTGTCCTTTCAACTTGTACTGACTAACTTAAATTACTTGGCACCACTAGGCGTGGAGAATTGAACAACTTCCCTTCTGTTAAAAAACAAAGTAACAACTTAGCCAAAAAAAAAAAAATGGTGGCTAGAAAATAGAGGTGAAGTAAGAATGGAATATGCAGATTTTCTTTGCTCTAACTGGTTACAGCAAAACCACAACCCATGTGGGAGTGATGTTACTACTTGTCTTGGTTTGGATGATCTTTCGTTTTTCGGATACAAAAGCAATATAAAAAACTTAAAAACAAAATTGATTTTCTTTCTTTTCCTCTGATTTCTTAACAGCCAACCAAATGCAAGTCACACATGAAAAGGTGATGGTACATTATGTAACAAACTAACCACATTTTTTTTTATTAAGTTAAAACCAAGAGAGATATAAATATAACATCACAGCCAAATTTACTCAGAGTGGGGGGAAAAAAAGAACCTGATTTACTTGCACTAGTTTATAACCACCACAGCTGTACCGATTCACTGGCCACCACTGATAAACTTGACAAGATCACCAAACCTATTTGATGTAAATTAATGGGTAAAAAATTGTTCCTCAAACAACAGAATACAAATCACAAAAACATGAGATTCTTCAGAGTTGTACTGATTTACTGGCCATCACTGATAAAACTTTTTAAGAACATCAAGCCGATACAATATAAATTTTAGGAGTTACCAAAGAAAAAATCTCAAACAGAAAGAATAAAAATTAATATAAATCGAAAAATAAGATTCGTGAGAGCAGTCCCATGCATGGCACCAAATACCTAACCCTCCAATTCTTCACAAAGAAAGCAAACTGAAAGTGTAATGTCATGTCATCTTTCTTCCACTCATTAAGCGAAAACAGTGATATTATGCACTGTACAGACAATCTATTATTTCCCAAAAAGATGATAATTGAAAAGATGTTTTCATAATCTCACTGTCTTCTTATGAAAGATCTTTTCAAGATCTTTGATAAGAAGACTGAGATTATGCACAGTTGAAAAGATGTTTTCAATTCTTAAACCCAAGATATGAAAACTCGAAACTTCTAATTTCTTTATTCTTCCTAACATAATGATATTATGCACTGTTGAGAGGAATTTTATTTCTCAAAAACCAAAGAAATAGGAACTCTAAGCTTAATAGTGATATTATGAACAGCTGAGCGGATGTTTTGATTTCTCAAACCTCAAGAAAAGAAAATTCTTCGCTTTTCCCACCTTTTGGCAACCAAGCAAGGTATGGCTAATAACAACTAGCCATTGGAAGAAGAGACAGACAATAAATTTGTGACAAAAAAGAAGAAGCACCAAACAGAACAGAATTCAGCTCAAATGATATTAAATTCCATAGTTTCACTATACAATGCCTTAAGAAAATAGCTTAAATGGCACAACGGTGTGGGTTCAAGACTCACCGGCTGTAAGTGTAACTTGCCAATCAAAAAAAAATTCAAGAAAACAAATCAAATTCAACCACTAGACGTTGTTGAGGTCAAATTTTCAATTATAATGGACAAAGATTACATAAAACAGAAAATTTAATCTTGATGAAAAATAAAAACTAATTTCACAATGAAACTTAAAGCAATCGATAATTTCATTAAAAAAAAAAAAGTTACAAAACCCTAGAATTCAAACGTTGACTCATCAAGAACGATCGGGCAGTCAAAATCCCATAACCAGAGATTCCAGAAATTGCAAAAATAAACTCACAACCAGAGATTCCTACAAGCATTGGGGCCGTACCAGATTGGGCTTAGCGATGGGTGTCACAGTGGTGAGGAAGAATCGGAAGCGATGAAACGGTACCGTATTTGGAGTCGTCTCTGGCTTCGCTTCTTTTTACTTCTTTTACATCCGCGTCTGCTTTTTGTCGCTTCGCTTTATTAGGAGGCGGAGAGAGAGATAGAGATAACGTCAGCTGTTGGACCTCCGTTGCTTCACGGCGTCACCTGAGAATATATATATATATAATATATCATAAAAGGTTCCGTGCGGTTTGGGCAAATATCCGTCCCACTCTTGGACGGTCCGGAACTGACAAGAACTCAAGTATTCCGTTTACGATACCGCCGTAACATCGTCCGGACGTGGGGCCTTTGATCTTGAGCTATATACAAAACTGTCGACAATGCCTAGGTGTTTGGTGAAATGCCTATGATCTTTACATTTCTGGATTTAAATCATGTGATTTAATTTAAAAAAATAATCTCTAGCAACATTGTATATTTTATTTAGCTAAAAAAAAAGACTTTTTTTTTAAAAAAAAATAAAAAATTAGATACTACTTTTGAGATAATAGCTTCAATTAGGTTGTAGTCTAAGCGGGATATTTTGTACCTTTCAATAAGAAGCAAACATATCAACTTAAAACATAAAAAAAAAAAAATATAACCATCCACAACAAAATGCATCATAGGCAAAATACCCACTAATAAACCTACATGAGCCACCGTCTTGATTGGTTTTGGAGACTCCAACGTTGAGGGGTCGGAAGAAGGTGGGGAGTTTGATGGTGTCTGTGGGCGTTAGATTATAACGAATAGAAAAATCAATGAGATTGATTTGAATTAAAAATACGGTGTTTTCAATTTTCATCTCTATTTATTTGATGTTTTTACCTAATGTATCAAATTTCTATTAAAGACTATATTAAATTTTTTTACACCACTTCCTAATAGAAATGGCTCTACTACTTTTTCAATACAAACGCTAATATATTATCTATCTCTTTATTTTAATTAAATATTATTTTTATTTTTATTATTTCTTTCTCTACTCTACCACTCTTTTTTTTTTTTTTTTTTTTGAAAGAAATACATTCTAATTTCATTGATAATAATCACGAGCATAAAACTCTTACATCGCAAGAGCACAAAGCCCTGAAAATGCAAATTATAGCCGAAGCTATAAGGATACAACATTACCTAAAACCTCCGCTAACCTATGACTAGTTTTCAGTTGAAATAACAGATCTGCATAAGACAGACGCAATCCAATGCATAGGTAGCGCAAATTCCTCCTCGACCCAAAAGCCAGGATGAAGTTCACATCCACAACTCGAAGGTTTTGACTAAAATTCACATCCACGACCTAAAAGATCTGGACCAAAGTTTAGTTTACATCCAGATCGAGTGGCTAAGCCTTATTACAAAACAGAAGCAAAAAAACCAAAATAAAACGTTGGCGAACCAAAGAGGCAGGGCCTTATTACAAGCAAATAACAGGAATGAAATGCATACAGGGAAAAAACATGAACAAAGACAATACAAGGAAAATAAAACAAACGGGAACATGCACACGCAGCGTGGATGCCGATTGTGCACTTGCCGGAAACCGACACCGGAAGGGAATGATGGAAGCTCGACCCGGTGGAGACCGGAAAAAGCCCAAAACAGTGGATGGAGGGTGGCGAAACCGACTGCTAGTTGGCTGGAAAACCATCACAGCAGGGGACGTTGAAGCTCATTGCTGGAGGGGCACGAGGAAAGACCTAGCATCGGACGGTGGGCGGCAGAGCGGGCGGAGGAGATCGGCGGCGAACACAAAACAAAACTAGGGGGAGTTTGAAAGAAACCCCCAAAATCAGCACCCACACCGAGTGGCACACAAGTAAGGCTACAAGAACATCACACAAAAAACACAGCAAAAAAACAGAAAGGAAAGAAATAGAAAACAACCAGAGAGTCCCGCCAAGGACAAAAGCGAAACAAAGAGGAAGGGGCGACAGAGAAAAGGTAGGAAGGAGGCAACCTGAGTCAGGGACATCAAGTAAACTACTAGCACCCGGTGCAAGGGCAGGCGAGGGGGAGGAGGGAGGCAACAAACGGCCTGGGGGAGGGGGCTTACCTGAGGCTGCGGCGCTAGAGAGAAAGTGAGAAAACCCTTACTCTACCACTCTTTTTGTATTAAATATAAGTGCTTGTAACTTTTTTCCGTATGGTATACCCAAACCCTTAATCATTTCTTGGTAGGACTAACAATCTTTAGAGTGACCGGTAGAACAATACCGGTGCTTAAGATATTGCCGTATATCAGTTAATGAACATTTTGGGCCTATTTTTTTTACTCTTCTGAGTCTTCTTTTTACCTCTATTAGAGCTTATTTTAAACGATTTTAAAAATATTTTAGGCTTGTGTTTAGTGTTTTTGGCCGGTTTTAAAAAATGCTTTATTAGTTCAAAGTATTAAACAGAAT
Source organism: Corylus avellana (assembly GCF_901000735.1). NCBI lineage: Eukaryota > Viridiplantae > Streptophyta > Magnoliopsida > Fagales > Betulaceae > Corylus > Corylus avellana. Next base: position 5,221,811 of record NC_081548.1, on the reverse strand, counting down.
GAACAATATAAGATTAGAGCATTTACAATACTTTTATCTAAAAATATAACAAAACTCTTAAAAAGACCCATTTTAACAAACTCCCTACATTATTTTAAGTGAAAAATTCACTTTATCCCATAAAATTTTAGAAGTTTTTCAATTTGAACCCCAATATTTAAAAATTTGCAATGTAACTCTCTAATGTTTCAAAAATTTTCAATTCAGATCTTCCGTTACTAATTTTCGTCTAATTGAACGGAAATCATCTCACATATGTCTCACTTGAAATTTTAGTAATTATTCTCATTAAAACCTATAAAATTACAATTGCGATTACCCTAAAATCGCTATATGATTTTTGCTAACTGTATCCGCGTCATCCGTATATGCGGATACCAGATAACAAATAATAACAATTAGTTGCGTTTAATAACCATCCCGCTTGTAAGTAAATGCACACTACTATACCAACATACGGAGATAAAAGTTGACTATTTAAAATAGAAAGTACACTTAAAAAAAAAGCTATTTAAATAATACTTTTCCATTCACAGCTTGGGAAAGCCTCGTCATTTGATCTGTTGACTGCTGTCCACGTACATTTTACAATTCAAAAAAATAAAAAAAAATAATACTTTTTTATTTTTTACTGATATTATTATTATTATTATTATTATTATTATTTTGTCTGGAGAAATACCTAACACTTTTTCCGAGAAAATGCCACAATTTTCTCATCGACCGAGGAAAAAAAAGAAAACCAGGAACTTCGTCCATTTATTTTAATGGAGATCAAACAGCCATTACATGCTTCTTAGATCTCCATCGCCTCTATTTCTTTCTTTTTCTCACGTCACCTTAAAACATCAAAAAATAATATAACCATTCACAACAAAATGCATTATAAGCAAAATACCCATTAATAAACCTACACGAGCCACCATCATGGTTAGTTTTGGAAACTCCGGCGTTGAGGGATCAGAGGTAGGTGAAAAATTTGGTGGTAAGTGGTAGGCGTTAAATTATAACGAATGGAAAAATTAGTGAGATTGATTTGAATAAAAATACGGTGTTTTCAATTTTCATCTCTATTATTTAGTGTTTTTACCTAATATGTCAAATTTCTTTTAAGGAGTGTGTATTAAAATTTTTCACACTACTTCCTAATAGAAATGGCACTACTACTTTTTCAATGTGAACTCTAGTATATTATATTTAGGAGAAAGTCCACATAACCCCTCAAATTACCACTCAATTGATAATATCCCTCCAAACTTTCAATTATGACGATGTCGCCCCCAAACTATCAAAAATTGTCAATGTCCGCCCCCCACTGGCAAAATTACCCTTAAAAAAAAAAAAAAACTAAAACTAACCCAAAAAAAAAATCCAAACGTTGGCCAATTTTTTTTTTAATCAATTTTATAAGAAAAAAATTAAATATATAAAAATTGAAAATTTTCATTTTTTATTTTTATTTTTATTTTTGTTTTATAATTTTATTTAAATAAAATTTTACGTTTTAAAAAAATAAAATTTTCGTTTAATAAAATGAAATTTTTTGTTTTTTAAAACTAAATAAAAAAAAATAGTTAATAAAAATTTCCGTTAAAAAAAAAAAAAGTTGTTTAAAAAAAAATTATTTTTTTTAAAAAAATTATTTTTAAATTAAAATTTTTTGTTTTAAAAAAAAATCAATTTTATTTTTTTGAATTTATAGGGGTATTTTTGTCTTATTGAGAAATCTATAAGGGCATTTTTGTCTTATTGCTAGTATTTGGGAGGACATTAATAATGTTTTGGTTGTTTGGAGGGGACATTGCCACAATTGAAAGTTTGGAGAGACATTGACAATTGAGTGGTAGTTTGAGGAGGGTATGTAGACTTTACCCTATTATTTATCTCTTCATTTTAATTAAATATTATTTTTATTTTTATTTTTATTATTTCTTTCTCTACTCTACCACTCTTTCTCTTTCTGTATTAACTCGTAACTTTTTTCCGAATGGTATATTCAAACCCTTAATCATTTCTTGGTAGGATTAACACTCTTCCGAGTGATCTGTAGAACAATACTGGAACTTTAGATATTGCGGCATATAAGTTAATTAGCATTTTGGGCCTATTTTTTTATTTTTTCCTTTTTGAGTCTTCTTTTTACCTCTATTATAACTTATTTTAAACGATTTTAAAAATATTTTAGGCTTGTGTTTAGTGTTTTTGGCTGGTTTTTAAAAAATGCTTTATTAGTTCAAAGTATTAAACAGAATGAACAATATAAGATCAGAGCATTCACAATTGGCTCTTTACATTTAACTTTTCTCTAAAAATATAACAAAACTCTTAAAAGACCCATTTTAACAAACTCCCTACATTACTTTAAGGAGAAAATTTACTTTACCCTGAGGAGTTTTTCAATTTGAATCTTAATGTTTAAAACTTGGCAATGTACTTTCTAATGTTTCAAAAATTTTCAATTCATACACTCCGTTACTAATTTCAGTCTAATTGGACGGAAATCATCCCACCACACGTGCGTCTCATGTGAAATTTTGATACCCTTTATTTCAATTTTGTCATAATTAAAACATATAAAATTACATAATTACCCTAATTAAAACCTATAAAATTGCAGTTGCAGTTACCCTAAAATCGCTATATGTATCTACAACGTGATTAGTAATTTTTGCTAACTGTATCCGCATCATCCGTATATGCGTATACCAGATAACAAATAATAATAATTAGTTGCGTTTAATAACCATCCCGCTTGTAAGTTAATTCACACTACTATACCAATATATGGAGATAAAAGTTGACTATTTAAAATAGAAAGTACACTTAAAAAAAGAAAAAAAAAATGCTATTTAAATAATACTTTTCCATTCACAGCTTGGGAAAGCCTCGTCATTTGATCTGTTGACTGTTGTCCACGTACATTTTACAATTCAAAAAAATAAAAAATAATACTTTTTTTAATTTTTTTTTTACTATTACTATTATTATTATTATTATTATTATTATTATTTTGTCTGGAGAAGTACCTAACATTTTTTCCGAGAAAATGCCACAATTTTCTCATCGACCGAGGAAAAAAAAGAAAACCAGGAACTTCGTCCGTTTGTTTTCATGGAGATCAAACAGCCATTACATGCTTCTTAGATCTCCATCGCCTCTGTTTCTTTCTTTTTATCTAAGTATCTGTTTTTTTTTTTTTTTTTGGTTTAATTACCCTTTATCTCTCTAATTTTATTGGAAGAATAAGAAGCTTGAGATCCTGAAAACTTTCTACTTTTGGCTGTTCGGGAGGGAAACTCAGAATCCAGTTTTGCCTGATTCTAGAACGGCACCCCCACACGTTCAAGATCTGGTGTTTCATCAATGCCCAATGCAGTCTCAAGGAGTTTCCCCACTGCGCCAAATCTTTCACAACGTGGGGATCTCATAGCTTCATTAGAATCAGATCTAGGGTTCTTGTAGATATATCAAATCGGCCCCTAATGGGTGTTTGATCTAGAAAGCGCAGGCCTTTGATTGATATTTCTCACGAAGTCGCAAACATGTTCAAGCAATTCCTTAGTAAACTCCCACGGGGCAACAAGTCTTCGTCGAAGGCCGACTCGGTCGATTCGCCCCGCTCCGACACTACCCGATCCTCGCGATCGAACGGCGGGGGCGCCTCGGGCGGCACGTCGAAGCGAACGGCGGTGTTTCCGGCGAGTGTGGTGGCCGGAATCGAGCCGCTGGTGGCGTTCCGGGATGTGCCGAGCGGCGAGAGAATGGGGCTCTTCGTGAGCAAGGTCAGCCTCTGCTGCATGACCTTCGACTTCTACGACCCGGCCAAGAACCCGGTCGAAAAGGACGTGAAGCGCCAAACCCTAATCGAGCTCGTCGACTTTGTGGCCTCGTGCGGGCCGTCGATCCGGTTCACCGAGGCGGCGATCCACGCCACGTGTCGTATGTGCGTGGCCAATCTCTTCCGGGTCTTCCCGCCGAGCTACCGATCCGGGTCGGGCGGGGCGGGCGAGAACGACGAGGACGAGCCGGTGTTCGACCCGGCATGGCCTCATTTGCATTTGGTCTACGATTTGTTGCTTAGGTTCGTCAACTCCTCGAGCGTCGACGCCAAGGTAGCGAAGAAATACGTAGACCATTCGTTTATACTGAGATTGCTAGAGCTCTTTGATTCGGAGGACCCCAGAGAGCGAGAGTGCTTGAAAACGATTCTGCACAGAATTTATGGGAAATTTATGGTTCACAGACCTTTTATTCGCAAGGCAATCAACAATGTTTTCTATAGGTTTGTTTTTGAGACGGAGAGGCACAACGGGATTGCCGAGCTGTTGGAGATATTTGGGAGCATAATTAGTGGGTTTGCTTTGCCTTTGAAAGAGGAGCACAAGATTTTCTTGTGGAGGGTGTTGGTTCCATTGCACAAGCCCAAGTCTGTGGGGATTTACTTTCAGCAGTTGTCTTACTGTGTATCGCAGTTTGTGGAGAAGGAGCCCAAGTTGATGGCGACGGTGATAAGGGGGTTGTTGAAGTACTGGCCCGTGACGAATAGCCAGAAGGAGGTGATGTTTTTGGGGGAGATAGAGGAGATTTTGGAGGCGATTAACATGGTGGAGTTCCAGAAGGTCATGTTCCCGTTGTTCTGGCGGATTGGATGCTGCATTAATAGTTTTCACTTTCAGGTATTGTTTTCTTTCCTAACGTTTTTGTTTGTTGCAAATCTCTGGTTGGCTTTGGCACCTCTTGATTTGCAAAATAGCGTCTTCTCTTTTTCTGCTACTGCTAGTGTAGGGGCATTTGATTTGTTTTCTTTATTCGGATAAGATATTCTGATGCATTTTACCCTCTTTACGCGGTCTACTCGTTGAAGTATTAACTAGTTTTAAAGAAGATGTCTTTGGGGCTTCAAAGTAATATTATGGTAAATGTGACTAAAATTTCCTTAGACATAAGAATGGGCTATGCACTTGGTGTCAAAAATCTATCTTGGCATTGATCATGTAGGAAAACATGGAACCATGTTTTGAATGTTATGGATCTGCATGTAGGTTTTGAATCTGCTTTTACTCAGCATAATGCAACTTGACAGCAGATTGTTCATTTCATTCCTAAGTTTTCATTAGCTTTTGAGATCACAACCCGCAACAAGAGAGCAGATTTGTCGTCTTTCATATTGGTTACCAGTTTCTGCTAGAGAATGTATTGGTCCCAAAGGGTTTTAATAGCAGCATCTGTTTCATGGTTATTTTTATCAGATTGTCATTTATAACTACTCTTTTTGGGGTAAATTTCATTCATAACTGCTTCTAATGTTCACTTTTTGTCTATTCTATAGACATTCCCTTGGTACATGCCATATTGTTTCAGAGACTTCTACCGTTTACACGTTACTCTTCACTGGGTTCAATTTAACATTTTCACTGTGCTAGATGATACGTTTGTTGTCAGTCACATGATTGTGGGAATGATACGTGTTCTTGTGATGGCTCTTTAGTTGGCACTTTTTGTTTTGCTTAGTTTCAGTAGTGCAGAATGGTGGTCATTGTGTTTTCCTCGTCTAGATTTTAGAAAAAAGAACTTGAGATTTGCAGCTTGACTTGCAAAAAATAAAAATAAAGATTTGGAGCTTGGTTAACTATATGAAATTTTGTACAGCTGTACAAACTGGTGGGATGTTTTTTTTTGTTAGGAATGGAATGATGGTAAGCTCTGTCACCTTGCCATGCATGGCTAGAAGTAGAGCCAAGTTGAGACAATATATGAGCAGGGCTTGGGGTTCTAGAGTATCCATTAAACTTTTCATGTGCATTAGGAGCCATATGTATGGTACCCAGAACTCTTGCAGTTAGCTATATTTTGGCTGGAGATTCTGAAGGTCTCACTTAACATCAAGCATTGACGGTTTCTGTGCACTAATAGTGTAGACATTTTGTCCAATTGAGCTTCCAATTCTGCTTAAGATATTTAGGCTTTTATGCCATTCTTGTGTGGTTGTCTGAGCACTGTATCATTTATTCCTCATTAGTTGTTCCGCAATTTCGCTATAATTGTTCCACGATTTTGTTCTTCCTTTTGTGGGGTCATTTGAGTAACTGCACTCTCCCTCCCTCTCCACCCAACCAAAAATTTATCTGTTTTTCTCTAAATAGCTTTTGCGATGCCTCAACTTATTTTTTCAGGTAGCTGAAAGGGCCCTTTTCTTATGGAATAACGACCACATTGTCAACTTGATTGCACATAACCGCGAGGTGATTCTTCCCATCATATTTCCAGCCTTAGAAAGGAATGCCCAGAGCCACTGGAACCAATCAGTGGTCAACTTAAGTGTAAATGTTAAAAAGATGTTAATGGAGATGGATGACGAGCTTTTCATGTCCTGTGATGTTCATTTTAAGGAGGAAGAAGCAAAGCTAAGCCTGGCGGCTGAGAAACGGAAGGAAGCATGGGAGCAATTAGAGAATGCAGCCAGTCTCCAGCCGATAATTGGAAATACTGCTGTTCTGGTAGCTCCTTTAGCAACCTCAATTGCCTGTTAAGTGCCATTACTAATTAATTGATTGTGCCAAGCTTTTCTTTCTTCTCTTTTCCTGTTTTTTATGGTGGTGGGAAACCAGAAGAAGTGGGCACTTAACAGATGAAATGTACTAAAATGGCTGTTGTTTGGAGGGTGGGAAATTATTTTTGGATTGTCCTCTCACAGCCACTTGTAACTTTGTGTTGATCCTGTATTTTCCATTGCTACCGTGTGGAAATGTTAATTGCTTCCTTGAAAAAGTAATGGGAAGGGCCATGCAGTGGGACTAAAATCTTCTGTACCAGCCAATGGCTGATCAATTTTTGTCCTCTCTCTCTCTCTCTCTCCAAATGCCTGCGTACCTTTGTGTTAGTGAATGATAAAGGTGAGCTTCTTTTTGCACGAGTAATGCTAGGAACCACTTTTTTATCTGGATTTATTTTTCCTTTACTCTTTTGTGGCAGAGTGGTCCCGATTTCACTTATTGTGAAGGAAAAACCTTTGCATTCGAATGAAAAGATGACCTCTAATATTAATCTTAAATTATAGTTCTTATTTATTGGGAAATGGGCTTTTCTTGACAGTATTCAATTTAGATTTTGGAAGATTTCTGGAGTGATTGTGGGAATGTGTATACAATTATTCAGGGAGAGATTGAAGATTTTTTTAAGCATTTAGCAGGTTAGTTCACCCCAGATTTTATAGGTGTTTCATTCCTATCAAGTAATTTGCACAAGTATGCTAAAATCAATTTTTTGACGCAGTGTAATGATAATGGGTCCGTATGAAAACAAGAAAAGCAAGTATGCCCTGCATGCATACTTTTTTTTTTTTTTTTTTTTGAAATTGTTTCTTATTATAATAGTCATGCCCTTGTATTTTCACCAGCCCCCATTTTCGAAGTATTCAAGTCGAACTCCTATATGGGTGATGTCTATTTTATAGTGAGAAATGCAATACTTAGGGGTGCTCAAACAGTTATAACCGGCTGTTGTAGGCTATAACCGCAACCGCCTTGGGCGGTTATTAATTTTTAATAACCGCAGCTGGCTAGGTGGTTACCAATTATTTTATAATCGGCGGTTAGCGGTTATTCAATCCAATAACCTGCGGTTTTATAACCGTTTTTTTTTTAATGTGGGATTTAGGCTTTTTAAGTGTTTTGAGCCTTTAATTGGAGTATTTTTTTGGCTTATTTTAAGAGTTTAAGGCCAAAATGTTCCAAAAAAAAAAGCAAATATTTTTGAATAAGGCTTAGTCTCTAAGAGGTAGCTCAATCGGCTGTGAACCCCGTCTCAAAGAAGCAGAGGTCACTAGTTCGAATCCCCCCCTCTCCCTTCCCTTGTGTGGACATGTCAAAAAAAAAAAAAAACATCACATACCACATTAAATATTTCACATACATAGTCATAAATAACCCAAATCCATTAATCCAAATACAAATGAAAAATATATATATAAATGAAGGCGTTTTACCCCCTAAAACCGCTAACCGCAACCACCCTATACAGTTAGCGGTTTTTAATAACCGCCTGCCAAAGACTCCATTGAGACATCTTAAAGATGTGAGTAATTCTAGGTGGCCTACTAAGAATGATTTGGCTATTAAAATCATCATTTGATTAAAATTCAATAATGATCAATCACAAGTCCAATGGTGATTTTAATAGTCACATCATTCTTAGTATGACACAAGTAGGTCACCTAGAATTACTCACATCTTTAATATGTCTCAATGGAGGTTTTTTTTTTTTTTTTTTTTTTTTTTCAATAAGAGAACATTTGTAAGATGTCTCAGTGTTTGGAGTCTTTTAGCAGTTGTGCACTAGGAGTGAAAGTTGTATGGTTGGGATTTGGCTTACATGCTGTTATTAAAATAACAGCATGTATGCTGTAGTTTAATCAACGGTCAAGATTGAATTTTTCAAAATCTCTTTTCATTTTCTCTCTCCTATTAAATGCTTCTAAAAGTAAATCAACTTTAAAATTCAATCTTAACCGTTAATTCAACTACAGCATACATGCTGTTATTAAAATAACAGCATGTAAGCCGGATCCGTATGGTTGTAACTCTATTTCAATTATGTCTTTGAATAACATTGCAAAGAATAATTAATTAATTACTGAGCAATGTGTACGTTGCAGGTGAGGTCCTCTAAAACCTATTTATCCCACTTTTTATCTATTATAATGCTATTATAGGAAAGCCACATCTTATTATGAGGTCAACATCTAAGGCTTATAACAAAGTGGTTTATTTGTGAATAGGCATATTATCGCATAGTGATTGATCATTGGCTACTTGCTACATCATCTTCTAGTAAAGAATTGACTTTAGAAGTAGGAAAAGCTAAGCAGATGTCACAACACAGATGAGACGAGTGGCAAAAAGTTTTAGGAAAAGAAAATTGTTAAATCTTTCAGATGTTGCACTAATCCATCCTATTGAGTTGTAATATTTTCCTCTTCAACATATTCACATAATCACATTCCGTGCAATGAGGTTTGAGGTTGCATATTGCATGTGTAATGGGCAAACTCATGTGGAAGGACACTCAGACCCTACTTGTTTTTAGGGGTGTAAAAAATTATCAGGAAACCGGAACCGGGGACCCGATTCTAGTTCCAATTGGAAAAATAAAAAACCAGGTGCGCCATTTCCAGTACCTGGTTTTTGAGACCCAATTTTTACCAGGTTATCGGAACCAGGAGCATATATATATATATATATATATATATATGGCCGATAATCGAAACCCCGGTTAACTGGGGTGGGGTACCAGTTCCCGGTTCCAGTCCCCGGTTTTGGCCAAAAATCGAGAAATCAGACCGGGTTGACACCCCTACCTGTTTGGGCACCTGCCCAAATAAGGTAGGGCCTAGGTGCCTATAATTAAAGCAGACAATTTTTGCCCAAATAAAGGCCTATGTGCCTATAATTAAAGCTGACAATTTTCATACAACCTGCGAACCCGACACAAAATTATAAGATTAGGATTTGGGTTATAAACAAGTCAACTCACTTGACTCAAAGGTTGACCCATTTGACTAGTTTATGAATATATATAATAAGTACATGTTAAAACAGGTCAAACGAGTAATATTTGAGTCAAAATAAGTCAAATGAATCGTGTTGTGTTAGATCAAACGGGTTAAACAAGTTGTGTTTAGATCAAACAGGTCAACCCGTTTATTAAACGAGTCACTCATATGTCATGTTAAGATTGAAATGTTTAACCTATATAACTAAATAGATCGTGTTTGAATTGACCCTTAACAGGTTAGCGGGTTAAGCGGGTCGACTCAAATTCAACCCGCCAACCATACCTATAATAGGCAACCTCATTACACCCCATCTCCTTCCCTCTTCAACAACCAAATCCGACATGCATTATTATAACATCAAGTCTTGTTCAAAACTTCCCTGCATAGCCTACTTGTAGGAACAAAATGGGCAACTTGAGTGGCAAACTGTGGTTCAAATCATAACTGACATGTCTCAAGGAACAAAATGGTCAGTGGATATCATGAATCCAAATGTTGCTAAGTCAGTAAATTATTAGATTTTGAACTCTTTTTTACCATAGCTTCTAGTAGGTGGGGGGAGCTGTAACGGGATTGGATCCTAGGATCTTGCACTAGAATGTCAATTATTGACTTCCAAAGAACTTAGCCTTGAATTTGGGTACCCAACATCAACAACGCTTATTTGATGTTAGCTGCAAGCTTGCACAATGATTAAATGATGCACTTAAAAATTCAGGCATTACCTGTATTCACTGATATGTTTACTTTTCATCTCTTTTTGGCTAATATAAGTACTGATGAACTTGTAAGTGGAGCTGAAGCTCTCTAGACTTGAACTTCTCTGATCATATGTATGTGCACTAGTTCACATGTCAGTGCCTACAAATGTACCAACATTATGGGCCAAATTCTATTTAAAGATACGACAGCATAAGGACCAAATGGAGAAGTGAATCCTACAAACAACAATGAAAATGCTATATTTAAATTGCAAACTACTTTTCTGCAAAAAAGGAGCAATTTTTTTTTTTTTCCCTTTCCATAATAAGGTTTTGGATACATTAATTCTCAAATAGCTACATTTCCTGTCACAAATTTGCAACCCAGGAATCCTAGGTGCTGTTAAAACTTCCAATGGGATAGGAAGTTTTAGAAATTATTCTGCCGAATGGCATATAACTTACTGCCTTAAATGTGTCATGCTCTAACAATTTCAGGTTACAAGGGCCGAGATCTGGAAGCACCAGATCTGGATCAGATGTTACAACAAACGGCAATGTGAAAGAAAAAAAAACAAGAATTGTAAACATTAATTAACAGTAAAATTAGTAACTTGAGATGTGGATCACCCTTATATGGTCAGAATGTAGAGAGCCCTTCCACCTCAAATATTTCAATTCAGCCATTAGAGAATCAGATATCTTGATTATAGAAGAGTGAAACCGGTTGTGGAGAGGTCAAAGTCGCCACGCACTTGAACTGCCATAAGAGATGCCATTTTATGAGGATACTCTAAAAGGAATATTAGAAAAGTTTTTAGTATCATGTTAATGCTTAAGAAGCACACTTTGAGGAACCCAAAAGGCCTGCTGTCATTGTAGTTGTTCTACTTATAAGCAACCATCACATTAAGAGCTAGGTAAACTAATGCTTCTTTTTTGTTGGTTCACTTAGTTTGACCTAAATGAGAGTTGGTTCAGAGAGGCTGAATGAGAAATCCTTAAGACTTCTTCCGGCTTTGCCAAACAGAGTCATAGATTTTCTTACAAAAGCATTAGGAGATGCAAACAACTGGAAAGATAAGTAATTCAACTACAGTTTGAGAGAAATAAACTTTTTCATGTAGTCCTACACGACAAACTATTACCTTCTGTTGTCTATACTTCTCGCGTATAGAATTTAGGGAGCAACCGTTGGTGTTCAGTTGCAATTCTTCGAGTGCTAGAACGATAGTTTTCAGCTCTGAAGCCTTGTAACTGGTATAATATTCTAAAGTTGGATTCTGCATCAAGTGCACATCAAGAACTTTTTCAGACATTTTTCTTCTAATGGAAAGGAACAAAAAAATTTCAAATGGAATGAGGGAAATTGCAGACCCATGGGTGGTCTGATTGGTTGAGTGTCCATTTAGCAAGGAACACAGCAGCTGCAGCTATGAGGGAAGGTAGAAACTTTAGGAAGCTATATTCGACTAGTGTCAATTCTGCTAAATAATTTGCCAAGAACTCAAGTTCGACAGAAGGAAGCTGTACAACAAAATAAGAAAAGTAAATTTAGTTTTCTTTTGTATTTAATTGATTTTTTAAATGTAATACAAGAGATGAAGAATACCATAATCTAGAATACCTTGTAAGAAGCTTGTGCTGCTTGAATGAATCTCCTGAAACCCAAAGATTTGAGGATCATAGAGATTAGTTAGTTCACTATTAGATGCCATTTTCGAAAAACATAAAGGTGGTGCATTACCTGAGAAATGTTTTTGTGCTGGGAACAGATAACTGGAAGTGCAAGAAATTCAAAACTTGACGCTCCAGTTCCAATACCTGCCATTTGATGTCAACAATCAGGGACTTATACATCAGTATATCTGACTGATCATCCCTCTTTTAGAATGAGGGGATGATACGTGGTCTGGAAACTTGAGATATAAACCAAAAGAATTTGAAGAACTCTTCAAAGAAAACAAATTGCTCTTCTCTACTTACAGGAGGGCTTTTATGAGACTAGAGTAAAGTTCTGCAACTTAAGTTTTAGAGACAAAAATTTACAGGGGGGGGCCTCATAAATAAGACTCACATTACTACATAAGGCATAAACCTTGGAAATTGAGGCTAGCCCTGAAATTGCAGCAAGTGCCTCATTAAATTATCATTAATGAGTTTCGCCTTCCTTTCCTTTTTCTTTAAGTTTTGGAGATACAAGGTTTCATAAGACACAAATTTCCTTCAATTCACTCTAATAAATGCTAAGTATCTTTTAAAATGTTTGAATTCCTTAAAAATCAATGTTTGAGTTCCTAGGTTAGTAGAAAGATAATAAATAATCATTAAAGAATGTTAAAGAAAACATGTGCATCTCACATGTTAGAGGACACTTGGCATTTATTAGAATGGAATGGAAGAAATTTTCTCCAAACTGGTTCGAAAGAAATTTGTGTCCATATTATTGTTGACTACTTAATAATAAATTGTTTTTTTTCTCAGTAAATGTTCGAGGATAGGTTGGTTGGTTGCCTTTACAGTGACTTTAAATAACCTTGCAACTGCTCAATCAATTACTTCTTCCGATTGCTTAAAAAATTTTATGTATCTCAACTAATCTTGAAAAAATCACGGGCCAGTGCATCTTTCCTCCAAACAGTTACTCGCACTCATTTTGACCCTTTCCTTATATTCATCCTGGCCTTCAACTCGAACAAAAATCACTCCTTACTAGATCTTCTTCATTCACCAAATCATCTAAGATGACTTCCATCTTATTATACCCACCACATCATTTCTCTAAGAACTTTGTCACATTATTTCTTGGTCAATGTGTACATATATACAACTTAGTTTCAGAAATTATGACCAACCTCATGATAATGATTGATGCAGCAAAGCTATGCACTAGTTTTTATGTTCAGAATATTAAGTTTGATTACAACATCAAATGGGATGCCAATGACTTGCCAGAAATATGGATGCCATAAACATAAATTTCAAGTAGCAAGAGTGTACCTCTCCTCTCATGTAGGTATTGTCTGTGATGACACAAAATTCCTCCACTCTTGGTGCACAGATTTCCTCGTACTTCCTTCAAGCCACAACAGAAAAGAAGCAGACTTTAGAATCCCATGATGATATAGAAAAATAGACGTAACATCTAATTTACCAACACCAAGAAGTGAACTCAAGATTTGGCATATATTGACTCAAACAAATTGAGCTAATTTCATGTTAAGAACTAACTAATGGCGGCAACACAAGAGAGGAAGATAGACACTACTTCACTCACACACACACACAAAGGCACAGAGATGTCTTTCGTGTGTCTATGACTTCAGCAATTAGCCTAAAAAACAATAATTATAAGACACTCTTGTCTCATTACCTTGGATCCAATTTTATAATTTGAGACACGTCATCTTTAGAAGACTAGAAAATAGGGGAGTGTAAAAATGTTATTTAAATCTTATAATATTCATAATTGTCCTTGGCATTATCATCATTATTATTACTTATCTTATACAAACCATAGTTCTGAATTGGAAACATTTTAATGAATGAGAAAACATTTCTCATCAAAAAATCAAATGTAGAAAACTGCTGCACCTTATTTACTGAAACCACCAAAAACTATAGAACTTACGAAGCAATTAGCATGCAAGTAACACCAAGCAACTGGAGTCTTGTTTTTTCCATATAATTTTTAGAGAGGAACCGATCGATGAGATTCACTGTGAGGTAAAGTGTATCTGGAACAAGCTTATATTCTTCAGAAACCTGAAAAAAAGAGACAAATCGATAAAGACCAAGACTAACCCATTGAACATCCAATTAGGAAATTACTCGCAGATCAACAAAATAGGTCTCCAATCCTTTCTTCTGGCTAAAAATATATAAATAACTAAATCAAAATTCAAAATATTCTTTGAAGATGAAATAGAACAACATTGTATTTAGAACATGATAAATAATGAAAGTAGCAATCTACTGTCGATATCTAAGCACTAGATTATTTTCTAGTAAAGAGCACAACAAAGCTGGACCCTAAAGTAGTTTTAAATCCATATATATATTTTACATGATTCAGCCAATGAACTATGGCCAAATAGCAGTTCCTCTTCCATAAGAATTGAGTGAAGGATGAGGCCCTAGGTTTAAAATCCAGTAACTGCCAAAATAACTTATCAATCAATAAATAGAACATATTTAAATAGAAGACAAGTGAAAACACGATGCAAATTAACAAAGAAAGATAGAAATAGAGAGGGTAATGGCTACTTGACAATTACAGAAAGCTCCTTTTAAATTAATTGAAGAACAAATACAAGTGATATTATAAATATCATATTAGCAGTCTAGCACTAGAAAATAGTAGATGGACAACAATTGAGAAATTTGTTAAATTTTTTGGCCTAGTTTTTCAAAATCTAACAAAAGGAGAATTACTGAGTTTGTTAAAGCAATATCAATTTGGATGTTTACTAACCTCCACAAGCCAATCAATCAGAATTCCTCGCATGCTTGGAGTGATATCTCGCTGCACCTTTTCCATGTAATTAGTTGATGGCCTACAGTCAAGCTGAGGAAGGAGAGTTTTTTACAAGTTAGCATATGTCACTTTTTTATCACTAAGCAAAAAGGGTAAGAGGGCAGGAGGACAGGAGGTTGGAACTCTCCAGCTAGACTTATCACAATTGCATCTTACCCACTGGGGCGCGGGTCAAAAGGGGTCTAGATGGGCCTACAATGCGGAAAATCTGCATGCGCTCCCTCAAGATGAGCTAAGCCCTACCCTGGCCTCGGCCCCAAGGGCATAGTAGCAAGAAACTAGTGAGAATGGATCAATGGGCATGAATCTCGTCCCCTTAGCATCGTGCCCATGGAAACTCAAACTCATGTTCTCCCCCTCACCAAACCACTCGGGAGTAAGCCCCTTGCCATTACACCAACCCCTCCATAATAGTTAACATATGTCACTTATTAAAATAAACTTGTAAGTTAGCAATCCTGTACTTTTCCAAGAACCATTTATAAGTGAAATTTTGAGTTTTGAAACAAAAAACTAACATAAAAAATATCGGGAACCTTGTGCTTCTATCTCTGTTGAATGAGACATACTCACAAGTTATTATTAAAATTTTAAAGAAACTTGATGATTATGTACTGCCATTATGCCGTCAACACAAAAGACACTTTTCAACGATGGAAAAAGAAGCAGCACCAATTATTCAAAAGTTTTATGTGATAATGTGTTTAAAACATGCAACTAGCAGGATTTGCAGTTAAGCATGGACTATAGAATTAGCAATAAGTGAATTCAAAATGAATACTACTTGCAGTACAAACCTCTGCAACACGTATATTACTGTGTATATCAGAGGCATATGAGCTGCAGGCTTTAGGATCTTTTAAGTTCGAATCAATATCCACAATGTCTGGACCGGTTGAGGTTCCCAATTCCTTGCAGACCATATCTTCTGCATTATTTAATCAAAGAGCATCACAGATAATATAACATTAGAAACAGAGTGCAATGACCTAGAAACATCTTTCTGACTAACAAGTAATATCCTTTCTGAATTCATGATATTTTTTCTCTGCCATAACATTAACTAAATGAACAATGTAACAACATGAACCCCTTTTCACATCAGCTTCAAAACTTATATAATTTATGAAATGGACGCATTAAGTTACTGTACAATTTTGTCAGTTATACAGTATGTTCATAAACTGTAGCATCCCGGGGAGAAATTTGAAACAGAAAACAAACCTTTCTCTGGCAAACTTTGGAGCCCAGCAGGTTTTGTGGAAGCCTGTACCAGAGGCATCTGATCTGCTAAACCACATTCCCTCATGCTATTACTCATGCTTTGCTCGCTAGACTCTTCCTTTTCTAAATTAACTAGTAAGGTGACATCTTGTGATTCCACCATCCTTATTTTGGACAATTCTTCAGCTAACTTTGTTTTTGCATCCCCTTGCATAGCTGACATATCTTGAGTGGCTCTTGCAACCACCATATTGTTCTTCTTTCCAGGACCTCTTCTAGCCTGCTTCCTAGTCTGTCAACCAGCAATGTCAATGATACTAAGTTCACATGATTTAGCAAGTATTGATATATTTTGCAACCAGTCAAAACCTATGGGACAATATAGTTACTAATATGGTCATTGTCAAGAACAGTCTCCTAATTTTGGGTAATCATAAATGTCATAGCACAGGGATAAGCTAATTGCGTCTGCGTGATTATTCTGAAACAATTCGTCAAAAGCTAATTGCATCTGTGTGATTATTCTAAAACAATCGTCAAAATTGGGTTTTAGATAATTGGTTAGATAGTCTAAATTGACCTAGTACATGGCACTCAACACACCCGTGCGACTACAATGTAATCCAACTCAAGATACCATAGTAATTTTTAACAAATTGGAAGTTACTAGACAAATACTATCATAAAATCTTGCTACTTTGAAATTGGCATATCAAATCACAAACTAAAAGATGGCAAATCCTTACCTGAATTTTTGATGCATGGATATGGTTCATAAGTGAATTGTCACATACGATATTACTCATATCCGCCAGCACTGCCCTTCTCTTATGCTGTGTGCCAGAAGGGGCAACCACAGAAGCTTTGTTCTCATCTGATGCTGCTCTTTTGAACTTTGACCGTAGATCATGCTTCTGGCCTTGCTTAAAAGAAGGTTTAGAGGACGGGAATGTCCCTCCTGGTCCGCTCATGGCTTTGGACCGTGCTCGTGTGATTCGAACAGTAGACTCTTCAACTTTGGCAGCAGTTTTATTTTCTTTATCCATATTTGCATGCCTTGTAAAGGAGCAATGCATGAATTCAAAGTGAAATCGTCTGCATCGAACCTGCACTTCTAAGACCAATTCATTGTGAGATAATAGGAGCAAGCAGCTGGTCTATAAGCTGGAAAAATCCCATGTAAAGATGTAATGCAATTTATCCCTTCAACCCAAGCAGCATAAAAAATTCAACTCGACAAAGCCTTTGCAGTAACAAATTTTCCAAGACATTGCAACACAAAGGAGAGAGTGAAAACCACAAGCATACACTTAGCGGATATGCCAATGCGTGCACATGTAAAAGATTAACAATTTCACAGAATTAAAGTTAGCTTCGCTATATTTTTCCCCTTCTGTGTCACAAATTTAAGGTACATTTACTCCACATTATGAGGTTAAATTCGGAACTTAGCCTCTCTTCTCTGTATAAACTTTTTTTTGAAGGTTCAGTTTTATATAATGCTTAGCAAAACCAAAGACAAAAAATAGTTGCAAATTTCAGTTTAATCAGAATAACAGAAGTCATAGGCTAAAATCAGAGGAGCCTAAAACAATTTTAGTGCATTTTGTTTTAGCTCGTCATTACTCTATATCCTATGTTTGGTAGCTGATAAAACCTGAAGAAAATAGTAGAAAATAAAATTTTCCATTGACAAAAAAACTCTCCTTTAAAGAATTAATTTTAAAATAAATAAATAAATAAATAAAGCCAAATGGATCACAAGGTCCAGCTCAGTAGACATTCTACTTTTTTTCCTCGAGTCAATGAAAATATTTAAAAAAAAAAAAAAGTTAAAAACGAATTCTTTTGTTCCTTTTTTTCGCTTCGAACAATATCTCAGGAACCAAACAGAGATCTTAAAACCAAACCAAAACCCTAACTTCTCATAGATTTTCTCTAAAACTTTCAAATATACTACACTAAACTCGACGAAACGAACAAAAGCACCGGATTAAACTCATTGACCCGAATTTTTCCGATAAATTCCCCCGAGACGAGAGAAATCAGAAGCCGCACAGAGCGACGGAAAAACCAAAGATTTCAAATCAAACAAAAAAAGTAAAAATGTGCAAACAAACCAAACCAAACAAAAACAAAAGAGAGAGAGAGAGAAAGAGAGCGTCTCCGTCACAGATCTGTTCACGAAACTGAAAAAAGAAAGAACTCGAGAGAGTTCGCACAGAATCTGTGACGCGTCATCGATACAAATCCAAAACAACGAAGCTCCAGCATTACGAAATTCACGCGATTTCGAAAATCAAAAAAAAAATTATACCAAAAAAAAAAAGAAGACGAATTGAAAATGCGTGGAAGAGAGTATGTGAGAGCTCGGAGCTTACAGTGTTGTTAGGAGCTCCCGGAGACCTTCAGGCGCGGCCTGGGAAAGCTCCGAGCCGAAGAGAGAAAGAGAGAGAGTTCAGAGAGTTCAGAGAGAGTCAGAGAGTGTGTGTGTGTGAGAGAGAAAGAAAGAGTGAGTGCGTGGATATAAGCGGAGCGTCTGACTGGGCGGGACGAAGGTACAGTTTGAACTTCCAAATTCCAAAGGGGAATTTTTTATTATTTCCACTACTGCTTTTTCTGCTTCCACGAATATCATTCATTTTTGCATTTGAACCTTTTTTTTATATATATACTTTTTTTTTCTTTTCTTTTTGTTTTCCTTTTATGGGCACGAATTTTAGGATAAAATTGGGTGTAAATGTAATTAATTGTTTATATTGCAGCTTCAAAGGGAGGTTAGGTCTAGATTTTACCTGCTCGGACACGTTAGCCTCGCACCGCAATCCGTCAAAATTGGCGAAATTCATATCTGCTCTCGGTATGTGGGATAAGGATTCTTTCAATTTCAAATAAAATAGCCAATTTATGCATCTAACGGTATACATAATTTTACATAATTTAAATATTTTAAAAAATATATCAACACTGGTGTATTAGCGTATACCAACCATGAAATAGATAATGTCAAGTTTATTTGATATTCTCAACTAATTGCACCTTATCCATATCCCATATAGTATATATTTAGTTTTTAATATAACACGTGAAAGAAAGAAAAAAATAAATAAATCAATAGTGAATTTTTCAAGTGTTCCTTCGATGATTTATTACTTGCTTGTGAATTATTTGAAATTTCTAACTTGAATTGAATGATTAAAACTTAAAAGTCATTTAATTTAAACTGTTATTCTTGTGTAATTTATTATACCCATTGAATGGTGGGATTTGTTTTGAATGTTGAATGTAATCTCATAAGATGCATGATTGAGTATGAGTAATAATAATTTAGCATTATTTTATATGCAAATATCATTTATTATTATAAATTCCTTGCAAATTGATATAACAAATCATAATTTGTGAAAAATGATTATATTTACTAATTATAAAGTAGAGAAATGCTATATGCATTTTTATATTAAGTGCTAGAGAGCCAAATAAATGAATCCAGAAAAATTTTCAAACTGACGTGGTAGACCGTGAGTGGCAGACAAGGGAGAGAGAATTGCATTTTTTTTTTAATTTAAAAACCTTTGCCACGTTAATTTGAAAATTTTTCTTAATTCATTTGTTTGGCTTTCTACCACTTCTTATATTTTCAAATGCTTACTCCCTTATATAATAATAAAAATTTCTATTTCTTTTATATTTTTTTTATTAAAAAATACACGCGTTTTTAAATAAAAACCATGAAAAATATTACGTTTGAGAGTGCATTTAAAAAGAATGACGGTTTGAAAAAAAACAAAAAAAAATCTGTATTTTCATGCAATAGGCAAGAGGATGCATTAAAACACAATTTTAACAAAAGAACTGCGGTTTTGAAGGTTTAAACCGCACGATTTGAAACCGTTAAACTAAACAAACATAAAAACTACAGATCTATCTTCTTTTTTTGAGATGATCCCTCTCAAATTGCAAAATCGAAGCATTTACGTGTGAAGAAACGGCTTTAATTACGTAATTTGAGAATTTACAATTTTTAAAAAAAATTGTAAGGAAATCTGATTTTTGTGAATCAGATAATTGGAACATTCATGAAAGGATTTTGAAAAATGTTAGCAAATATATTGCGTTGACTTGCTTGCTTTGCTTCAAGGCAAAGGGAAAGGGTGCCTTTTTGTCTTGTCATGATTTTTCTTTTTTGAATTGGGAATTTGGGAAAGGGCGCTCCAGCTGGCGGTGCGAGTAGGGCCGATTTTCACTTAATGGGAAAACCCGAAAGGAGGCAGGCCCAAAGTGTAAGAGGTGTGGGCCAACAGCATCTGTTTTTGGCCCAAGTGGGCCCATCTTTTGATCCAAACTGATTAAATAAGGTTTGGGGAAAGACCAATTTGGTTAGATAGAGATAGAGCACTTAAAAGTAGTATTTTTATTGAATTTTGAGTGTTTAATCATATGGACTTTGACCCTTTAAAGTAGTAAAATATATAATGAAGGAATATTTGGCATACGCTCCCCCCTCTCTTCACATGCCATTGAATCTGAAATCCTTGGCATATTTTTGAAAGGAAACAAAGCAATTGTGAAGGATAGAGAATGAACTTTATGCATTGTGGGCTTGTTTGGTTTCAAAGGAATCATTTGGGTGTGATTTGTCAATATATTAGGCTTCGTTCTTGACTTTTGATGGGGATCGGATGCAACGAGGTTGTCTGAATATCTATTCGAACAACATTTTGATGCAAATTTTACTCATGAAAACTAGCTTAGAAAGAGAGTATGCTGAAGAGTTTATATTCAATTAGGATCGTAACATACAACCACGCTTCATAACCGATGTTCATTGGCCCGTTATATCGACACTAACTCAATGATAGCCATTTTTTTTTTTTTTTTAGCAGCTCTATTTATTTATCAATATTCAATGACTTTATAAAAAACAATATTGGAATTCACAACAACAATTAAATATTTAAATTGTTAATAGTTATTACGAGAGAGTCTATATAAAACTTAGTTGTCCAATTAGGTAGCTAAATAGTCAAAATTTATTTAGGCAGCTAAATAGCTAACCAAATTGTTAGCAAATTAGACGGCTAACGTTGTTGATCTCCATTCCGAAAACAACTTTATGCACCGATGGCTTGCTTGGTTTCAAAAGAATAATTTGGGTTTGGTATGTCATTGTCGTACCTGTTACCCGATAAGACTCGAGTACAATGAGACTATCCGAACACTTATTCAAGCAGATCGAGAGCGTTGCAAGGACTTTAAGCCATATAGTAGTAAACATAAAATGGGAGAAGATTTGAATTTTTGAAAGTTAGGCTTCATTCTCAACTTCCGATGGGATCCGAGTATAATGAAGCTGTCGGAACACCTATTGAACAGATCGAGAGCGTTGTAAAGGAAAAAAAGATAAGTAAACAGTAAGCGCAGGCACTTTTTCCTGACAGACATTTATTTGTGACCAAACTTGTCCCACGGTCCCCCACTGCACCAATCCTAACACAAACAAAAGCCAGTGACTTTCCATGACTCTGGAACGTGAGGCTCCTTCAAAGGGATTCCAATGGGGCTCCACAAAGATGAATATGCTAATAGAAAATGCCAAAACTTATCAATCTTTTCAACCACCCATTTTTAACTATTTTGATGACCCATTTATATATATATTTTGTTTTTTATTTGAAAAAAATATGAGAATAATTTTGAGTGTTTTTGTTTTGGATTATTTGTTAATTTTTTGTTTAAAAAAGAAATAAAACCAGTGTTAATTATCAAACAAAGCCTAATCACCTCATTAAAAGTCTAAAATCACATTCAAATAGTGTGAAGGACCAAGTTATTATAGTGCATTTGGCGTTGTGATTTTGTATATTTTAAACAAAATTGTAAAAAATAGATCATTTGAGATAGCGTTTTTAAAATATTTCGATTTGAAAACATTTAAAAAAAAAAACAACAACAACATTTTCAAATCGCAAACAATGTGATGCTTTTTGAAAATGAAAAATTTTAAAGGCTAAAATGCAATTTTGTCAAACTCTTAACTATGTTTTCAAATTATATATCATAAAATAACTATTTTTAAATCACAATTTTTGAAATCGCAAACGGATCGGACCCTAAATACTCTTTAAGAATTATTGGCTTGGCCAAGTGGTCACAGGTCAAGACACATGTGCTTCAAGTTGACTTAGGGCCTTGGGCAATCAATTTGATCTCGTAGCCAGTTAAGTAGCTATTTGTTTATTGCAATCTTTTGTCCCCATTACTTCGGCTTAACAAAATATAATAGTAGAAAAAACTTCCCTCCAGTATTTTAGAGTGCATTTAACCTTGTAATTTTTTAGATAAAAGTTTGTTTTAAAACAAAATTGCAGAAATACCTTGTTTGGAAAAGCGTTTGAAAAAAAACGCAAGCAAGTGGTGCCTTTTTAAAAATGTACAATTTTAAATGATGAACAACGATTTTACAGAAGGCTTGATCATGTTTTTTAAAATTGCATTTTAGTACCGTTAAACCAAAAGGAATGCATAGTTTTCCAAACAAGTGAATTGTGGGATTTCTTGTTCGCTTCTGTTGAGACATTTTTTTTGTCCAACAGTTTTTCCGATTGGTGTGATCTAGACGTTCTTCATGTTCTTTGAGGTGCCGTGTTCCTGCAAGACAACAACCAATTAAGAGAACTCGTCGTTGGTAGGGTGCCAGCAGGTCTCACTTCGATGCCTAAGTTAGTTAATTTGAAAAAAGTCTGCCCAATATACAATAATTGAGTCTAGGGTTTATACCTGGTATAGAGGCCTATATATAGGATATGATTAGGTCTTCTACTTCGACTTGCTCTATAAGTGTTGAAAGTTGTGGCCCATTATTAATTTGGTGGGTTGGTATTGGTCTTGAGGCCCATTATATATCTGGTGAACTAATAGAGTGAAATTATTCCCAACGCCTTCCATTGTGTTCCTTCCCAATTCTCCCCCATCGAAACAATTTGAACACAATTTTTATGTATAGTGTTGCTATTTAATGTTCGTTCTGGCCCAATAAAACAATAATGTCTGATTTTACTCGGCACTTGCTTGACTTTAATAAGAGCATAGAATACAATTTTGTCGATAATTAACAAGAATCTGACGTTGACATTTGTTTAGTCAGCCACTAAAAATATGGAGTGTCACGTGAAAATTGATAAATTTAATCATTTAATTATTATTATTTTTTTTTAAAAAAAAAACCGTTACATAAAGTTGATTGTGCAAAATTTCAATGCTTATTTGTAAAATGTCCCTGATGTCATAGCTTTTGGAGAAGTAGCATAGGGTTTACTTTGTGTACCTAAAAAAGAGGGTGGATTAGGTTGAAGGAAAGTCACAAATTGGAAGAAAGCTGCTGTATCAAGTTGTTACGGAAGTAACCTAGTGATAAAATAGACATTATATTAGAGTAAACTTATATTTAATATGAATTAGATTTCATTTAAGATTAATTTATACTAGTTTTGTTATCAGTACTTTTAGATTAGAGATAAACATGCGTCTATTTGTATTTCAGTTATCTAGTTATTTATTTTAGAGTTAGTATTGCATTAGTTATCTTTGTAGGGGTTTATCTTAAAGTGATTGCTATTTAAAGGATTATATTTTAATAAAAATGAAGCAGAATTAATCCCAAACCTTATGTTTGAAAAATGGTTTTAAGTTTCTTTAAAATATAAAAGGTCTAGGTTCTCTTAGAATATAAGAGAACTTCTTTGCAGAGTCTGAATCCATTTGGGTTACAGGGGTGCAAGCTTATTTACTTAAATGGCAGGAGTTTTTGGTTTCAGTTCCAAGGGAAAGTTCTTGGGGTTGGAGGAAAATACTTCACAGAGCTACTGATAGGGCTCTTTGTAAGCATATTGTGGGTCAATGTGATTCAAATTTTCTTTGAAATGAAAACCTTCCAGTGTCCTCCAAAATGGTAAATAGGTCTGGCAAAGACCTCTCGAACTTCTTAATGTAAGACAGATTTAGATAGGATTGCAAATGAATTGAGTTCAGTTTGTTTAATAAACGAACCAAACTTGAACAGAAATTTCAGCTCGTTTATTAAACGAGCCGAACTCTTATATACTTGGTTTGACTTGTATAAACTCATATAACTTCATTTTTATAATTTTTTAACTTTGCAATGAGAATTTCTTAAGCATTTAAAAAGATAAAAAGGGATTTTTTTTAAAAAATGTGATAGATATAGCATGAATTATTGTGAGTTTTAATATTTAAGGAGAAGAGCTTGATCTGGAGTTGTAATGGAGAAGAAAAAGGGAGAAAGTTTGTCACTTCTCAGAGGCAATTCAAATTGGTGTAAAGAAGAAGAAGAAGAAGAATAGAGAGAAAAGAACACACAATAAGGTCAATGTGCCTCAGAACTGAAAATATTTAATAGTTTATTAATCAAACTGAGTGCTTTGAATACAATGAAACATATTTGTACAGACACTCTGTTTAACCTACTATGATTCTCATTGTGACTATCAAACTAATTCCTAATAGAACCCAATAAGAGAAAAATATTGGATTCTTAATTTCTGAAGGACTTCAAATTAAGGGTTTCTTTTTCCTTTTCACTGCTCTTTTTATTAAACAGAGGAGAATGAGTACACTATACAAGACTACATTAGCTAAAATAGTTTCTACAAGAAATTCAGACTAATGAAAAATCAACCATATCCCTCTATTTATCATCAAATGGCCTACATATGGCATGGTAATAAGCATACAAAGCTTTCAACAATAAAAATGAACTTGCTAATTCCATCATGTGGACAGATCATAAACCAATATGCAGAGATTACTAGTAACATTTGAACAATATACATTATCTATTTCTGCATGCCAAGCTAAGAATTTTAAAATTCTTACCATCTGTTTTGAATGTAAACATGTTTTTAGTGTAATGAATAGGGTCAACTCTTAATTACTTCTTCCACTGCGGAATCCTCTGAACCACTACCTACAACCAACAATTAGAAAGGAAAACTATTAGCTCTGTTAAATGCAAAACAACCATGGTGCTCTCATTTCAGTTGATAAAACTAAATTAATCTATCTACCAGAAATATGTAATTTGCATAAATCCAGAGTTGGTCTACTCAAAAAGTTAGGACTCGTATAACGGTAAAAGTATAAACGAAGCATTCATCTTTCTGCTGGAACAGAATAAGAAATTAGATGGAAGTCACAAAACCCTAAGCTAATCACACATTAGTGAACAACTTCAATTCTTCTTATTAGTTTCAAAGTCAATGGAGCAAAACTACATGAAGTTCTGATAAAATAGAAAAGCTCCCAACCCTCTAATTCACTGCGGCGTTATTTGTTTCAGCAGGAAATAAAAATGTGGAGAGTTTGATGGGAGAAAGATTTTAACTCAAAAACATTGACAGTGGCAACTGAAGAAGAATAAATTGTTTGGAAAGTACCTTGCCAGAATTTTCCTTATTTCCCACAATAGTTTGACAAGCAAGCCTCCAAGATTCGGGATTCTGTACATAATAACTCAAGTTAGCTAAACTAGCCATTTTCTAAAAACTGAATTTTCATGATGAACAGAAAAAAAAATCTTCACATACCAAGATAGTAATTTACACTGCTTTAAATTATGGGAAATGCTATCATTTTTTTTATAGAAGCAACGGTTTGAACGTCCAAATTTCACTATTGATGTTTAACACCTTTAGAGCCTTTTACAGACCATTATTACCATTTGATTCAATAATTTATTAGCAATTGGGGAAGCTTGAAAGGTTGGGAGTGTTTACAATAGAGAGGGAAAGCTTGCCTTCTTCAGATACCGGAGCTCTGTATTTGTTCTTTCATTTAAAAGATCCTTTCCATCAATAATCTGCACAACAAGGAACAAGGAAGCTGCACTTAATTAGAAAGCCACTCACTCTGCATCTATCTGTCTCCTAAATATGCCTCAACTGTTGCTTTGGTTTACTCATATATTGCTCATTCTCCCAAGAAGCATCTTTATCTTTTTCCTTTTCTGGATGAACAGAAACAAACTGTTGATATCTTTGCGTTTCAACTTGTAAAAGTCTAGACATTTTGCGTAGAAACTTGGAAACAATGTGCAGAAAACACTCCTTAGACAAACCAATTTTTGAAAAAATGTTCTTTTAGAGAGTCTGACAGCATCATAAAAGCTTTACCTTAAGAAATTGATGAAAAGCAGAAAGTGCAGGATGAATGTTAGAATCATACCTCCACAATACAAGTTCCACAGCTTCCACCACCGCCACAATTCATCACTTTTCCCTAATCAAAAGTAACCACCATCTCACATTAGATCATCTAAAATACAACTAAAATGTACATTACTGGTCAATCAACATATTAATTAAAAAAATGCGAAATTTCACTTAACCCCTCTAAATTTTCATCACTTTTGCAATTACCTCTCAAAGTTCAAAGGCTATCAATTTTTTTTAAAAGGAGTATTTTGGTAATTTTGACATTCCTTCATTAGAATTTAACTAAAAAACTTAACCGAGAGGTGACATTGCAAAAAATATTGGAAGTTCGATATACTAAATTGAGAGTTTTTGAACTTTATGGAGGTAATTACAAAAGTGATGAAAATTCAGGGAAGTTAAGAGTAGTTTTTCCTCAAAAAAAATACAACTTCCATTGTTGAGAATTATCATCATAGACAATCATTATCGAAGAAGAAAGTAAACACCAATTGGTAGTGCAAAAGACACCACTAGGCTTCACTTATTTTTTAAAATATACATGAGAATTATATATAACGTTGGGCAGTAAGTAGCTGGCAATCTTACACTCCCATTACTAATTAAAAGTTGAAATTGAAAACATACACTTCCCAATTTGACCCTCATGAGTCAAATGGCACATACATGTCCTTGCACTTATTGTAGATAATAAGACTTTAACATATCACTAAACTATATAACATTATAAAATATCAATGGTAGAAATAGTTTTCGGAATTTTTGGGAAAAAAAAATTGTGATTGGAAAGTGAATTATTGCTTAATAGCAGAGATAGTAGCGATTAACATGATTTAAAATGGTGATGATCCATATTTTATTGTGTTGCATCTAACAGTGTATATAATGCCACTTCATTTAAAATACATCAGTGAATTTGTAAAATATAATTTGAACTATGAATTAGAGAGATCCAATTCCCATTTTTTACTCTCGTATTTTATTATTCCTCATAAAATTCAACACTTGGAATAACATATAAGGGTTGAACAAATCATGCCATCCTCAACCGCCAAGGTGATAGTTGAGTTGGTAAAGCAGCAGGGGATAAAGTTCAATTCCCCTCCTTCTTTCTTCCTAGTGGTCACGGGTTCGAACCCGCTTGCGGTAGTAATCCGCAAACTAGATGCTACTAAGAAGGGGTTTTACCAAAAATCATGCCATCCTCACTACTTAACCGATGTCATTTGAGTAACAATGCGCACGGTAGAAATATTAAGGTTCATGGCTTAAGTGCGTTTGATGTACAATGGGTAGTAAAAAAGAAAATTACAATCTAGCCACTTGTTTAATACTAAGGCCTCGTTTGGTTCGCGGATTGTCTAGTCCATTGAAAAAGGACTAGCTACCACTGAGAATAGAAGAATGTGGAATAGATTAGCTAATCCTATTCCTTTGTTTGGTTGTAACGCTGGAATAGACTAACTAATCATATTCCTTCGTTTGGTACAATGCAATATGTTGGTGAATGAAATCGTATTGTGATCTTATACAATTTATACTATTAAGGACCTTTTTTAAAAAAAACATAAACAACTATACTATAATTTTTTTTTTTTTTTTTTTAATTATGTCATGTATGTGGGCTTTTTATTTTTTATTTATATAAAAAAAATCACATAATCATCATATCAAATCTGGGTCCAAACTTTACTAAAAGATAAAATCTAACAATAACAATAAAAAATAAAAAAAAAAACAAAAAAAAAACAGAGAGACAGAGAATCAGAATCAAAGAGAAACGTTATAGAGAATCAAAAAAAAAATTTTTTTTTAAAAAAATGAGAAACGGTACAGAGAAAGAGAGAAGGAGAAACATAATAAAAAAAAATAAACGGTATAAACATTTTTTTTAAGAAAAAACATAGAGATGAAGAAACAGAATCAAATAAACGTTGCAGAGAATAAAAAATAATAATAATAATAATAAAAAATAAAAAAAAAAACTGAGAGAGAAGAAAAAAAAAAAACTGCTAGAGAAAGAAAAAAAAAAAAGCTGAGAAAACGAAAAAAAAAAAAAAAAAAAATTGAGAGAGAACGAACAAAAAAAAACTGAGACTCACTTTGAGAGATAGAGATCGTGAGAACCTTGTGGGTGTGAGAAGGATAGGGTTTTTTTGGGCAATTTTACACATTAATTTTAATCCCACAGTAATGGATTAGCTAAGTCACTCATTTTTTAGTGGCTTAGCTAACCCTGTATGTATGAAATTAGTAGTTCTATGGGAATAGACTATTCCCAGGAATAGAGTGTTACCAAACAAAGGACTAGTTATACCTAGTGTTAGTTAGTCCAATCCAAGGGTCTAATCCGTGAACCAAACGGAGCCTAAACGTGATTATTTTGTACAAATTTAAACAATTTGGAATTTTATTTTATTTTTTTTTTTAAAAAAAGATTTAAAAAAGCGATTAAACAATTTAAACAATTTAGAATTGATTTGAAATCAAATAATAAGCCGGTCCTTAAATAAGCACATTGCCATAATAGGTCAAGATTTTGAAACCAACTTGTACAATAATTTACTTGGGATAATACCAACTTGTACAATAATTTATTTTTTATCAAATTAAGTTTTTGAAATAAATAATGATTTAACATGGTATTATAGCAAAGGTTTTGAGTTCCGATTTTGCATCCATAAATCTCAAAATTTAATTGAATATTTTATGTGTTGAGCCTATTAGTCAATTAAATTAATCAATAAAATTCACTATTTTCTATATTAGTTGGGGTGAAGTCCCACACACAAGGCTCATTGAAGAAAAAACTAAAACCAAAAAGTGAATTAAAAAAAAAAAAAAAAAACCATCTCTTATAAAAGTGATATTAGCATTTCTCATAAAAATGTAAAAAGTAAAAAAATAAAATAAAAAATAAAAAATAAAAAAATAAAAAAGGAAAAAGAAAAAGGACTTACATACGTGGCGTAGAGCTCAATCTTGTTATCCAACATGATGTTCCTCAGAAGCTTCTCACCACTAATCTCTTTGGCTCTCTCCACCGGGTACGACCCGTCGTTCCCAGGCTTCGGCTGCCATGACCAAAATCACAACCAATCAAATTTCATTTTTTATTTTATTTTATTCAAATTCTATAATTCCAAACAAAATTCGAATGTCAAATGCACCCCGATGAACTCCAGCTCGATTTCTGGCTTTTCCGGTGGTGGAGCTGGCGACGGCTCCTCCGGCGAATTCGCAGCCACCGAGACAGAGATGCGTTTCTTTCTGAGGTGCAGCTTGACGGCGTCGGCGTTCCTGTAGTTTCCGGTCCCGGAGGAGAAATCTGGCCGCCGGAGCGACATTGCCGTGAACTTCAGGGAAGCCATTCTATTACTATTTGATTTTCTAGCACTGTGGCTCTCGGTTTTATAGCTCAAGCAAAAGAACGAGCTTCTCGACAGTCGACGCAATATGGCTAAAAAACTTTATCTTTAAAAATAATACTTTTTTTTTAAAAAAAAAAAAAAAAAATTATTACGAAAAAAATACACATACCTCTTCAAACTCTCACCTTATTGTTAATGTCTCATCTAAATTACCAAAAATTACAAATTATATTAACGTTCTTATAAATTACCAAAAAATGTCATGTTAAAGTATATAAAAAATATAAAGAGAAACAGATTAAGGTGGTTCGGCCTATGACCTATATTCACACGTCAAAGTTTTTTCTTAGCTACATCTTTTTTTTCACTTGATAGAAATTGTACGATAAAATAACTTATTTATAGTTGAATGGGTAAGAATATAATAAGTACATAATCAATATGTAACCTATAAGAATTAAGAGAGTTACATAATCAATATGTAACTTATGAGAATCATGAGAGTTACATAATAAATATGTAATATATGAAAATTAAGAGAGTAAATAATACATTAATTTAATTCAAAACAACTATTTTACGTCTTCAAATGTCTCAATAAATGTCCCTAATAACAAAATACCCTTCATAAAATTAAAAAATTCCTAAAATTATTATAAAAAAAACTAAAAACTAAAAAATCTAAGAAAAAAAAAGTAAACAATTTTAAAAAATCGTTTTTTATTTTCATATTTATAAAGATATTTTGTGTCTTATTAAAAAATTGTATGGTTTTTTTTTTTTTTTTTTAACATATTCACAAAAGAGAAAGATTAATTTGAATTAGTGACATCTACTTTATGAAGTGCGGTTCCCAATCAATTGAGTGATCCATTAGAAACGTTTTTTTCTATTTTCTTGTTGGCCTTCCGATGGATAATGACATCCTTTAGTAGTTTAGAAAGGACATTGACAAAATTGAAGAAGGGGTGGTACCGTGGTAGTTTGAGAATTATTTGTGTATTTTTTTTCTTTCCAAATTATTAAAAAAAATTAAAATATATACTTTCAACATTATGGAAAAGGATAATTTTTATTTCAAATCTCCTCTATTTCCTTGGGTTAGTATATTTAGAAGGGTAAAATTGTCCAAATTTTTGAAGTTAAAATTTTTGGACAACCCTACCATTCTAAATGCACTAACTTTAGGAAATTGAGAGGATTTGAAATGGAGAGATCCATTTCCCAATGTTATGGTTTTAAAGATTATTTTGAGATTTATTAAGTCGACTTGTCGCCTCTTTATAAAAAACTTAGGTTAAAGAGTTGTCAAGGCGCAATCTGAAATTGAAGATTTCGCCTTAATAGACTCCATCCCCACAACAAAAGTCTGCTTCAGGTGATTAACAACTTCTCTTTGTTTCCACACAGTTTACAGTAAACTCTCTCTCTCTCTCTCTCTCCCAAATGCCGTTTCACAGAACTCTCCGTTTCCTCTCTCTATATTCCATCCTCTACAAACCAAACACTAACCCTAACGGCTATCTTCAAACCGTTAGTCGCCGTTTCTCCTCCGACCAATCATGGCTCTCCGTTCCCGGTAACCCCCTCATCAAGTGGCCCCCACTGCTCCACCCACAATGCTCTCCTCCACCTCCGAATCCAAACCCTAACCCTAACCCCAATTCTTCGCAAAATGATTTCTCCACCATTTCTGACCTCTTCGCTGACCCTACCATCTCTCCCGGTCCACCCCTCGAGGCTGCGCTGGACCGGGCAGGGATCGAGCCGGACTCGGCTCTGCTACAGGCCGTGTTTGAACGGTTTGATTCTTCCCCCAAATTGCTGCACACGCTCTTTGTTTGGGCGGAGAAGCGGCCTGGGTTTCAACCCTCTGCGGCGCTGTTCAACTCCGTGATCAATGTGCTCGCGAAATCCAAGCAGTTCGAGTCCGCGTGGTCGCTGGTTCTTGATCGGATTGGTGGAGATGAGGAACAGCGCGCCTTGGTTTCTAGGGACACGTTTGCGGTTATGATCAGACGCTACGCTCGCGCAGGTAATAACAAGGTTGAATTTTGCAAGTAATTTGATTATGGAATTTGGCCTTGCTTGATGATTCGCATTGGACAATTTTAACTTTCGCATGTAATTGGAGCTAAGCTTTGAGTTTGTATTTTAGAGTTGCATTTTTGCAATCCAAATTCACATGTAATGTAATTGAGGAGACACGAATTTGCATGAAATTTGAGTTGAAGTTTTGGAATTTTCATTGTTATTTAAATGGAGATATCTGATTATGCATCTTATTAAGAATTTTTTTGGTGATGTTTTGGCATATGGAACTGAAGTTGTGGCTGTTAGATTTGTGATCCTAATGTTATGGTAAACTTCTGTAGGTTTGACCCAACCTGCGATTCGGACATTTGAATTTGCATGTAATTTAGACCCAATTCGTGGTTTGGATTCAGAGATGAGGTTGTTTGAGATTTTGTTGGATTCCCTTTGTAAGGAAGGGCATGTAAAGCCAGCCTCAAAATATTTAGATCAGAGAAGGAAGTTGGACCCAGGTTGGGTTCCGTCAATACGGGTTTATAATATACTTTTGAATGGATGGTTTCGATCAAGGATACTCAAACAGGCAGAGCAGCTTTGGGAGAAGATGAAAATGGATGATGTGAAACCAAATGTTGTGACGTATGGCACTCTTGTGGAAGGGTATTGCCGGATGCGTCGTGCTGAAACGGCAATTGAATTGGTGCATGAAATGAGAAGGGAAGGAATTGAGCCAAATGCGATCGTGTATAATCCAATAATTGATGCATTGGGAGAAGCCCGGAGGTTTGAAGAGGCAATGCGGATGCTGGAGCGGTTTTTGGTTTTAGAATCAGGGCCCACTATCGCAACATACAATTCCCTGGTGAAGAGTTATTGTAAGGCAGGAGATCTTGTAGGGGCTAGTAAGATCCTTAAGATGATGATAAATAACCGCCTTTTGCCGACTCCTACAACCTATAACTATTTCTTTCGGTACTTCTCTAAACATGGGAAGATTGAGGAGGGTATGAACCTTTATACCAAGATGATTGGATCTGGGTATACACCAGATCGTCTAACTTACCATCTTTTGATGAAAATGTTGTGTGAGGAGGAGAGACTGGACTTAGCAGTTCAAGTTAGCAAGGAAATGAGAGCCAGGGGTTGTGATATGGACTTAGCTACAAGCACTATGTTGGTTCATTTGCTTTGCAAAATGCATAGATTTGAAGAGGCTGTTGCAGAGTTTGAGGACATGACTCGGAGGGGCATAATTCCTCAGTATCTTACTTTCCAGAGAATGAACAATGAATTAAAGAAACAAGGAATGAATGAAATGGCACAGAAACTACGGAACATGATGTCTTCTGTCCCTCATTCAATGAAGTTGCCAAATACATATGGGGGGGAAGGAGATGCATCACGCACAAAGAAAACATCTATAATGCAGAAAGCCGAAGCAATGTCTGATTTGTTGAAGACTTGTACAGATCCAAGAGAACTTGTTAAGTGTCGTAATACATCTAAGAATGTTGTATCAAGTGCAGACCAGTTGATAGAGGAAATTAAGAAGAAAAACTAACAGTACTCAAAATTTTGAGCCAGCATGAGGAGTAAAGAACTCTTTAATTGCACATGCAATAAGTTGAACTTAGATATTGAATCGGAATGACTAATGGATGACTAATTGGAGATCTTTTTGTGTTTTACAAGTTAGCATGTGCTTAAAACTTATCCAGCTTCCAGTAAATGATATGCGTGCAGCTTTCTAATGGATGGCTGAAATCAAGTCGCTCAAATCAAATATGAACCTGTGAGCATGTGCAGGCCGAGTTTTGGGGATTGTTCATTGAAGAAACAATGGAAGGTGAGTTGGACGCTGGAGGATTAAATCAAAATTTTGTAGGAATTTGAGGTGCACGTATTTTAGGATTTGAAAATGGGGTTGGAGGGTTTTTGATGCTGCAATCACTTCCACCACTTCCTTCTTTCACCTGGGATCACTTGCACAATAGAGCTTCTGTTTTCTTGGTCTCCAGAACCCTGACCAGGAATGAGGGAAAAGCTTTCAGACTCCTATCTATGAAGTTCTTGTGGAAGCTAGTCTCAAAATAGTGGACTCTATTAAGGCCTAGGCGAGGATGTGATTATGAAAGTGAATGTGAACGGTAATTCTCTTGTAAATCAGTAGACATGGGTTCTGATGGGACATTGATTAAGGCCTATCAACAGTTGCTAAATAGGGATTGGGAGTGCTAGACTAAACACTTTATTGGCGAGGAAATTCTTGCACAGATTGTCAGATAGCTGCACCCTATTGCGTTGTCAAGGATAGCAAACTTTCACCTGCCACATTGTTGATTGCGAGCATTTCTATCAGGATGTCATTGGGGCCACAAAGGCCTAAAAGGTTTGTAGTGGTATGCATTGCTCGTTAAATAAAAAGCCTTGTGCATTTTTGTAGTGACTTATCTTTCTTCTTAGCCTGCTTACACTCCTAATGACTTCCCCATATATTAGAGACAGGGACGGAACCGCTTTGACTTTGGGGACCTAGGGCCAAAAAATTTTTAAGGAGGGACCAATTAGCAAAAACTACTCTATTAAGGCCAAGCCGGTCCCCCCTAAATAATTTGCCCTCCATATAGTGACAGCAGGATTGCATTCAATTTGGACAACAAATTTCAAGAGATCCCAATCCAAGGTGTAAACATGGCGTGCATTGGAAGATGTGATGGCTCTAATAATTCTTGAGGTCTGATGGGTTTTGTCAACTGAGTAGTGCCACCACTTGCACATTGATACATCAAGGGCACCTTGGTCATGAATTTTGTTAGAAGATCAAGGGTTGGATTCTGCTGGAATTGAAAATAAATAAAATAAGAGCTGGAATTCTCAGGCAACCTAATAAGAATGTAATGGCGTGGGATGTTTTGTATTGAGTGGTTGAGAAATTAAGGATTAAATTAGAAGATGATAATTAGGTTTAATCATATTCAGAATGGGATGACGAGAAGAAGTACATTGTATTTATGGATTCGTTGACTTCTTGTGTAGCTCAGCACGTGTTTTGCATCTTTTGAATAAGTTTCACGCCTATGCTTTTGCTTTTCATGCCGTACGTAGTGGGGGAGTGCTAGCTGCCCATTGGAGCCAAACGTGGAATCGACTTGGGGGAGATTTGCATATCATCTCCCTATCAACAAAGTTATCCTGTTTTTCCTACTAATTGGGTTGTTCCAAAAAAAAAAAAAAAAAAAAACCTTATCGTAAACGAAATTTGGTTGGGAAGCTCATCCAACTCAATTTAAAAAAATATCTTTGAAAAATTAATTTCTTCAACCCATATTGGAGAAGAATTGTGCCCCCTGCCTCCTTTAAAATTTCAATCATAAGACAATCATGACATAAATTTCCTCCAACCCACTTTAATAAATGCCAAGTGTCCTTCTACATGTGAGCGGCGCATTTTTTTTTAATTTAAACATTAATTTTTGAGGAACGCAAATATGTTAAAAGATATGTGGCATTTATTAAAGTGGGTTGTTTTGAGGAAATTTCTATCTCGGCATTCACCTTTGTTAGGAATTAAACAAGACTATCATGTTATTGTTATTGATGAATTAAGATTTTATTCACTCCCTATTATTGTAAGCAAGGCTGTGCAATGCATGCGTGATTATATATATAGGATACAGTTTTCCAAATTGGGTTGAACGAATTTTCTTAAACCTAATCTATAAAAGTGAAATGTGTCTATTTTTTTAATAACATGTAAGATTCACATGAGTTTTTAATAAAATTTATTTCAACTTTGTCCTTACTATTAAAAAAACATGTCCATCTCACATGTTTAAGGAACACATGTCACTTTTATAAAGTAGGTTGAAGGAAATTCCTCCAACCCAATTTAATATATATTATACGTGATATTAAACTCGGATTAGTCTCCTTGAATCGGTGATTAAGACAATTTTTGTTATTTTTCAAGAATCATGCTCGTGATCCCATGGAAATTTTTGAAACATAACAAGAGTTGAATTAATTAAGACTTTAATGTTGTTAACCAAGATAATATAAAACTGAGTCCATATCTTGCTTAATTATCTTATTTTATGCATTTTTTTTCCTTAGTTGTACATTTTATATCTACCCTATAGATTTTTTTTTATTTTTTTTTATTTTTTTTTTTTCGGTTCTCGAGTAAGTCAATCTGTGACATATATGAGGCTCACATACCTATAAAATATGTGTATTGACTTCACCTATTTTTTGTATTTTTTGAGTGAATCAAACAATTTTTAGTCTTTGAAACAAGAGATTGGATGGAAAAATTAAAAAACAATATATATAAGAGGAATGCTATATCTACTCTCATTTTTTTTTTATATATAAGAAAATAAAATAAAATCGAGTAGAATATTAAATATTTAAATTTAGTTCATTTAATTTTGTTTTAAATAATGAGTTAGAATTTGAACTTATAACCGAACTAATAATCTTTTCAAACTCATGTGATATACATGCACGTAAACAAACTGACTTTTTTTTTTGAGATTTTTTTATCTCCATATACACCAATAAAGAAATGGTGGACGTCATGGGGATGGATTACCGAATTATTAAATTTATCATTTATTTTATTTTTCTTCTAAATAACCAGTAAATCAGTTCGGTCTCACACTCAAATTAGTTCTTTAATATTTCTTGCACCATTAGATACCCTTTATATATATATATAGCTTACATATGTATAAAATATGTGTATTGGCTACATTTTTTTTTTTTTTTTTTTTTGGGTAAATTTTTAGTGAATTGAGCCATTTTTAATGTTTGAAAGGAGAGATTGGATGGAAAAAGAAAAAACGAAATATATAAT
Organism: Corylus avellana; assembly: GCF_901000735.1. NCBI lineage: Eukaryota > Viridiplantae > Streptophyta > Magnoliopsida > Fagales > Betulaceae > Corylus > Corylus avellana. Next base: position 5,185,301 of record NC_081548.1, on the reverse strand, counting down.
AATACACCAAATGATTAATATTTTCTCTTGTTTATGAAGAAATTCATAAAGATCATAGAAATATAAAAGAATAGTGGAATAGAATAAATAACACAAAAAAATTTACGTGATTCGATCAACGACCTACATTCACAGGATAAAGCCAAAAGGGCAATATTATACTCTTATGTTAAAAGAAAAATAGATGAATTACTCCCTTAATTTCTCTCGAAAGAAAATTTTTGGATCATTCATGAAAATATTCCTCTTAACATTAACTTTTTTGTTAAATAAAGGAAGCAAAATAATAAATTAAAATATGATTTTTTTTTTTTCATTAACTAAATAATATGATCAACTTCCTTTATTTTTAAGGGATAAATGTAAAATTGGTCCATGTGGTTGGCATAATTTACAAATCACTCCATGTGGTTTAAAAAATAATTTATAAGTCCCAAGGGTAGGCCAAAATAACATTTTACTCCATGAACTCATTTTTCGTTAATGACTTAACAGAAACCGTTACATTGCCACATCACATCCAATAAAAATAAGACACGTGTTCTTTTTTATTTATGCTTTTAAAAAAATGACAAATAAGTTTTTCCATGTCATTTTGAGGCTCCAACATATACTTCTTGTCAAATTAAATAAACATAATCCCTCTATTTCCCTTGTACCACCGTCGTCTTCATCATCTCCAACGATTCTTGCCGTCGTCTTTATCTGCGTTTTCCGTTAAGACTTACATCCACAGATGAATATTCCTACAAGCACAAGCACCATCTTACACATGCACACTAAGGAGCAAAACAAGCCCAACAAAAGAAAAAAAATAATTGCATATCTCAAAAAAGATATCACTTTTTAAAAGACAAACCTACGGTTTGCTTTTTAAAGCCACCATCTTCCAACATCTATTTAACACAAATTAGAAAGTACTTGCCATTGAACAAAAAAAAAAAAAAAAAAAAAAGAAACACAGAGAGGGAGAGATTGTTTCCATAGAAAGCATTGCCAAAAAACGCAAATGCCCAAATCTTAAACGCAGATGAAGACGACGACAAGAATCGCTAGGGAAGATGAAGATGACAGCAGTACAAAGGATATAGAGGGATTAGGTTTATTTAATTTGACGTGGAGTGTGTGTTGGAGCCTCAAAATGATGTGAAAAAGCTTATTTGTTATTTTTTAAAAGCATAAATAAAAAAGAACACGTGTCTTATTTTTATTGGGTGTGATGTGGTAATGTAACGGTTTCCGTTAACTCATTTAACGGAAAATGAGTTTAAGGAGTAAAATGTTATTTTGGCCTACCCTAGGGACCTATAAATTATTTTTTAAATCATAGAGAGTGATTTGTAATTAAGCCAACTACATTGACCAATTTTGCATTTATCTCTATTTTTAATTATGAAAATCCGAATAAAAAGAGACAATAATGGGGACAACAAGTAAACAAAAACCAAAATCCTCCACTAAATGATTGGTTTTGTTGATCCAAGTCTCGTGTGTTTCATGTGTCACTCAAGGTGTGATGCATGGCCAAGAAGATGACCAACACAGGAAAAAGTAAGGGAAAGTGCTTAGCAAAAGCCATTAGCTAGTGCCATCAAAAGGTAACTTCAATTGCAATAACCATAGCCATGGTAATCAGCTGGATCAAGTTTTTAGTTTGTCTTTTTCTTCATACTATCAGAACCATCGTTTTCTTTGTGCCTTTCATAAGCCTTTGTTCTACACCCATTCAATTTCTCATTTAAGAGATGTTTTTGTGTGTTTTCACTTGGACAATAGTATACCAAACGCTTTGTTGAGGTTAATTTTTACACTGACAAAATTTGAGAGTTCATTTGATCCAGCACGAACCTCCATGCACCGACTACAATCTCTATTGTTGTCTTCACACGCCACACGCACAATTGTCTCTTCTACATCTTACAAATCAATTTTCACAACCGGTTTGTTAATCATAAATCAAGTGATAATTTAACATAGCATTAGAGTTGATATGTGAGAGGTGATAACATGATATCAAAGCAGAATTTTATGGTATCAAAGTCACCGTTTTCTTGGTGCCTTTCATAAGCATATGTTATCTATTGTCTCCAGTCTGTTGGCGCTTTCACATTCGGTAAGAGCTATGGGAACCTATGGTGTATTATCTTTCCTGAAAAATTAACCTATATATAATACACCTCTCGTCTCTCTATATTATTATTATTACTATTTTGTGGGAATTTGAGAGGCTACCACACACACATAAACATAAATCTAAAAATCAAAACCTAACAATCTCTCTTAGATTATCAAATTTAATCTAAAAAGAAATTAAAAAAAAAAAAATCATCAAAATCATAGTACTGTCGGCAATACTTTGATTCCAATTAGACTGTAATTTCCTCTGGCAGCCAAGAGAGAAGAAGCCCAAGACCATATCATAAATTACACATAAAATGATAATAGTCAAAGATTATGTTTTAATAATTAGTTACTAATGACTATTTGTTAGGAAAATTTGACTTGTCTTGTACATGTTAAGAGTGTTTGATAATCATATCATAAAATATTAAAATTAAGCTAAAAAGTATCTTTGATAAAGATAAATGTTATATATTACATTTTTATCTCACAACTATTCCACAGTGTTGTCTTCAAGGGGTAACTCAATCAGCTGAAGATCACGCCTCATGAAGCGGAGGTCACTAATTCGAATCCTCCTCTCTCCTCTCTTGTACAAACATGTAAAAAAAAAAAAAAAAACCGATCCCACAGTGTTGATGTGACAATCTCAACCGTTCATGTATTTTTTAATGATCGATCAAATGGTTAGTTGAAATTGACACATCATGACATCAACATTATGTGATAATGGTTAGTTGAAATTGACACATCAACATTATGTGATAATTTCTAACTTTACTCATAATGAAATCAGGTTCTATTGTTATGCGTTTTAATACTTATTTTATTATAGTCATATATAGTTTTATATTATAGATAATGTTTCTTTTATTTGTAAATATTTTTACAGAATTTTATTAACAATACCTGTGTTTACAGTTGTTTATATAATAATAAAATTTTCCAAAATTAAAATTAATAAAAAATTGAAAAATAGATTAAATGGATTAATCATTTCATAAATTGAAAATAAGATATTAAAAAAATTAAATATAAAAACTTAATTAGTAATTTTGTGGTGAAAAATAGTTTTTAAATAGAATATAAAAATTAAAATATATCTTATTTAATATAAAGGAACTCTCTTTAACTTTATCCTTTAAAAGGGGTCTGATCGTCTTCATTCTTTTACCTTAAAAAACTCGAACTGAGCTTTATTAATTGCAAGGTTGGTTTATGTGGTGAATGATGAAGTCAAGCGAGGGCAATAGTGGAAAACATGTACAGTAAGCCCAAAGTGGGAAGGACTGCGGGGATATAATAGTAAAAGTGTAATGGTGGTAGCAGTCAACAGATGTACTTGAGAGAGAACCTGTGCCCCAAAATTCCTTCCAAGTCCTAGTGGCCATTACTTGCTCCACCACCGCAATCTCCCACCAACTACTCTCCAACACGTGTCCCCTTTAAGCTCTTTTAATAATTTATTGCCACCACTTCCACTCTATTTTATAATTAAAAAAATAGTAATGAAAAAAATTACGCTTTTATTTCATAATTATCTCGCAGATATGACAGTTCTAATTAATTATTTGATCAATTTATGTTAAGATAAAAAAAAATTTAAGGCCGGGTTAGTTGGAACTAAAAATGTAGAATAATTGTGAAATAAAAAATATAGAATATATATATATTTTAAAAAAGAGTGGTTTGATTTCTTTCGAGTTTGTTAATGAAATTGTTATGATTTTATTTAAAAATAATATAACTCTTCACAACAAATAATTTTTTTTTTTTGACAAAATACCCCATAAACAAAATATGCATTGAAAAAAAAAAATATGCATTGAGAAAACTACTAGATTAGTTCTGAAGACTTCGGTGTTGAGAGCTCGGAGGTGGTTGGGGGTTCGGTGGTGAGTAGTGGGCATCAGGTTATAACTAATGAAAAAGTTCATAAAATTGATTTGAATTAAAATTACGGTGTTTTTATTTATATTGTATTTGGTGTTTTTGCTTAATGTGTCAAATTTCTATCGAATGCTGTAAAACTGAGTTTTACACCACATCCTAATAGAAGGACTCTCATCTTATTTATAACATTTTTTATTTATGAAAAAACAATTTATTCTAAGAATTTAAGTATATCATTACTCTTATTTATTCTACAAATTTAATTCAATAAAAATAATAAATTTAATTATTTAATTAGTACTTAATATATATATATTTTTTAACAATTGAGATCCGATGTGTTGAATATTTTTTAACTTAATTAGATGTTAGGCTAAAAATATTACTAAAATGTAATTTCACAACCAATATAAGTTGTACAAATTTACTGTTCATTGAAAATTAATATTTTATTAAACATTTTGTCTTTCTTTTATATCATTGCAAAAAATAATATTCTATTGTTGAGAAAAAAAAACAGTGTGAAAGAGAGAGCGTGTTAGTAACGGGATGGAGGGTTGACAATTGAGTGTCCAAGACTCCAAGCAAGGCCATAACCAATAATTCCTAACTAGTAGGGCCTATGATTAAAATTTCATAAATGTCTTATTAAATAATTGAGAAAAAATAAAATAAAATTAGTGTTTGCACTAATTTACTATAAGCTTTTTAGAATTTAATTTATTATTATTATTTTTTTGGTGATAAACATAAATAACAAATAATTTAGCTTTGGTTTGAAATTTTGACGGAAACTGTTGCCGATCGACCCACGGAAATTGGCTAATTTGGAGTCGTCCAACCACCTCTTATAATTTGTTTTATTATAGGGGACATTGTGTCGTATAATTAATTGTTGCTAATGTGACATTGTAAGGTCAAATTTTTTAAATAAAAGTTATGGGTATGAAATTATTTGTTATTTATGTTTATCCATGTACTATTTAAACTCTAAGGAGATTATTATTATTATTATTATTATTATTTTTTTGACATGTCCACATAAGGGAAGGGAGAGGGAAAATTTGAACTAGTGACCTCCGCTTCATGATGCATGGTCCACTGCCAATTGAGTTATCCATTGAATACCTCTAAGGAGATTATTGAAAATCACACATGGATTAATTTTATATTTTTCCTAAATAATAAGCTTATAGATTTGCCAATTTACTTAACCATTCTCTTTAATTATGGTATTATTCTACACTGAGGTTTGAGAAATAAATGAAAGTTACTCATTTATGGTATTATTTCTTTAATTATGAGTAGTTCTACATGTCAACGTTTATTTCTTTTATATTTCACTACTTGTCTCTATCTCACATAAGTGAAAGCTACTAATAGAATAAAATAAAAAATGTGAATTTCTTTAAAATGGATTGGAAAAAATTATTTTAATTCAGTTTATTGAATTAAAATTTGTCCTTAAAACATGTGATTCTAGCATTTAATTTTTTTAAAAGAAAAAATCATTACAATCTCATTAATAAAAAGAATCACGAGCATATACCTCTTATATCATAAGAGCACAAAGTTCAGAGAAAGCAAATCATAGCCGAAGCTACAAGGTTACAATATCATAGACATATACAAAACATTCTATCATTTAAGACCTATCTATGATTTTAACTTTTGATAACCTATGACTAATATTCAAATGAAATAATAGATCTGCTCCAAGCAGACACAATCCAATGCATATATAGCGCTTATTCCTCGGCCCTGGGCGCATAAAACGTCCATGCCAAACACTTATTCTCCTCGACCCGAAAGCTCGGATACAGTTCTTGTCCATAACCAAGGGTCTGGACTAACAACAAATACCCCACAGATCAACAAGAGAACAATGCCTTATTACAAGCAAATAAAACAAGAACAAAAACTACAGGGAAAACCAAAACAGAATACAAGAAAAATCAAGACAAACATAAACAAAAAACAAAACTAACAACCAAGAGCAGTACCGGAGGGGGAGTGGCGGCCAAGCCCAAGAGAATCAAGATCAAGCTTGAGGCAAACCGGATCTGAACCGCACAAGGAGACTGGAGCATGGGAAAAAGGCGGCGTCCTGAAGGGGGCTCAACAGCTGCTGGGATCGGAAGCAAGGCGCGGTGAAAACCCCTAAAGAGGTGAAGAACGAGAAACAAAACCCGCATAGGCAGGAGGAGGGGGTGGGGGGAAGCAAGGGGATGAAGAGGGAGGAAGTAAGCCCATCCCTCTTCCCCCAAGGAGAGGATCTGTGTGGCGCTCGCTAAAGAGCTAGGGTTTTTTCTAGCAAGTAATTTTAACGGGATGACATTGTCCTTAGAGAATCACATGCTTTAAAAATAAATGACAATTATAAATTACACTTTAGTTTTGTTATATTAAAATATGTTATACATCAATTATTACCAAATATCTGAAAATTAGGATTGTCAAATTATTTTATTGGTTTATACACAATAGACTAAGGAAGTAATCTTCTTTTTCTTTTTCTTTTCTGTTTTTTTTCCAAGAAAAAAAAAGAAAGATATTGGACCTTTGATTTCTAGTTTTGTAACCTTTCTGTCCGAATTTCAAAAATTATGTTCTTTGAATAAGAAGTAAAAGTTTCAAAAATTTTGAGTTTAATTTTAATAAACTAAAAAATAATCAAAATTTCAAGGTTGAAGGAAAAATAGTGGATTTGTAAGAAAATAAGTTAAAAAATAGTCTACCAACCGGAAAGTGAACTCCTTTAAATAATTGAATCCTCCAACATTATTATAACGGTTATTAAGCACTTAATAACCTCAATAACTAAAGATAAAAACAGTAATTTTTCACAGTTAACTAATTCATAATTATTTTTTTAATCTTTTTCTTGTATTTTACAATTTTAATAATCTTCTTCACGTATCTTCTATTAATTCAAAAGGTCAATCTCCATTTTCATTTCCTTGATCTATGTTAAAAAATTAATATCTTAAGAGTAGTCTATGTTTAGTATTATCTCTTTCAATTTTCACTTATTTAAAAAATTACTTTCTTAGTAAAAATAAGAAAGAAGGTAAGGCAATTTGACAAAATAAGAACCAATCTTAAAACTACACGCATACTAGTAATGTTACTCTTCACTTTACATTGACGTGTTTTATGTGACTTTCTATTTTGTTATTTTTTTAAAGTGATTAATATGAGAAACTGCTTAAAACATGCCGAATCAGACAGTGTAAAATAAGTGTAATAAATGAATGTGAAGAGAAATATTATTTTCCACATAAATACACAATCTAATTTTTAGAAAATTACATATAAAAATAACAAATTTTATTAGAAAATATTTAATTTAATAAACTTAATTAAAAAATAATTTCTTAGTAAAAATAAGAAAGAAGGAAAGTAATTTCTTAAAATCATAATTAAGCATAATAAATAAACACACAAACCCACGCCAAACATTTATTCTCAAAACAAAAACAACCAAAGACTCAGACAGAGAGAGAGAGAGAGAGAGAGAGTCAGAGAGGGAGAGAACCTTTTGCTTTTTATTGCTCGCTCTGTATCTCTCTCTCTCTTCTGTTCTCTCTCCAACAAAGCTCTTGTTGATTCTCTGGCTGTCACTATTTTTTTTATCTTTTCAGAAAATCGTGCTGTCTTTTTCTTTGGGTCTCTCTAGTTTCTCTCACCAGACAAGGAGAAGAGCTCTCCCTAAGAGAGAGAGAGAGAGAGAGAGAGAGAGAAGCTCTGCAGAAGAGTAATATGGGGATGAGGAGGAAATGGCCGTACAAGTAATGGCTCAGCAGCAAACTATGCCCAACAATGCCAACACCAGCAACAACAACACTAGCGGTAACAGTGCAAGCCAAGGCCAACAACGACAACTAGCGAAGCCAATGTTCCATGACTTTCTTGGCATGAAGAAGCCCGCCGATTCGCCTGTGGGTTTTTCCCCCAAAGCCGCCGACTCGCCGTCGGCCTCGGCGTCTATTGGGGCTTCCTCCGGTGGCGCCCGAGGGCTCATCTCTACCACCTCTGATCTGGGTTCTGGTTAGTTACTCACTCTGTCACACCTCTGCTTCACTTCACTCTGCTTTTCTGATTTTCAACTGCTGTTTCATCTGACTCCCTTTCTCTTTAGCTCCAAGGGTGGTTCTGTGATTCTGGGTTTTCTTACACAGGTTTTTTCCTTTGTATTTTGGGTGGTTTTGTTTTGATTTTCTTATTTTTGATGTTTTCTTTCTCTAGTTTATAGAGTCATCTGGGAATGTCGAAACGTTGTTTGGTTCTCTGTAGTTTCACGGGTTATTTCATTTGTATTGGGAGTTATTGTGTTCTTGTTTGTGTTGTGTGTCCGTGTAATCAAGTGGATAGTCTTGATTTTCATCTGGTGATATAGGAAGGATATCTCTCCTTTTCTTAGTCTCGGAGTGGGGTGGGTGTCTTTGATACGGGTTTGTTTCAGTGAGGTCAGTGGCGGGTTGGTTGCTTTCTAGGCTCTCTCTCTGTGTCTACTTTATTTACACGGGTTTGTTGTATCTGTTATTGTCTTGCACTTTTTTTCTTTCGGTCTTGACTTTATTCTATATTCATTTTTTTTTTGTAAACATCTCTGTTAAATTTTGTATCTAGTGTTTAGTGTTTCCTTTGCAACGTGGTTTGGTGTAAATCATGATGAATAAAATTATGTTGAATGTATATTATAGGCAATTTATTCTTTTCCTTTGATAGTTTCTTCTGATTACCAAGTGAGTAGTCGAATTAAGCATCTTATTATTGCCCCTTAGCCATTGTGTTATGATGATATGCATGCTTTGTTTTGTTTTTGTTATTTTTCTTTTTGTCCTTAAGTTGATCCCTTCCATCTTTGACCTTAATTGGTGGGCATTACTAATCTCGAAGCTTAGTTGTGGTGGTTGTTTTGCTGAAACACATTTAAGAAAGCTTGCTTTTTTTTTTCCTGATTTGGTGTCTAAATTAAATTTTCTTTTTCTCATCAATTTTAATAGAAAGACAGGTTGGAAATCATCTCGAGGGGATTCCATTTTATGGTCCAAGGAGTGATATTTCTGGGCCTGAGATAAGTAACAGAATAGTAGGAAGTAAGCGAAATAATCCCGATTCTGCTTTTATGGGGTCATCTAGAGATGGAATCTTAGACCATGACTCTCTCGAGAACTCACATTTGATTAAGGTGTGAATTATAGTGATTGATGTTTCTCCATTCTTAAACAAGCCAAAGAACCCCATACATGGATTCATATTCTCTAACATTGCTAGTCATGTTCTGATATAGTTACTCCGAAATGGAGCTGGGGGGGAGCGATATAGAAGGTCCAATGACGACGAAGTGTTCTTTGGCATGCAGTCACTGAGGCCAACTTCTGCTTCTCTTGTGTTTCAGCCTCCCACAGGCAGTAGAACCGATGCTAATGTTTCCAAATGGGAACGGCCTATGTCTATGAATGTTGGCCCTGCCATGCAGTACCCACCACGTGGGGGTCAATTTGCACCTATCCTGCATCAGGTACATTCGAACAGAGTCAGGGATGCCACTGCTGGTCCTTCAATTATCTCTCAATCAGCTGCTGATGAAGGATCTAGAACTGGAATTAAAGGCCCTGGAATTTTGAGTTCCATCAATGCCACCAGTGGTGCCTCTGAGAGGAACTCATCTGCTGTGCTGCCAAGTGGCAACAGACAGAAGTCTGGGACTAATGTTTTAGAGCCAGAATCTTCTGCTCCTCCCGGGTAAATGTGATAATATGATTTATTCTCCTCTCTGTATCTAATTCACTTTATTTTTGGGTGGTGATGTGGAGAGAGTGAAAGAGAAGTTGGATTCTTGACACCATGTATTTGTATGTGTTTTGATTGCAGTCGACTTGGGTCAACATCTGCTAGTCGGCAGATGACTATATTTTATGGCGGTCAAGCTCATGTTTTTGATGATGTCCATCCCAACAAGGTTTGTTTTCTGGTTTTCTACCAACAGTGGCTATCTTTGTTTAATGTTTCCGGTTTCTACTGTGAGGTAGATGAATAAGCTTTAAGCAAGTATGTTATTCTACTGTCTACTACATGAATAAGCTTATGGCTAGCTTAACAAGGACCTAAATTGGTTTATGTTGATGAGTCATTTGGGAAAAGTACATAGTTGATTGGTATTAACTTGGCTCAAACATATCACGGTTGCCTGCCATTGTCTGTAGAAATGCAGAGGCAGCATGATCTATAAAACAGCAGACGTATATGAGGTTTATATTGATCCATATATCCACTGCTAATAAAGAAACATGGTCCTGGATTTGTGAGTTTGTTTCCCAGCTGTACTCATGTTATTGTTACTGCAGTTTGCAATGCACAACTAAATGTGCACCTCATAATGCTTGTACAGGATTTATAACAGCATTTCGAACTCATGAACCCATATATTTTCTGTTAATTTTTTGGACAAAGCTTGTTGGAAGATCACTTCTGATTTCTGTTTTCATTTATTGTAGTTTTTATAGCAGGCCTGCTTAGGGTCCAATAATAATAATGTCGAGTCAAAATTCTAGTGGAAATTTGTACATATTACTGACCACTAGAGGACAGAGCTGCAACATTAAACTACTCCGGAGAGGAGCTTGAATTATTGACATTTATTATTAGGTGTGCAGAATGTTGAAGATGGAAACTACCAATATGACATGATTTTATTCTCTTGTTTATTTCTATTATTCTGATTGTAATCTCCTAATAATTCGTTTCCATAATATGTTTGTATTCTTCTCCTATTTAAATCCATGTAAGCATATGGAACAAACATCATGGAATAAAACAATTTCTCTCTCCTTCTCTCTTCTCTATTCTTCTATTCTCTTCAACTGGCGACTTCTGGGTTCTTGAATTTTTTTTTTTGGATTGTGAGTTCCTTCTGGGTTGGGTGCACTGTCTTGCACCCATGTCTTTGTGGCAGTGCGACTGTGCAACCCACGTGAACGCTGTGACAAAGCTTTGCTCGGCGTAATCTGGGTCGCACCACCGATGAACAATGGAGATTTGGCGGGACGATCAATTGGCGAGCACTGTTCAGTTTGACAAATTGAACGTGAAGGGTTGTTCCCTCTGGATTGTCGGGGTTTCTGGGATTTCTTTTTGGAGTTTTTGAGGATTACCAATGTGTTTTGGTGTTGGCGGCGGCAATTTGCTCTCTGGCAGCAGCGCACAAAGACTTTGTTTAGGAAGTTGTTTTTGCGATGTTGGAAAACGACATGCTGTACAGAGTTCTTCCAAAAGATCAGTCGTTAAGACCTTGCAAAAAGACAAGTTGTTCAACAATTTGCCAAACAATAGGTAAGAGTCCTAAACTACAAGCCGTTTAGCCAAAAAAAAGCAAAAGAAAAAAGATGCTGATTCATTAGTAGTTTTTGATGGTTGAATTCTAGTATTCCTTTTATTGCTTTGTAATCTCACTTGAGCCCTAGTGTTGTGTGTTGGAGCTATTTGATTTGATGTCTGAACTCAAAATGGCGGAATCGAGTTAGACCATAGAAACTCACAAAAGGGGTAGAGAGTCATGTGACCTCTCATAGTGAGAATCTAACTCTCCAAATTACAACTGTGGAGCTGGATGGCTGAATTATCTCTCTTCGTTGCAGTCGACCATGTTATATAGTAAGAGTCGAGGAAAGATAATATACTAATCTTATTAGGGGGACACCTTACTCACTGTTGCATAAATCATTAATAGGTGCCTTTTCGGTCTTAGGTTTCAAAACACCCCTTGAAGTGTTTTCCCCACCTTTCTCTACTTCAAATGGAGACTCTCCCAAGGTGTTTGGACGTGTTTGTTTTGTCCATTTTCATGGTCCAACTCGGGGTAAATTAGATCCTTGGGCCCCCAAATGTGTCTTTGTGGGTTATTTCCTACGCATTAAGGGTATAAATGTTATCATCCCCCATCGTGAAACAATGTCTCGATGGATGTTACGTTTTTTGAAACACAACCATATTTCTCCTCAGCCCAACCTCCTCTTTAGGTGGAGAATTTGAGTGAAGAGGGGGTTTTGGGTTTTTGAGTTTGTTACCTGTCCTTACTCCTATGTTAGAGCAAGAGAAACAACGGCTTACTAAGGAGTCTCCTACTGAACCAACTAATAAGTCATATGTGCAGCAAGAGTTTACCCGAGAAAGGTAAGACTTCCCTGATGCTACATGCCAAACATTGATCCTGACTCGGGTAATACTACTTTTATCCATAATATGAATCCTGTAAGACCTGTTGTCGACAATATGAATCTTCCTATTGCACAATGCAAAGGAGTTAGGTCATGCACTTACCATCCCATATCTTATTTTCTTTCCTATCAGCGCCTTTCACCATCATTTTGTTCCTTTGTGTCCAAATTGTCATATATGTTTATTCCTAGAAAGCTACATGAGGCAGTGATCCGAAGTGGAGGGCAGCAATGTTAGAAGACATGAAAGCACTTCACAAAAACAATACGTGGGATCTTGTTCAATTGCCTAATGGGAAGAAAGTTGATGCAAGTGGGTGTTCACCATCAAGCATAAGGCCCCAATGGTTCTATGGAATGATACAAGGCCAGATTAGTTGCAAAAGGCTTTACACAAACTTATGGGATTGACTATGAGGAAACATTTGCTCCAATAGCAAAGATGAACTCAATTAGAGTTCTACATTTTGTAGTAGCAAATTTGGATTGGCCTCTGCACCAATTTGATGTAAAAAATGCATTTCTTCATGGAGATCTAGAAGAAGTAATACATGAAGTTCCTCATGGGCTTGAAGATTCATTCTCCATGGGAAAAGTTTGCAAACTAAAGAAGACTTTGTATGGCCTAAAAAATCGTCTAGAGCATGGTTCGAGCGGTTTTACTGGGCTATGTAGAGATTTGGTTGCAAGCAAAGTCAAGCTAATCGTACACTTTTTTATTAAGCATTCCATTCAAGGAAAGGTAACATCTTTGATTGTGTATGTTGATGATATTGTAGTAACTGGAAATGATGATGAGGAGATACAATACTTAAAAAACTCTCTGGCCAACGAGCTTGAAATAAAGACTTAGAGCCTGTTTGGGATCGTATTTGATGGGCCTAAAAGTGCTTTTAACACTCAAAAAGTTCGTTTGAAGAAAAAAGTACTCGTTTGGTAAAAAAATTAAAAGCGCTTTTAAGGGTTCAAAAAGCTTAAAAATAGCCAAAACGCACTTTTGGCAAAAGTTTAAAAATGAAGCTTTAGCCTAAAAGAGCTTTTTGACTTAAAAACTCTATTTCTCAAACGCAATTCCAAATAGGCTCTTAGGCAATTTGAAGTATTTTTTGGACACTGAGGTAGCAAGGTCAAAACATGGTATATTTATCTCCCACCGGGAATATATCCTTGACCTTTTCATGGAAGGATGATTGCTTAGATGTAAAGCCAATGATAATCTAAGAACCTGAGAGAAGCTAGTGAGAGTCCTCTGTTGTATGAGGATAGATATTAGCGATTGGTTGGCCGGTTGATTTATTTATCTCACCCCCGCCCAGACAGTACATATGTTGGTGTGGTGAGTCAATTTAAGTATTCTCTATGAGAGCCTCATATGGAAGAAGTTTACTGGATCTTTTGCTACCTAAAATCCTCACCAGGTAAGGGATTGTTGTTTTCTCGACATGATCATTTCGAAATAGTAGCCTATATAGATATAGATTGGCAAGATCAATTATGGATCAACGGTCCATGCTAGGATGTTGTACATTTATGAGAGGTAATTTAGTTATATGGCATAGCAAGAAACAATAAATGGTTGCCAAATTCAGTGTGAAAGCATAATATAGAGCCATGAGTCATAGAGTGTGTGAAATATTTTGGTTGAAGATACTCTTGAAAGAGCTTGGGTTTGATTACAAGGATTCTATGAGATTGTATTGTGACAATGCGGCAATTAATATTGCTCACAGTCTAGCCCAACATGATCGAACCAAGCATGTTGAAGTTGACTGTCTATTAAAGAAAAACTTAAGAGTAGGTATATTCTGCACGTTGTATGTGAAGACAAGAGAACAACTTGCGGATATCTTGACAAAGGGAGCAGAGATAGAACTACGCATAGATTGGGGTGGGCCATGGCCACCTCCGGTTTTATAATTTTATAATTATTTTTACTTTCAAATTTTGCATTTGAGACAAAAAAAAATTTAGTTTGGCCTCGGGGCTCAAAAGAAAGTAGTCCACAATTTTTTGTTTGGCCTAGATCTATAAAAACAATCCAAAATTTTTAAGAATACATTGGGCCTCTCAAACCAGAAAATTCATATGACCATAACGCCCCAAACCCATGGATGCCCTACGTATTTCTCCAAAATCCATATTGTTTTCTAGAGTGCAGTGTGCATACGAGGAGAATGCGTTTTTTCATAGAGTAAGGTTTTCTTAATCGCTTACTGCTCCCCAATTCAATTATAGGCGATTTTCAAAATTTAGGAGAATGTTGAGTTTCATTTTAATAGATGATTGAATTTAAAATTGAAATATTTTAAGAAACAATTATTTTGCTTATGTTTTCTTAACACTAATAGATACTAATTTTATTTTTTATATGTTGATTTAATATTAATATATTTATCATTCACTCTTTGGCCCCCCTATTTTAATATTTTTCTCATTTATACTTTGGCTCATGTCGATAAAAATTTCTAGTTCCGTCCCTGAAAGGGAGTGTCTAGTGACTAGTAGTGCTCTTCCTTTAGGCTTATGCAGACTGGGCATGCGAGACATCTATGCCTCCGCTTGAAGGGGATTGTTGAAGATGAAAACTTATGATATGACATGATTTTATTCTTTTATTTATTTCTATTATTATGATTGAAATCTCCTAATAATTCATTTCCATAATAAGTTTGTATTCCTCTCTTATTTAAGGTGCATTTGGAATTGCGATTTCTTAAACCCAAAGTGTAATTTTAAACTAAATCGTAGAAAATAGATTGTTTGGGATTGCATTTTTAAAATAGTGTGATTTGAAAATGTAGAAAATTTGCATTTTCAAATCGCAGGTAAGAATATTTTTTTCAAAACGCACAATTTAAAAGGTTAAACTGCGATTTTAAAGTCTAAACTGTGATTTTGCCAAATGCTTAACTGTGTTTTTAAAAATCACTTTTCAACTCGCACATTTTTAAATCGCAAATCCAAACGGAGCCTTAAACCCATGTAAGCGAATGGAACAAACATCATGGAATAAGACAGTTTCTCTCCTTCTCGTCTCTTTTCTTCTCTGTTCTTCTCTTCTCTTCTCTTCAACTCAGAAAACCAGTTAATGATATCTTTTGGTTAACTGTCTTTAACAGTCAGTTTCCTGTTTTGCTTTGTCTCAGCAATTGTTATGAATTTGTGTCTTCTGAGTACTATTCAGCTTATGATGCTCACTTTCAAAACACACTATTGGCACTTCCAAGGTTGTAGTTAACTACTAAGTTTGCTAATCTGCATGCAGAAGAATTATACCGGTAGAACTCCTTTGCTAAATATGAGAATCTGCATCCACAAATGCACTACTTAGTCTATAAATTGCAGTGCAAAACTTTTTTTTAAAGTTTTTGGAAATGTATGTGTGGCTATTCTCAAATCATCAACACAAGTACTGAAGTAAATACTGTGTCAGGCTTGCACTTAGATTCATAAGAGTGTTGGATTTTTTAGGCCTTCACATCTGATGATGGGAATTGTTGATGAACTGTTTAAAGTCTTGTTATGTTTTAAGGAAGATCCATCATTATCTCTCTCATGGATTGTTATGATATCCATAGATCATGAATATGAAACAACCATGTTAAGCACTCCAGGAACATGTTTGTTTTGTGCTGAAGTAACTTCATTTTCATGTTGCTTCTTTCAACAAAACCTTAGCCCATGGTGTCAAATCACTTTAGGAAATTTATTTGTTGATCTTTCTTCCACATATCCTGTATCTCAATCATCAAAGCTGGAAATTACTGGAAAAGGTCTTTCATTGTATTTGTGTCTGTCATTACTTGCACAGGTCCTTGTACTCGGTTGTTTTGATGAAAAAAGAAATTGGGCTCTCATTGCCCTTATTATAAGGATTTCCCTGGTGTCAATAAGACAATCTGCCCATATCCCAGCATGTTATGTACCATGGATGCTTGGAGAACCGTGCTTTGTGCACAGTAGTTGTATCAAATTGGAACATCTTCTATACTTCATAGGTACCACCATAAGCTCATGGCTGTAGGACATAAACTTAAGTTAACTGGATGGCCCTGTCACTGCTGTAGGATGCATAAGCAAATCATGTTATTCATGACTTCATCCCTTCATTGTTGTAGGGCCACAGCTGTTGCTAAGAATTCACTACCCAATACAGGCACTGAATGTGTGGCAACAAATTTTTTGCTTAAGCTTTATAAATATATGTTTTTTTTTTTATCTGGAAGTTGTCGAATTTCCTAGACAATGACAATCACAATCATGCACCATGAGGTACTTGAGATGTTTAGGAGGCATGGTTCAGGATACTTTTAAGGCAAGAATTGCTTATTCACATTACTAATTCTCATGTCTAAATCTTCTCTTAAAAACATGTGCTTGCCAAATGTCAGCAACCTTGATATACTAGAGTACCGGTAATGCATTTACACATTCTTCTTGTACTCTTGATTTGTCTAATCCTCCCATATTGCTAGATCTTCCTGATGAAAGTCTTAAATGTAGTAGTTCTACTCATGTCTCATTATGCTTATTATGAAAACTATTTTGGCGCTTCATTGGTTCAGGTGCATCATGCTTTTCTTGAATTGTATAAGGCCCCGTTTGTCTTGGCATAAAATGTTTTATGTCGGAAAATGTTTTCAAAGAAAACTGGCTATTTTTGGTGTTTTGTTGCAAACCTGAAAATGGTCTACAAAACATTTTCAAGTGTTTAACTGGAACCTGAAAATGCTCTAAAAACACTACCAAAAACCACCATCACTGTCTCCCCCCTCGCCCAAAATCAGCACATGCCCATTACCGATATCACACTTGGTCCCAATAGCCAACACCGTGGTCAAGTACTTGACATCTAGACCCTGCTTCTTGAGCTTCACCTGGGTGTGGTGCTCCACCGAATGTGCATTGGTCAAGACCCTCCTCCCCCCACTGACGAACCCACTACTGTTCGAGTTGTATTGGTTCTCCCTCTGCCACATGAACTTGAAATTGATCTCCATGTGAATACAAAAGACATTCACCATCATGTCCATGGAGAGCACCACCCTCACCATGCTCTCCCACCTCATCGGCTCTGAAACTATTGCAGTGGAGTTTGTCATTGTCCTTGCGTGGGCTCTAGCACTCTGGTGAAGCCGCTATGTTGGGCTGCGGGTTATCATCATTCTTGACGTTACGGGGACAACCATGGCCGCGCTGGGAGCCAATGGGTTGATCGTGGGTTTGGTGGTGGTGGGGATGGGGATGGGGACTAAGATGACATTGTTTTCTGCTGCGGTGGTGTATTGGAAGTCTTTGTTCTCTTTGGTTGGCCGAAAATGTTTTACAAAAACAAAGTGTAAAATATTTGATACTCCACTAGCCTTGTTTTCTTTGGTCAATTGAAAATGTTTTTGGTTTAACAAAAAATTCAGCTGCCCTAAACATTTAAGAGGGGGGAAAACATTTTCTAGAAAAAGTTTTACTCTGCAACAAACAGGGCCTAAAATTATTCGTTAGTTCTTCATGCAAGGGTAAATCATGCAAGCTGCAGAAGTTTTACCATCCATTTTGTGCCAGTATTATTGTGTGGTTCCTTGGGAATCTTACCTATTACTTCCTCTTTTGGATACGATAGTTGTTTTGTTGATGTCCATATTCAGTTCACTTAGGTTTGTCTTCTTTCATTTCTGTCATGATATGGTGGGTTTCAATGGGATGAAATTTACTATTCAATGTCTTCAAGATACTGGCGAATACATGTATTTTGGCGTAGCTTGTTGTTTCTCCAAGTTGATACTAAATAATGAACATGAAAGTTCTTGAACAATCAGCAGAACACAGGGTTGCTAAAGAAAATGAAAAAAAATAGCTCCATCTTGGACTGTAGGCTGGCTTGTATTCTTAGTGATCAATTTTCCTGATTTTCTTCTTATGTTCTCTTCTTCTTTCTCCCATTTTTAGTTGCTCTCTTGTATACTTCCTGTGTACTTGGGTTGCACCGTTTTGTGCTCTTTAATGCATTATTACTTATCAAAAAATAAGGTCCTTGATTCCCCTTAAATATTACTTTACTTCTCAAAAAATAAGGTCCTTGATGAATACTAACTCAAAGAGAATTTGCAATATTATTTACTTTTTGTACCTGTATATTAAATACTGGAATTATTTACATTTAGCACACTTCTCAAGAAACAGACGAATTGAAAGCTAGCAAAACTAAGAGGAGCATCTCAATTCCATGGGTATTTGGTACATGCTTCTCGGTTTCCTGGGGATTTTAGGTGGTCCTCATGTCATTGGATTTTATGCTATTACGGCACCTGAAATAATTACTTCTGCATGACATGACATGATCACTATTTGTTTCCAAATATATATTTCAGGCAGATGTTATAATGGCCTTAGCTGGATCAAACGGAGGCTCTTGGTCAACAACCTTCTCGCCCAAATCAACTGCAAGGCCAGCTGGTGAAAGTAGCATGCCTGGTGGAGACAATGAAACAGGAGGCATGGCAATTAACATGGCACTTTCTCGGGAGTTTCGTGGGAGGTTATCCACCAGTGGTGTTTCTAATCATGGAGGTGGCTCGGGTGATCAAACATCAACACCATCAGGTGATCTTCCTGCCCAATGACCATGTCTTTGAGG
This sequence comes from Corylus avellana, assembly GCF_901000735.1. Lineage (NCBI taxonomy): Eukaryota > Viridiplantae > Streptophyta > Magnoliopsida > Fagales > Betulaceae > Corylus > Corylus avellana. Next base: position 5,166,434 of record NC_081548.1, on the reverse strand, counting down.
TGCTGTTGTTTGATACAGAATGAAAAGTGACATCCAATTTGGTTTACATGAATGCGTTAACTTTGCTTTGTCTTGGCACCTAAAATCAGTCTATCTTAAAACACCTGCTGAAATACTTCATTTCGGAATAGGATCCTCTCCATTTCATACATGATCTCAACGCTGATAAGTCTCTTAAAAAATTTAAATAATGTGGCATTATGTACACCGTAAGATGTACCAACTTTAAATCCTGACCATGAAATGAAGATCTTTGTCCATTCATTTCAGGATTTCAGCCATGATTCTCTCTCTCTCTCTTCTTTTGTTTAATATCATATGTACTGTTATTGATTGCTAAAAACTATTGTAGGGGGACTTCAAGGCAGCATTATACCAAAAGATACAAGCAACCCTGTTCATGCAGCAGAATCCAATCCAGAAGCAAAAAGAGAGCTATGATGTTAAGACTCGAATAGGTGTTAATTATTTCTAAATCTAGATACAGGTTAGGGTAAAAGAGCTTATTCTTCCTCTAATATTTTTTGGGCTCTCTACCCTTTTCTTTTTTGGTGGTGGGATGGGGCTTTCCTTGTTTGTAGGGGACCCAATTGAGCTATTAGATTCATAATCAGGTACAGCACTTTGCCAAATCTATAATATGCTTTTACTTTGATGCCTCATGAAAATGGAACCATTTCAATTCATAATATTATCCTGCATCAAATAGTATATATATACATATATTGTAAGAGTTGGAGTTGATTAGGGTAAGCAGTGTTTAATTTCACACTTCACCACCCTGGGAGTCTATGTTCTTCAAACGTTTTCTCCCTTCTGTTGCTTTCCTGAGTTTTGACTCACAATATACTATATTTTGAGTAGAGTATATAGTATATGTTTTCATGGAGAAATGCTATATACTATATTTTTATCTTACAATGCCGATGTGTCAGTCTTAATCAACATTTATCTTACAACTATTTTATAATGCTAACGTGGTAGTCTTGATTGATTTTTTTTTTTTTTCAAATAAAATAAAATTGTGAGATAAAAAATATAGTATTATTTGCTTACGTACTCTATTCTAGAAGTAGGAATTATTTTTTTCTTGTACTTCTTTGTCTTAGAAGTAAAGCTATACAATGTTGTTGTCGTGTGTATCTTTGCCATATCTGCATATCTTCTAAAACAAAGAAAAAGAGAGAAAGAAGGAATACGTGGCCTCCTGATTTTGATTTTTTTTGGAATTTTTAGAGGGAAAGAGGGATACGTCTTGTGAATCTACTACTTTCTCTAATTGGGTGGAATTTGGATTTAGCCTTGTGAATCTCATCCTCATATCTTCTCATTTTCAAATTATTTAAAAATAAAAAACAGAAAAAGAGCTACCTTCTTCTGACTAATGGAGTTGGGTAGGTTGGCATTGATGTTATGAGCATCAATGAAGTCTATCCACACACACACAAAATAATAATTGGAGGCGGCCGAGCCAAAGGGGTTCATTATTTGTTTGTTTGGGTAAACTTTTATATTTAGATTACTATTTTAAATTATTTGTTTTTATATATATATATATATATATATATATATATATATATATATATTTCAAAATATAAAAATTCGTTGAGAGACTTGAGACCAATTGAAACAATTAATGTTAAGCATGACAAAATAAATTGCAAGATACATTTATATATTTTAAATAATAAATAATTTTTTTTTGAATTTATTTATTTATTTTCTTAATTATATTTTTGTAATAATGTTTGTTTTATTTTATTTTTTTAATCTTGACCCCCCTAAAACAAAATGCTGGCTCCGCCACTGATTGGTGGCCCAATGAATTTTTATCTATTTGTATATTGAGTGACTTTTTAGACCCATTTATCATGCCACATCAGCTGGTATGAAATAAGCGTGAAGAGTAAGATTACTTTTGTATATTTTATTTGTTAATTGAATAATGCTACTCTTTACACCCATGTCACGCCGGCTGACATGTATAAGCAACTTAAACACATTATATCAATCGGTATGACATGAGTTTGATAAATGACTAAATGAATGTGAAATGTAGTGTTACTCTTATTTGTTCGTTTGTTTATTCATTCATTTTCTTTTGGACAAAGTTTTCCTTTAAAATTTCTTCCATCCCATTCTTTAAAATTGGCGTTTGTCTAAAATGCACGTGATTTTCATATACAATTTTTTTGCATATATTTTTAAACAAAGAGAATCATATGAATTTTGAACACACGTCAATTGAATAGATTCCTCCAACTCATAACAGAGAAAAAAAATTTGTCAACTCTTTCTTTCATATGGGCTTGAATACTTTGAATAATATATATATATATATATATATTAAAAAAGAAGAAGGAATGATTAAAAATTGGTCCTTAAGTTTTAACCTATTTAAAAATTACTCCTTAAGTTTCTAAAAAAAGAAAAAAATAATAATTACTCTTTAGGGTTTAATGATCACTTTAAAAATTACTTTCCCTCCTTTTCTGTTCAAATTATTTCTATGGGGTTGAAGGGTTGACCTCCACCCTTCTTGTGTGGGGATGGAGGGCTGCCTCCAAGCCCCTTCTTTATGGGGGTGGAGGCTGGAAGAGGCATTTTTTTTTTTTTCTAGATATAATTGTAATTTCATGGGACCGATGTGTATGATGTGTCCAACTGTCTATTTTATTATGTAATTGTGTGTGACTTTACGATCAGAACAAAACTAGGGTTTCTCATTTGGAGGGTAAAAGTATGAATGAGAGGTCAAGCTTAAGTTTGATAATGGCTAAACTTAGTTTTTAAGCCTAAAAATACATATATTTTTAACCTAATAAAACAAATTTAAGAGAAAATTTGAAAACCAATGTCCCCCCTCTTGGCCTATACGTAGTTCCGTCCTTGCTTGATTACCTACGGATTTGGTAAAAACTACGTTAGAAAATTTGATGGGAAAATTGACGAAGAGTGTGTTTTAAAGTATTAAAACCTATTGACCAATATTTTATTTTTCCTACAATTTAAACGCGTAATATACATACTATCTATTTTTTGTATTTATATATTCACGTAACAATACATAAACTTGATCGAAGCTTAAAACTCTTATCAGTATTACAACTAGTTTTCATGCTAAATTATTTTTATTATTGTTATTATTATCAACAACATAGTTATAAAAAAAAAAAAATACTATCTAATTTCTTTGACCTATTAAGATCGAAGTGAAAAATATGTGTGCATGTGTAAGATTTTAAACAGAACAAAGTTAAATTATATCAAATTATAATAACATGAGAAATAAGTAATATGTGTTTTATTTATTGCTTTGTTTGAAACTATAATGTCCCTTTTCCCTTCAACCAAAACTACCATTGGGGTTATATTATCTTATTTTTGTGCAAAAAATGACAAAAATATTCCTAATAAAAAATTTAGAAAAATGAAAAAAAAAAAAAATTTCTTGAATTTGTCTTTTTATTTTTATAGATTTTTTTTTATTAGGGATACTTTTGTCATTTTGGGTGGGGTGGGGGTGGGGTGTTGAAAATATTACAAATTGCTTGGTAGTTCGACATAGTAAAAGTACTTTCCCCCAACTTTTATTTACATTTTTTGTGCAAAATGTTTTGATAATCTAGATTAATGCTACACGTACCATTATTTTACAACTATTTTACAACTTTTAGAGTAATGCTACATACTCATCTTCTATCCCACTTCCATACTATTGAGCTAACATGTGCTCAGCTCTTGGATAAGCCTTTATTAAAAAAAGAAAAAATTTAAGAACTGATGGATACTACCATATCATCCCAGTGGTATTGGATTAAGATGGGAGATGGATATTTAGAATACTCGAAATGCTCATACGTGTCAAAAATTGTAAAATGGTTGGAAGTCTAGCATTTTTCCTTTGATTCATCCAATTCTTTAGAGAGTAATGATATGCCTACAATTCCTTTACAACTTGATGACACATGATAACAAGTTGTAAAAGAGTGAGTAGTTAGCATTTAAAATTTCATTTAATATAGTAATATGCCTCTAATTACTTAATAACAAAAGGAAAAGTCATTATAAGCGCATATTCTGGCATTCCCGATTGTGATGTCACGGAATTTTAATTGTGACAATGTCCCTTCAATGCTAAAATTGTCAATGTTCCCCCAATGTGTGAGAATTACCCTCAGTAGGTCAAAAAAAAACTAAAACTTCTAGAAAAATCCTAAAACTAACAAAAAAAAAATCCACACGTTGGCCAATTTTTTTTTTTTTTTTTAAATCAATTTTATAAGAAAAAAATTTAAAAAATTTCGATTTTTTTTTTTAAATTGAAAATTTTCGTTTTTTTATTTTTATTTATTTTTATAATTTTATTTAAATAAAAATTTACGTTTAAAAAAAATAAAATTTTCGTTTAACAAAATGAAATTTTTTGTTTTTCAAAACTAAATAAAAAAATAGTTTTTTTTTTTTAAATAAACATTTCCGTTTTAAGAAAAAATTAAAAATTTTTGTTTAAAAAAATTGTTTTTTTTTTTTAAATTATTTTTAAATTAAAATTTTTCGTTTTTTAAAAAAATCAATTTTTTTTTTAATTTATAGGGGTATTTTTGTCTTATTGAAAAATTTATAGGGGCATTTTTGTCTTATTGCTAGTCTTGGGGAGGGGAGGGACATTGACAATGTTTTAGTAGTTTGGAGGAGATATTGTCACAATTGAAAGTTTATGGGGAACATTATCAATTAGGTGGTAGTTTGAGGGGGGTATGTGGACTTTATCCTAAAAAAACATAATCAATCTATTGAAACAAGAGTTACAAGATGGTTTGTGTAAATTAAATTTATTGATTTTAATGTAGAAGTAGAAGAGACGTGCAACGTTCAAATTCTTTCACTATAAATACCGTATTGTATAAAATCAGATAATTAAGAAGAAAAAAAAATGTAGCTAAAAAAAGGCTTTGACTTATGGACGTAGACTATAGACTAAGCCATACTACAAAAAAAGGGCAAAATAGTGACATTTGAAAGTTGACGTTTTAAGCCCAATAATAGTGACCTTTTACGCGTGAATAGTAACACTATTCAAACGTCACTATTTTATAAATAGTGACGTTTGAAAAGTAAAACACCGCATTTTAATGACTTTTTTTTCTTTAAAAAATGTCACTATCCCAAACGTCACTAATTGAGTTTTTTTTTTAGTGCCACCTTAATTCTCTCGTCTATCTTTCACTCTACTATCTTTAAATTATGAAACTTTACACATTCAACTCTCCCAACAACAAAAATTATGATAAAAAAAAAAAAAAAAAAAATTCCCTTGCCCCCTCACTCGGAAGATAATGATGAGTTATTATTATTATAATGTGGGAAATTCAGACGGTGAATCCCATTTCACCTCATCCTCCACTTGTATTGGTTTCTCTAGTCCCCCAAGAGGTAGGTAAAGAGAGGCTTTCAATTCCCATAAAAGTCACCAAGCTTCGATGACTTCCATGACCTTTTCTATTTGAGAAAGATGAGTAGAATTTAAGTGAGTTAAATATGTGAGAGGCACTTCCAATTCCACGCCAGTTGGAGAAAGCAGGTTTTTATCCATGTTCTTTTCTTTTTCTCTTCTTTGTTTTTTTTTTTCCTCTAGTAAGACAAAATAGGGGAAAAGATACAAATGGGTCATTTTCCGATCTCGATTCTAGTAATTTGTTGTTTGAAGGATATAATAAATATAAGAAAATTCTTATGAAGTCCACTTGTTGCAAGTGGGCGGAGACTTCCGAGGCTTGCTCGACAGATGAGCCTTTATTAAAATTCTCTTATATTTACTATCAAATTGCTAGCAATCTAAGCAGTAAAATTGCTTAAATCTTTTTCCATCATTTTCAATGTCTAATCAAAGCTCTAACAGGGAAAACAAAACGGGAATATTTGAGAAAAATAAGAAAAGACCGATTTGAAGAGATTATAGATGCAAGAACACTTCAAAAAAAAAAATAAATAAATAAAAATTTTGATTGCAAAATAAAATCTCTCAATTTCACTTGACAGGAAATAGGTTAAAAATACTATATATATATATATATATATATATATATAGTATTTAAAAGCAAATTACATTACAAATCTACAAACCTAATAGATCCCTAAAACCAAACCCACTACAAAAGAAGAAGAATTGACTTTCCACTGATTTATAAGAATTAAAATCCCACTATGAGATTTAATTTAATTAATATTTCTCTTTCTCTCTCTCTCCCAATTAACTTTTTAAATTACTATAATGAGAAGATGGAGCATACCCACCTATATAAACGTACAGCACAGTAAATATATATATGATTTCATGATAAGTACCCATTTGCGGCAGTGACAAGCATTCTCCCTATTTTAACTAAAATGAAAAAATCTATCATATGATACCGATTTACGATTTAAAATGTGCGATTTTAAAGTATAATTTTTAAAAATGTAATTACTTGTTTGGTGAAATCGTGATTTGACTTTTAAAATCGCACTTTATCCTTTAAAATTATGTGTTTTAAAAACACACTATTGCCTGCAATTTGAAAGTGTAGATTTTTTTTCTTCTATGTTTTCAAACTGTGATTTTTTAAGAACGCACATCCAAATGATACAATTTTGGCATTCGAAATCGCATGCCAAACAGACTCAAAATCTCACAAATTAATCTAATAGTGTATATATTGTTATATGGTGAATATGTTGTCAAGTGTATTAAATCACAATTTATCCCAAAAGTTTAAGTTCATAAAAAGAGGTAAATTTAAATATTTAATCAATAATTTAATAACGTGATTAAAATGTTAAAAAATATATATGAAACAAAATAAAATCTAAACCTCATTTTAGTTGAAATGAAGTGTGTTAAAGGGTAAAATCAACCATTAATTAACCACCCACATGCTTAGTCCTCGATTTGGAGATCCCTGCAAGGCTGCAAGACAATCAAGGTTAGAATGACATGCCGCAAAGAGGGGAGGGGAGTGGCAGCGCCACTTCCGATACTTAAGTCAGTAACGTATAGAGACGACGATGAAGGAGATAGATGGAGATTAATAATTAAGGGCATGGGAACATACTTGGGTCTAGCATCCTTATATAGGCTAATACTATTTAATGAGTTGTCTTTTCTCGATTTCTATTATACGCTACTTTCCATATATATAGGATCCTTATGAATGTGTGTTGCAAGTAAGTTGTGTTTGAGACGGCTATCTGTTGAACTGGTGGGATGTTGAACAAGTGTGTGGGCTTGGCGGGATGTCGAATGATATGTAGAGTCCCATACGTCTATTATTTCAGCTATCCCCCATTTCCTTGGACTACTTGTATAGGTCAATGAAAATCAAGTTGAATACATGATCATTGGCTTTCGTTTCGGTTGAAGATAATATCTTCAATTCAAAAGTGGATGATTTTTCATTCCGGCAGGGCGGCATATGAAACAAAATAAAATCTAAATCCCATTTCACTTGAAATAAAGTGAATGATTTGAAATGAAGTGGATGATTTTTCCTTTCCAATAAAGCGGTATATGAAACAAAATAAAATCTGAACCCCATTTCAGTTGAAATCAAATGGATGATATATTTATTTCCGGCAGGACGGTTAGCTAAAAAGGCTTGTGATCTCCATGATTTACTCCATTTGTTCGCAGCAGGGCGGTTGGCTAAAGGTTAGAATAGTAATCTCCATGATTTACTCCTTTTTGAAATTCAACTTAATTTTCTTCCCCAAAATCATGTGCCGCTCGACTTCAGCCACACGTACATATTTTCCATGAAACCATTGACTAAAATAATTTCGTTTTGAATATTAATTGATTTATATATTATATTGATCAATATAGTAATAATATTAAATTTAATTAAAAATTAATGAAATAAATAACTAAATAAGAGGTATATTATTAGAATGTAGTGTGTAGATATTCCTATAACAAAGCTCCAAGCCTGCAATTACCCTTCTGTCTTTATTTATTTTTATTTTAATTTTTTTTATATATAAAAAAAAAATCATGAAAATGCTACTTAATATAATTGGGATAATTATAAGGTTTCCACATGTCAAAAAAAAAAAAAAAAAATTATAAGGGGTTTCCATTATATATGCCAGTTCACCAACCCTTTTAACTTGTGAAGCCTGCAATTAGTCTTACTTTTATTTGGTCAGAATAAATAAAGAGGTCAACCTTACACCTTCATCAAAGGAAAACATGTTTCTAATTGGTCCGACCAAATTTTCCCACTTCACCGACTCTTTTTAGGTCCAGGCATATGCATGTGAATGGAAATTACACTGTTCATCATCAACCCCCGACAGACAGTATGAAACTTCGGGCATTTTTTTTTTTTTTTTTTTTTTTTTTTTTTTTTTTTTTTTTTTAAGGATGTGATCAGTTTAATAGATTGAATTAAAAAAAAAAAATTCCAGTTCAGTTTGGAAGATAAATGTAGATCGAAAAAGAAAAACAGAAGTCGTGACAAATAATTGGCCTTGAATTGGTATACTACGTACCTATATACTACATGATGTAGCATGTGGTTGGAGTCCTTAGATCATTCATTGTAAAAAAAAAGGAAGAAAAAATTACGGGCGCCCATGCTGCACTAGCATAGTACGATTGTCAGGGACGGAGAGAGTGGGGGACTAGCATAGGCCATGGCTCCACTCAATTCTTAAGAACAAAAAAAATTTAATGTAAAAAAAAAATTATAAGGTACGTACTAGTTCCTAGCAGCAAATTTTTTTGACTCCTGACCCTTGCCCATAATAATTTATGGCTCCATCCCTGATGATTGTGGTGTGATTTTAGTGAAAAGTATAGCATTACTTATTGTTTTAATGGTTTTCCTTTCTTTTCTGGGTATACCGGTATTAAAATTGGGTATCGTGCGTAGACGTATTGTGTATATTCCAAAAATGAAGTTTACTTTTAAAAATGAAAGGAAAAAACTTGGGGTATTACAATGTTTATTTCAATTTTAGTAGAAATTCACGTAACATATCACACGTGCTTGCCACGTATCATAACATAAGTGAAAAAAAAAAAGTAACAAAATTTGACAAATAAATTTAATTGTTTAGTGGTTGATCACATGATCATATGTGCCATATATGAACTGCCATGTTAATTTATAAATTAAGGGTTTGTACTAAAAACTGTAGTACTTCTAAGGCCGACACGCTTCAAATTTAAACTGTAGAAAATGGAAAGCAAAAAAAAAATAGTTGAGAACACAAAGTGCATGTTATTTTCATCGTCTTATACGTTTTCCACATAGTAATTATTAGAAAGCCCATGATCGATAAAGAATTTCCATAGAAGCAACCGATATATTTGACATGTTTTTAAAATCTACGCATAGACATTTTGTACCTCGACCTCTACCGACCGACAAACTCTCTTGAGACTAATGAATCACACCAAAATTTGCTGTGCATTTTCTAAAAACTCGGTCGTCGACTCTTGCTTTGGAATTAATCCTTCTAGACTATAAATTAAATATTAGAAGCAGACTGATCAGTCCTGAATTCGAATATTGTCTCTGTCAATTCATCATTCATTTCAATATATTCTATGGGTTGGCGGGTCTCATCGGCCTATTAAGGAAAAAAATTGAGTGGACACGTGAAGGGGCGTTCAAGTAGGATAGATTAAATATCAGAAGCATGCTAATCAGGTTCTGAATTCGAACACTGTTTCTGCCAATTCACCATTTGTTTCAATATATTTTATGAGTTGACGGGTTTGATCACCGGCCTATTAAAAAGGAAATTTGAGTCGACACGTGAAGGGGCGTTTAAGTAGGATAGAATCTGGGTCGTCGATTGGTAGCTGAATCTTATCTTGTGGTATGAATTTTTCCAACCAGTGGATGAAGAGGGGGATGTCGTCCTTCGTCCACAAAAGCAAAAAGAATAGAAAAAAGAGGTCCCCCTTATCATGGAACAAAGAAACTGTTATTTTAAGTCTTTGAGATGCCACAACTTTCTGGTTTTGTTTGTTCCATCCTTTGTCGTATTCATACATATTCCCATAAATATTCAATCCAAAACCCACAAAAGACACAACATCATCCAACAGCCACCCTCTCCCAACTCTTATCACTTTTACAAAATCCCATTAATCTCTGATTATCATCTTCTTGCAAAATCCATTTGCTCATCATTTCTTCACTTCCAACTTACAAACTAAACATGAGTACCCTCTCCGAGGTCTATAGAGACCACCCTCTCCACCTCCACCATATCGCCCCGCTCGACTTTTCCGCCGTGCGGACCATGCCCGACTCGCATGTGTGGCGGCCGGAATCCTCCAACGATTTCTCGTTCGGAGAGTTGTCGTCGTCGCCGGTGCCCGTCATCGACCTCGGTGACCCCAATGCGCCCGAGCTTATAGTGCAGGCATGCGAGACGTGGGGTGTTTTTCAGTTGGTGAACCATGGAGTATTGTTGAGTCATATAGAGGAGGTTGAGTACGAGGCTGGACGGTTCTTCGCCCTGCCGACCCGACAAAAGTTGAAGGCCCTCCGGACGCCGTGCGGGGCCACCGGATATGGCGTTGCTCGGATAACGCCGTTCTTCTCAAAGTACATGTGGCATGAAGGGTTCACAATCATGGGGTCTCCGGCCGATCATGTTAGGGAACTTTGGCCCCATGACCATGAACGGTTTTGGTAATTAATTAACTCCATGCACTTCCATGCACGTGGACTGTTTCATATATCAAAGCTGCTTTTCTTTTATTCTTGAATTTGTTCGGAAGCAAAGTTTTTTTTCTTTTTTCTTTTCATAAAAAGGAAAGAAAAAAACAAAAAAACAAAAAAAAACAAAAAAAAAAAGGGGAGGGGGGGGAAAGTTAGTAGTCAACAAAGGTGTTTTTGGCCCGCATTGTTTGATGCGAATTATATGGTGGATATCACGTTGGAGGACCCAAGAGCACACATAATTCATTTAGGTAGGTATTCATGTATGGCCCCTTTGATAGGACATGCCATATATATATATATATATAACATGCATGTGGATCACCATGATCAATCAAAAGACGGTGCTGGTGGACACAGTTTTTACTATAATTTTTTTACAAATTTACATACGCAACACTTAACACATCAGTCGTTGAAAATTAGCATTATAATTTGAAATCTCAAACGTTAATATTTACAAGATCTCACACATTCTCTTGTGCCCAACAGCTAGAGGGTAATTAAAAAAGTATTTTTCAGACTCTAAAAAAACCAAGTTTGAGATACTAGTGCCTAGCTAGGCATTTCTTGTTGACTCATATATCCCAAGAATAATCCAAACCACATGTGCTTAGGCATTAATGATTAATCCCCTCTTAATTAATTATCTTTTTTCTTTTTTCTTTTTTTTGGAAATTAATTAAATTAAGTTATTTTCTTTATCTTTATCTTTTTATTGACTCCAAGTTTAATTAATTTGCAGTGATGCAATGGAAAATTATCAGAAGGATATGAAGGGTCTAGCCGAGCGACTCACCCGCCTAATCTTCGACTCCCTGAAAATCTCCGCCGAAGAAATAAGTTGGCTGGCTTCAACCACCGGCTCCGGCGGATCACCACCACCACCATCAACCGCCTCCACAGCTCTACAGCTAAACTCCTACCCCTCCTGCCCCGACCCGAACCAAGCCATGGGTCTAGCCCCGCACACCGACACCTCCCTCCTCACCATCCTCCACCAAAGCGAAACAAACGGCCTCCAAGTCTTCAAACCGGGGCTCGGATGGGTTCTCATTCCGCCGGTCGCCGGCGCATTTGTGGTCAACATCGGCGATATTCTGCATATTCTCTCGAATGCTCGATTTCCCAACGCCCTTCACCGCGTCGTGGTCAACGGCAGCCGGCAGCGATTTTCCGTCGCCTACTTTTACAGCCCGCCGACGGACTACGTCGTTTCGCCGTTGTATAAGGGTTTGAATTCCGGGGAAGATAATATAATTCCTCGTTACCGCTCTGTGGCGGTGAAAGAGTATATTGGTTTGAAGGCCAAAAATCTCGAGAATGCCCTTTCGATTCTACGAACTTAAAATGCTGAAGTTGCGTGCATGCATGAGAGTGTGTTGACAAAAATGTTCTTGTGTGGAAATATTGGCTATCTTTGAATCTGGTTGATTTAATTACTAGCTGCCTAATTAATTTCGGTTTTTTTTTGAGCTAATGTTTTAGTTTTTGTTGATGTATTAATTAAGTTAATGATTAAATTTATCATTTTGTATGAGTTTAAGAGTGCATTTGACATTGCTGTTTCGTACACAAAATTACAATTTTAAACCAAGATCATAGAAAATTAATGTATCATTTGAGAGTACTTTCAAAAGATCGTGCTTTAGGATAAATTTGAACCATTAACTACTATTGACTGTGAATTTGAATTCATGAACGATTCCCCATTCGTTGGTTATTAGAGGCATCCTGAAAAAGCTCGGGTAGAAATATGGCTTTCAAGATAAGTTGCGAATTAGTGGATGCTGTCAAAGGGAGTGGTCATGGATAGATCACCCAAGTTCGGTTCCATAAGCAGTAATAATTACCCTAGGAAGACTCGCTTTCGCTACGGCTCTGGTGGGCAAGAAAAGCCAAACGTGTTGTGATTTTTACTGATATTCCGGAGAATACCGATCCTTATACTAATAACAATGAAAATATAGAAAAATCTGCATTGTCAAATTACAAGCAATGATGTGTGTAAAAAAGAAAAAGAAAAAAAGAAAACACGATTTTAAAGGTTAAACTGTGATCTTAGCAAATACTTAATTGTGTTTTTAAAAATCGCATTTTCAAATCACAGATTGTAAATTGTTATTTTTAAATCGCTAATTCAAGCGGAACTTAAGTTTTGCAACAATTAATTGATGATTTAACATGGTATTCGAGCCGAGTTTCGAACCTTTGTTACTTTATAGTTTACCCCTAGTTTTCAACTAAAATATTTTACATATTGTCAATCTGATTCTACACGTGAAGAGAAATTCTAAAGTATTAATTAACGGTGATTTAACTGTTATTTTGTTTTTTTTTTTAATAAATTATCACTTATCCGAAAAAAAAGAAATAAAAAGTGGTCGGTTGTTTACTATATATAGTAGATCATTTAATTTAATGTATAATTAAATTTGGTAGGGCTAGAAGTATAATGAAGCATATATGATCCCATATTAGATGCCTTGTATTAGAATGCCAACAAGTACTCCAAAATATGTTGGCTTTCTGGGTCCTCCCCCCAATATTGCAGATTAAATTAATTATAACAACTCATCATATGCATTTAATTAATCAGTTTATATATGCTTGTGCTCTCTTAATTAATTAATTCAAATATACTGGTTTATATTTAATACCTTTGAAAACGCTGGGGCTTTCGTAGGTACTTTATATATATACCAAAAAAAATACCTTAATTCTTACCTACACAAAAAAAAATAAAAAAATAAAAAAATAAAAAAGCAACGGTTCCTTCTAGTGTTCTTCTGATCTTACGTACATAGATATTGTTTTCTTTTTTTTTTTTTAAAAAAAAAAAAAACAACTTACCCCATCAGTCCATCAGGTGAAGAAAAGCATAAACAACCAGGAAAATAATAAAAGACATCGATCTGGAGAACCGTAGCATTATTCCTAAAATAAAATAAAGTATTATTGTTTATGTTTCGTTTCTCTTGAGCAGTACAAGTACTTTTTTAGGTTCCCAAGCATCTCGAATGGCTTACTAAAATAAAGAATTAAATTAAAAATAATAATAATAATAATAATAATAATAAATAAACAAAATCTATATCTCAAGAGTTCTCTCTTTTTGTCTTTTCTCTCTGAACCCCTTTTCATCCTTTTGTTGTTATATATCATGCAAAGTCTTGTTTCTTTATTTCTTTCTACCATGGTTTTGCAATTAATTAATTAATTAATTGATAGTGATCTAGAATTTGGACAAGACTATATATGAAGGACAAAATAATTAAATATATTAATTTTTTTATGAGTTTGAATATTAATTTAAGATAATTGATGATGCAATGTATGTAAATAATAATTAGATGCCATAATTATTTGTAAGGCAAGCGACGTTTGATAAGGAAATAAATTAGTAAATAATTTACACAAAAATCAACATTTATACACGAAATGACATCAACAAAGTAGCTAGAAACTACAAGAAAAATACAGAGAATAAATAGATAAATAAATAAATAAAAATGACACGTGTGAAAAAGAAATGAAGATATGGAATCGCAGACAGACAAGAAAGTCAGAGCAAAGGTAAAGAAAGACATCATTGCAAGTTGCAACCATGTCTAGGGTTTCTTAACCCTAGCTAACACCTTTTTCATTACATGTCAAAAAAAAACACATATCCAACGAATATCTGCACCCCAATACAAATTTCAGGAATAATTACAGCAAACAAACAACATCATATGATGTATATATGTATGTGTATATATATATAATGTCATCATCATCAACACAGCATGTAAGTACTTCTTGTTGCATAACAGGGAACTATATTAAAAGGACAACACGTTCTCTTTTAAAAATTTCCAAATTTCCAAATTTTATTTTTAGTTTTATTTTTAATTTCAGCTCAGACAGTCCTATCATGAACAACAAGTTTATTATAGAAATATCATCATAATATATATATAGGTTCATTTCAAAAGAAAAGCACAACACTAGACTTTTATTTTTATTTAATATTTTGATTCAATATTTTGAAAACAGCTTTGTACATATAATATAGTATACATAATTATTATATATAAAACTAAAAAGAAGATTTTGGGGGAATAAATATATGTACACATTATATACATTTATTTATTTTAAAGTATGTTTAATTTGCCTGCATTAACAATTCTAGAAATGAACATCCCCATTAATGTCATTTATCAATCTTGACTCCTTGAGTTTTTTTTTTTCTCTGAATTTTAAATAAGAGTATTTCCTTACCAATCAAATTCTTGCTATAATAAGAATGTGTTGATCAAATTAGAAATTTAGATTAAAATATTAGTTATTAAACTATATATATTAAAACCATTATGTCATTCCATTCATCACTGAAAATTATTTTGAACAAAGTGTTCAATCATTACAATATCATAACACACTGAGTGGCTTCCTCTATATGGATCACTTCTTCTATAGCGGAGAGTGTACTCTTTGCTAACTTATGAGCTGCTTCGTTTACTTCCTGTTAGACATGATATAACTATTGCCCTTAAAGCAACAATAGATTCAGCAACAACTAGACCAGTAATATTAGCTACACCTCACCTGTAGAATCAATTACGATCACTCCTATGCCCATCATATCTCCTTAGTATGTATATTTACTGCAACATCCTAATTTACTTTCACTAGTCCATCTAAAGGAGCCTTCCAATAATGACAAACCATTGTTCCTCTTACTTCCTTCTCTTGCATGTTTACTTGTGCATCTTTGTATTCTTGAACTCAATAGCCTTTTGTACATGTAGGGTTTCCCAACAACGACCCCCCAAGGAGCCTTCTAGTAATGGCAAACCACTATTTCTCTAACTTAGGAGCCTTCTAGTAATGGCAAACCACTGTTTCTCTGACTTCCCTGACTTCCTTCTCTTTTAACTTTACTTGTGCATTTTTGTATTCTTGAATGGACTCGATAGCCTTTCGTACAAGTAGGGTAGGATGATCGACCCCCCCCCAATGATCAAAGAATTTCTTCTTAAATTAAAATATTTAAGTTAGAACTAAGTATGCCTATGTTCATGCAAAATTTTGTTTCATATTTTCAAAACAATAACACTAACTAGCAACTCAAAGCACAAAACACTTATAAAGACATAACACAATTTTTACTCTTAAGTTATTCTAAATACTATTCTCAGATCTTACTATTAGAGTATATTTGCATTACCCTAAAGTTAGGGATTTGATGAGGATTGTCTTACCATTGATAAAGATTAGATCAGCCAAACTTTAAGGATTTGATGAGATTGAATCACCATAAATTAAAGAATTTTACTAGGATTATATTTCATCTATAAG
Source organism: Corylus avellana (assembly GCF_901000735.1). Classification (NCBI taxonomy): domain Eukaryota; kingdom Viridiplantae; phylum Streptophyta; class Magnoliopsida; order Fagales; family Betulaceae; genus Corylus; species Corylus avellana. Next base: position 5,150,364 of record NC_081548.1, on the reverse strand, counting down.
CTTTATAAATATAGCCTTTTGTAATGTAAACTCATAAAAGTAAATAAGAGCAAAGTGTAGTCATTTGAGCTTTATCATGTGGACGTAGTTTATAGATTAAACCATGTAAAATTCTTGTGTCTTTATTCTCTTTTATTTATTTTCGCTATTGTTAATTATCTTAGCCATTTCTTATCTCTCATCTTGGCCATTTATTGGCCCATGTTTTGGCTTTTGTGATATTGTTTAAAACTCATGCCTATTTAAGGCCCATAGTTGGCCTCATGAATACAACAAGTTTTCGGCCTCTGCCACCGCCCTGCCATCTCCAAGAAAAATAAATCTTTTCAAACTAAGTTTTAAGAAACATTTTGCTTTGAGTTTGATGGGATGTTAAAGTATATTTAGATTACCCTAAACTTAGAGATTTGATGAGAATTGTATTACCTTCCTAAATTAAGAGATCTTATTAGGATTATATTTCATCGGTAAGCTTTGTAAATAGAGCCTTTTATATTGTAAACTCATCAAGTGAATAAAAGCAAAATGTAGTCTTTTGAACTTTATTACTTGGACATTGGTCATAAACCGAACCAACTATTGGGCTAGTGGGCACCCCTTAAAATTTTGTTTGTTTTTTAATAAAAGTTGATCTAAGGGTTGATGTGCACTGTCACATCAACTCAATAGTATGAGATTAAGATAGAAGATAAATATGTAGTACTGCTATTTCACCTTTATATCACATAACATTTTTTCTAATTAAAAAAAAAAAAAAAAAAAGTAGTCTTAAAACACATTAACAAACTCCAAAAATTAAATTTGTCAAGTGAACATTGTATACAATATATAATATATAATATATAATATCTAAATAATTCATATATTTTGGGTTGGCAATGAAAATAAAACTTGGACAAGTCCCTCCAAAAAATGATTTGGCTTCTTCCCATCAAAATTTCTGGCTCTCTCTCTCTCTCTCTGTCTATCTGTGGTGTCAGTTGCGTGTACTTAATTACAAGTTGCATCAAATCCAATCCAATAAAGTACAAAGAAAATCTCTCAGCTAAAATACAAACGGAGCTCTGTCCACATATGAATCTCTATGAAACAGACATTCTTTTGTTTCTTCTGTGTCTCTATACTTGTTTTATGTGGTCGTACCAGACAAAAAAAATAAAAAAAAAAAATAAAGAAAATTGAATTTAATTAAAATAAACATATCTTTTTATGTTCCTGTACATTGTTTGTCAGCTAAAGGAAATGGAGACAAGGAAAACTCCAATTCTCTCTATTTTCCCGGCGATCAAATAAATTACTAGTTTTGCAAATTCAAAATTTAAATGGGGCCCTTTCTTAATTATTGTAAAAGTAAAAAAAAAAAAAAAAAAATTTAAATGGGGCCCTTTCTTGGCCCAATCATTGAGGAATATATGCTCTCAATTTCAAGTGAAATAGAAATAATTTATCTCATAGTTTGATTTAGATTTTACATATTTAATGGTAAATGAGTAAATACTATATACTACATCAAGAGAAATGTTACAGTTTTTTTTTGTGTTCTCCTCATCCTATGTGGATATTCTTTTCTAAAAAACATATGAGGGATCGGTGTGGTAAATTTTTTTATTTTATTTTATTTTTTATGTTGTTTTAGAAAACAATATCTACGTAGGATCATGAGAACACCAAGAAAACGTACACCAAGAGGAACCGTAACATTTTTCTCACACCAATACCCTCACCATTATTTCTATGTGATGACGTAACAATGCCAATTATTTACCTTTAGATCAACCATTGTTAAGGAAATAAATAAATAAAAGTGTAGATTGACACTCTCATATCATAATAATAGATACTTGTAAGATAAAATTTTTTTTGGAGACCACCTTATGGCTTGGAGGGGCCGTGGGTGGTTCCATCCCTGCTGACATGGTAGTGTCAATCTACCTATGAATCAATTATTGTTAAAAAATATAATAATAATCAAGAGTAGATTGACACCGTCATTTCAACGAAATGAGATATTTGTTACGATTTGTTAACCGTAAAATAGATATAGATGATTCCAATCAGTGAGGCTTAGAAATGCAGTTTTTTTTTTTTTTTTTTTTTTTTGACAACTTAAGAAAAAGATCATAATCGATATAAATGAAAATGGAAACTGAAAAGGAGAGAGAGAGAGGATATGAACTCAATCATGGAGTATAAAAATATCTTTTATTGGAGACAAAGATGCATGAAAATTGAGTATGGCCCACCCAAACTTGTCTTTAGGAAGAAATCCATGGCCATGGGGCTTTTTTTTTTCCTAATTGATGGCCATGGGGCATTTGCATCAACATGAATGTGGATGGGTGCTGTTGTTTCATTAGTGCTGAGGCCAAAGCATTGTCACCTGCTCTCTCCCTTTCAAAATAGGATAAATTATTGCTTTTTATCTTACTACATATAATGAAGACAAATTGTGATAAGACTTGTCCCATCAAAATTGATGAAGCTTCCCTCTTTTCTTTTCTCTTTGAATATGACCATCACTTCTCAATCACTTATAGCATACTTCCAAATTCCCATACTTCCAATACTTCCAATCTTTCTTGATTGATATCATTCTCGGAGGCCTAATTTGAGTTATATAGGTCAATCTAGTATACGATAGGTTTAAGGGTCTAACTTTTCGTGTTTCATTAACTCTAAAGGCTGTACTTTAACATTTGGCATCAAAGCAGACACCATGTCACGAGTTTGAATCTAGGAGGAGACGGCCTATGAAAAAGGCTATTTGGTGTCTTAGTGAAACCACCTTGAAAGTAAAAAAGGTTACTAGATTCAGAATGAAAGCCACCATAAACAAGCCGCTGTGAACGTTGGCACAAAAGCGGAGTATATGTAGTAGATTGAGTTTGCTTAGTATGGAATAAGTTTAAGGACTTGATTTTATGCATTCCATTAGCTCAAGAGCTTTTGGCGTATAAGTTAGGTGCCTAACATTGTTATGAACTTGGTAGCTCTGGGGCTTTTGACGTATTGATTAGGTACCTAATATTTGGACATTTGGTATTAAAGTAGGCACCACGTCATGTTTTCAAATCTCGGAAAGGGCAATCTATAAAAAGGCTACTTAGTGCCTGAGTGAAGCCGCCACAAAAGTACCAGATTCACAGTAAAAACCGTCATAGAATGAGTAGCCATGAACATCATTAAAGAAATGTGGTGAATTGCTATAATCCTAGTGGGCCCAATTTGGAGTACAAGCGCTAGACTAGGCTAGCCTAGTTAGCTCTGGAGCTTTTGGCATATTGGGGAAGTACACCTAACAGTGGCACTTCTCGCTCTTTCTGGTCTATCATCTCTCCCGTTGCATCCTATATATATATATATATATATATATATATATGTATATATATATATATATAAGAGGATTTAATAAAGAGGAGAGTCTAACATTGCAACATGTGGCGTTTTAATTTTGCTGACAATTGAGAAGTATCACTTTTCAGTATAAAACGCGCGTTTAAGTTAACCACTGAAACGTTGCATACAATACATCAAATAATCCTTACATTTTTCTTCCCACATACTTCAAACTCCGCAAATAGCAAATAAAAATTCTCATTATCTCTCTATTCTTCTGTTCTTCCTCACCACCCTCTACGCTGAGTAAGTCTTCAGTGTTTAAGACTTCTTTTTTAAATTCATTTTGTGTTGTGTTTATTGCAAATTATTTTGTAAGTCAAGGTTTTAAGCACAAACGCATAATAAAACACAACAAATCATCACCCTTTTTCATAATAATGATGAAAGCCTGCTCAAATTGGTTTACAAACAACAGCAAGCTACTAAACAATAGAAATTGAGAAACAAAAAGTTTCAAGAACAAATTTACATTAATTGATATGGTTCAATGATGTTTTAAAATGCACTCCTATTTTTCTTTTTTGGTTGAATTGGAATTCAAACAGATGTCAGTTTTCTGTTTTTAGGTACATAAACATCATGCTTATAAACTTGATAAATTGTCGGTTGCATTTTGATCAAATAACTCAAATTTTTCTTTATCGAGAAAATTACAGTTTACCCCCTCAAAGTTGACAACGTTTTTCAATTCGAATACCAAAGTTTCAAATTTTGCAATCCACCTCCCCAAAGTTTCAAATTTTTGCAATTTGGCCAATTGTATCCAAAACTTTCCATATTGCCTCTATTTTTTTTTTTTTTTAAAAAAAAAATTCAGGGCTGCCACAATCACCCCTTTGGCCATCTGGCCATTTTTGCACCCCCAATTTTTTTTTTTTTTTTCATAAAAAATAAAATTTATGGGCAATATGAAAATTTTGGGATAATATTGGTCGAATTAAAAAAATTGGAACTTCGTGAGGGTGAATTGCAAAAATTGAAACTCAAGTGTTCGAATTGAAACACTGTTAACTTTAGGAGAGTAAACTGTAATTTTCCCTTCTTTATCTAATTTGTAAATTATCTATTACTTTTTACATATATGTGCTTTTGTCAGTTTGTGCAAATATCTAATTTGCAATCACCCGCACATGTCGCGGGTTATAGGCTAGCACTCCTAATGAGAGTATGTACGAAATAAGAGCTATGAGAGAGAGGAGCATGTAAAAAATAGTAATGAACAAGTTTTGGGTGGCTCAGTGAGCAAATGGTTTAAAAAACATCAAATAAGAGCTCCTTCATTCTTTGTTTAAAGAGCTTCATTTTGGTCGCTAATTAAGAGTAATTTTAAAAGTCTCTTTTATGCCCCTCCAAAAATGATGTAGCTCTTACAATTACCATTTGGTCAAAATTTAATATTGGTCAATCATAAGCTCAATAGTGATTTTAAAAGCCACATCATTCTTGGAGGGACACAAGGGGGACTTCTAGCGTTACTCCGTTAATCAGAGCGCAATAAGCAGTCGCATATACATGTGTAGATATAAACAAAATGTAAGGCTGCTGAATTGTCTGTGTAAAGAGGGATGGGAAGAATCTTACTCTATATTCAGGAATAATTGTGATCAGTACGGGGAAAAGTTGAATTGCTGAACTAAGCTTTCGTTTTTACAATTTATTTATTTCTGAGTAAGCAGTAGAAATATTATGCCCTAATAAATAATATAGCCAACTTCAGAAATAAAGGTAAAACTACAGAGCTACAAAGTGCCAAAATAAAAAAATAAAAAAAATAAAAAGATTGAGAGGCAATACCAATTACTAGATCTCTTTCTTGATTCAGTAGGTAAGCACTCAAATCAATTGCATGCTGACACCTGGAAGTAATGTTTCTAGATAGAACTTTGGCACCGAAGTTTCTCATTCCTTGCACATTCCTCCTGGAAATTCAAAGATTTGATTAAGTCATGCCAGTGAATCAGTGATCTCAGAGTGATTACAAACAATAGTAGATAGAGTAGGACAATTAAAATAGGCCCCAACCAGAATACTAACAAATAGTATCGGATCTAAACTAGTAGGGGCGGAACCAAAATTTTGGGTTATGGGGGACAAAACTAAACACCCCCTCAAGCTCCAACGTGGTTCTGTCTTGGAAACTAGTGAAGGTACTAATGGTGACAAAACAATAGTACATAACTATTAACATCTAACCCGGAGCTAATGAAGTATTGTTATAGGTCAATTCACAGAAATTCAGTTATAAATTATGGCCCATGCTATATGAAGAAACCTTCTGTTTAACCAAACAATTGTTTTTGTGATATATTTTCAACAGAATTGCAAGAGAAGTCAAGTATAACGATTAACGATGCGTCCCTGTAAGGTCTCAAAATACTGGGTCTTGGGTTCTTTAGTATTAATAGTAACCTGTAGAGTTACTTTTTCACCAGCTCCTTCCAAATCAACACCAGGAAAAGAAAAAGAAAAGAACAAAAGAACAAAAGTTTCTTCAACCTATCATAACTGTTTGATGTTGCCAATAGAATAAGGACTAATTGCTGCATATTTATTAGACTGCTTGCCTGAAAAGATTTTAAGAGCGTGTAGCAACGTCTTTGCTCTGCAAATGCTGCAGCATATCGCTGTTTGAGAGCGTCACAAACCTTCTGCTCTTCTTGAAGCCCAAGTTGCACCTTTCCTTGTTTCTAAAAAATGGATGCATCAGTAAGAACTTCAAATGATCAAAAGCAATTCAATAGAAAAGTATAACATAAATTTGATTTTGATTCTTTTAATTCTTATTATCTGAGTTGTCCTCTAAAGATCACGTTCATCTATATTCAGGCCCAATTAATATCCATCCCCACCCTGCACACCCCCCAACCCCCTCCCTCTTCAAAAAAAAAAAATTCCTCTAACAGCCATTATTTGAGCAACAAATCCTAATTAGAAAGAATTTTTCTCACTAAGATATTTTATTATTAGTTCAAATATATGTCCACTCATGTAATGGAGGTAGAAGAATGTAGTTACAAATTAGACTTCCAGGAAAAGAGGAAAGTTAGAGAAAAAAATATATACAACATCTCTAGAGACAGAAATAAGTTTTTATTTTTTTATTTTATTTTATTTTATTTTTTTAAGATTTGGCAAAAACAAAGAAACAATCCTCAAAACTAACCACAGAAATAATACATCAATCTGAAGAAAATTTCTTCTTCATGACAAAGCATAGGAAACTTTTGGTCCGATTGTTTCCTTCGTAGCCCAAACAGAAAATACAAAGACACTTTAATGAGAATTTGGATACTTGACGGCCTACTTGGTCTGTTAATTAAATTATAAAGCAAGTGGTTCCTTCATATCTGCCCAAAATGTGAAAATTACCTGTTGACTGCTCTTCACAATTCCCTCCATGGAATCAATAAGTTTCATGCGACCAGCACTACTAGTAATGGCATCTTGGAACTGTACGGAGTTTCATGTAAAAGGAGACAGTAGTGAGAATTATGCAAGTCACGGAAAGGGCTGCAACCCTTGACACATAATTAAATTACCAAAAAAAGCAGCATACTCCATACCAAGTTCAGGATATTCTAGATAGATGTATCATTTAACTATAAAATATGTTTTGAACCATCTGAGCAGTGTATGTCCGACCTCGTATATGAACATCACGTGTATGATAGAATGTTAGAAGGTGATTGGAAGAACAGGTTTTTGTTGAGTCCACAAAGCAGAACTTATAACAAATGACCCATGCACTAATGTAGCATTGACCACAATTTTATTTTCTTGGACAGCAAATAAGACTATCTATCTCAAGTGTGAAACCCAGCCAAGATTTCACACCAAATATATGGGCAGACAATTATTGGGAGCTTTACAAACCAAATTGGTGGTGTATCATGTAAGGTCTTATGGTTAGTTGCATTCACATCAAATCAAGATATCTGAAATTGCTTAAATTTTAACAAAAATAGGTTCTAACTCTATATAGTATAAATATATCTCAAATGATATTAGTAAATTTATTTTATTATTATTTTTTATACGCAATCAAGCGCATTATATAAAAAAGCGTAAGGTCAAACAATATTAGTAAATTACATGTCAGTAAGTCGATTTTTTTTTTTTTTTTGAATAATAATTTATTAGATGAAGAGGCAAAACCCTTGTACACGAAAAGTATACAACTTATACAAGAGATACAACCACCCTAATGATGAAGTCCAAATCTTGTTTCCCTAGCTAGAACACAAACACTTTTTTTTTTGGCCCCTAGTCCGACCTGCACATTTCAACAACATTGATCTGGGGTCATACAGTCCCATTGCTGGTCAAGTGACATAATCTTGTAATCCAACTCAAATGTAGAAAGTAGGCACACAAATGCCATTAAAAGTATGCCTAAGCGCACCTAAAGCGCAAAATGTCAGAAGAAAAGAGCAAATTTGAACAAGTACTCACCTAAAACAACCATTCAATTTTGTTCATGAAGCAATATATATATATATAGAGAGAGAGAGAGAGAGAGAGAGCATATTTTCCTGTGTCTTATTTGATCCATACCTGTGAACTTATTGAATTCAATAAGGATATTTCCTTTAGCATCAATTCTTTTATCTCCAAAAGGGCATTATAGGTGCCATAATATTTACGAGTTTGTCGATGTTTTTCCTACACATTAAAAAAAATTCAATTCTAAAGTTCTATAAGAGATAATGAGAACATATATGATAATACATATTCAGGGAAAAAAGAGAGAGAGAGAGAGAGAGAGAGAGAAGTCCAATTAAAAAAAAAAAAAATCTTAAACCTGGATATGGACATACAGTTCAGAAAATCGGCGTTCATACCTGAAATATATTCATCAAGAAAGTAAGCAGAATATAAAAAAAGTGATTATTTTAAAACATTTTGTCTATAACATGAGATATGAGAGTCTGAAAAAGTGGCTAACATAAAATCTGATACAGATAAGTGATGTGAATAATTAGATTTGCAGTACTTGAAGGACCTATTACAATAATACGAACATGTTCAGAAATACGTGCAACCAAAATGACGATGGTAAGATGGATGAGTGGCAGTGCAAGAAAGGACAGAATAAGAAACAGAGACATTTATCATAAGTAACAGGGTCTCCAATAAGGGGAAAACAAGGTAAAGTTGACTTGGATGATTTTGTGTTGTTTGGCGGAAAGTAATAAAAGCACCAAGCCATTATGGATTTTTTTTTTTTTAAAAAAAAAATCCAAATTGAGAATCAATAGGAAAGGTGTCACTAGAAGTTGAAATCGCATCAAGCCATTATGGATTTTTTTTTTTAAAAAAAAATCCAAATCGAGAAACAAGCGGAAAGGTGTCACTAGAAGTTGAAATCACGGCTTCCTTATGATGAGTTTAAGAAGCCTCTAAATTTAAAGTCTTTTTCACAGAGGAAATAGCAAAAACATAAGAGAAAAACGGAGAAACATTCATATAAGTGACTTTTTCTGTAAGGAAAGCAGAGTCATCAAGATTGCAACTAGTTGCCATATTTGAATTTACCAAAAATTTCTAGAAACACGAACAATTGAAAATGATTCCATAGACAAGACATGGTTCTCTGAATCCTATAACAAATGATGACCAATATTTACCAACTTCGTTGTTGAGATTAGCTTCCCAACTTTTCAAAAATGTCATCACGATAGAAAATGAATAATGGGCTGAACCCCAAACGATTTATGCTGTGTAAAGATAATACTCATGGCACCCTATTAATGAAAGGCTCCATGATCTACATTGATGAATAATAAGAGAAAAGAAATGTATTTGTTGGGATGTGTTACCACCACTTTGTTTATTGATGTTAAATGTTTCAACCAATTATTTACATATTTGTCGTCATAATGGCAATGAATTCCAATGCAAGACGACTCCAATCAGTTGGAAGAGAGGATTTTGTGGGTGAAAGCCTCTGCTTTAGTTGAACACTAAAAAACGCTGTTAGTTAAAGGTTCTTAAGTTCATCAGACTCTTAGTAGCATTGAATTAAACCTAATTCTCGCAAATGTCAAACTTGATATAAGTTTGAAACCGCCTCAATGTACAAGAAACCTACAAATTTTAAGGAGTAATAAAATGCTGTAAAGCAAAGCGAAAAGGAAAGTCAGGAAAAAAGAACATACTGGATGAGTTCCGACTGGGATGGCACATCATCGAGCTGCCGCTTTACTGCTAAAATTGCCATACATCTAGCTGCAAGTTCCTGCAAGAAGTATACAGCAGGTATTGTTTACTAGTAATCCATATAAAACAAACTGTCCTTTGTTTTTTGTGCCACAGCAAATTAACATCAGGTGGATTTCTGACAAAAGAGAAGTAGAAGCAAGAGAGTAAAATCTTTTTTTCTTTTTTTCAAAACTCATACATTATAATCATAGAAACTGGCCAGTTACCTCGACTGCCAAAACTATAGAAGGAACAAAAGAATACATAAACAAAATCTAGATGAAAAGCTTAATTTTGATGGTCTAAATTAAGCAGGCAGTCTTCTCTAACAGGACACGATTGTATGGGAAAAACTCACTTTACTAAATACATATTGACAAACAGAATGTTATTAGCAAATGATATGATAAAAAGGAAAATCAAATAGAGGGTGATGCTGGAATTATCATAGAAGATTGCTGGGAAAAGAGAAAATTCCTTAAAAAATTTCAAACTTAAGCAATTTTATAGAAATACTATTATGTAAGTTTCAGATGAGAACAATGCATGCTTATAGGAAAATAAATGAAGCAGCTTGGCTCAATTAGTTCACTTGTATAAAAGATCTATTCTGTAATACCATCAATTTCATGGGATCTCACACATATTGTTTGTGATGATGTTCCAAGTGGATTGTGCCTGAGGTTGTGCCTTAACTTTCATCAACAACAAAAGGATGAGCCCTATTAACTAAACATTTTACCTTTTTAGCTGAATTCAGTTTTTCCAGTGACTCGATAAAGGAATGATTTAGAATATGAGAGATACTCTTGCTATCACAACCATTTGCTATCATTCCCTCCAATTCAATAACATCAGCTTGCAGTTCTGAGCGTTTTGCACTACAAGTAGATTGGAACTCAGATTCTTGCCTTTCCAGATCCTGAACAAAGCTTCCAATAATGAGCATCAACCACCAAATGAAATAAATAAATGAGACAAGCTTAATGAATAAGGATACTAAGTAAGATTACATAAAGAATCTCTCTTGTCAACTGACAAGGTGATTGATACAAAAAACTATCATGTGCAAGTTTTGCTCTTCAAGCTCAAATAGCTACTCCGAGTACCACAACCAACCAATGAGTGCAATTCACACTTCATAAACAGAAATAATGCATGAAGACAACAAAGGTTTCCTAAAGATGATCAAATTCTCATCTATCTATTTTCTGACGAAATAAAATTATCACTTCCCTGATTCATATAATTTTAAAAACAAAATTGTGCCCTGTACTATATACTAATATTGGTGTTGAAAGCCAGTTTAATCCCCTACGAAGGTCACAATAGGTGAAGCAAAGGGGGAAAAGATAGAGTGAACCTTCCCCTTGGATGAACCATTAGAGATGGTTCCAGACCATTTAAAATTTGTTACACAACAAAGTAATAAAAATAATAATCTACCATGTTCTGCTAGTAAGTTAAGATTAATATTTTGGTGGCAACCAGCAGAAGAAGAATGGACCACATAGAGAACATAAAGAGTGAAACACCCAAAAGCTTCAATAGATCAACTTCTAAATTGAATAATTTTCTGAAATATCATGTAATAGTAATACTAGTTCCATTACCTCCTAACTTGTTTCTTAATTTTGCAATGCTTTCAGCATCTTTGATTCTGTATATTTTAATGAACTAAATGAGATGCTATGGTGAAAAATCCCTAATTTCCATCAGAACTCATTGAAACTCTCAAGCTTATGAGACCCAACTCCCTAATGCGTCTACAAGATAATTCTTTTCAAATCTTGAATAGAATTACCCTAATTACATATATACACACATAAAAACATTTTTTTTTTTTAATGACAGAGACCCTCCAAGGCAAGGCCACATCTAGTACCCACTCCTAGCGGCCGAACTCCGGACCTGTGCAAAGTGCCCCCTCCACACGGATCGGGTAAGACTTCGGCTTTGCAAGCGGGAATAGCCCCAATGAATTGTTTGCACTCAAGGAAATTTGAATCTTAGACCTGATGGGGATGCCACCAAGACCGAAAATATGTATATACGAATGTGCATACATATAATTTAGATGCACTACTAGGAGTTCATCATTAAAGGCACCTAATGGTTCTTCAATTAAATCCTTGGATTAAGACAGATCGATCACAATCTTAGTGGCCAAAAATATTTCTTGTGTTCCATCAGACTTCAAGAAACAAGATCTGGTGTTCAGCATTTTATGATAGCATTCATTCCCTTTGTGTTAACTTTGCTGAAAAAATTTGTTATCCTCAGTATGTTAACATATAGGAGAAACTACAAATGCCAACTTGGAGCTCTATAGCAACTCCACCAAGGAAAGCATTCTCCGATTTCATGAGAGAAAGAGAGAGACACAGAGAGAGAGAGAGAGAGAGGAGCAGTCTAATGGGAATTGGGGACCAGGCTTCTTTGCAGTTTGTGGCAGAACTGCACATGGAGCCCAGTTCTTGTGATGGCTTCTTTCAGATGCATGTAAATAGCAAAAATTAAAAATTAATAATCGCATGAACTAAGGTGTATACAAATAGAGTTGACATTGGAGTAAGATCTCTCAATATACTCACAGATCAGAAAGACAGCACACCTTTAACGACTCCATAAGTGACGTCAATTTCTGCAAGGCAATATTAGCACCCTCCTTTTCTATTCTCTCTCGTAAAAGTTTGAGTTCGTTCATAACATTGACCTCTGGTTGATTCTGGAGCACAGCAAAGAAAGAACATGAGAAAAGTAAAAATGCCTAGAGGTAAATCAGACCAACCCAACTACCAAAAATCTATTGTTCAAAAATAATGCCCCTGAAGAACATCAATTAAACAGGAAAGCCAAGAAATCATGTTCCCAGACAATTCAGAAAACCAAAAACACAAACTTGCTACATGAACCTCAACCTGAACTAGCTCTTTACTTCGACAACATAGCACATCTCACTGACCAATTCACCCAATTGCCAACCAACGTCACGGCTGGGAGTGTGGGAGTGGGAGTGTGTTTGGCATTTCTCTTTACAAATAAAAAATAAAAAAATCAAACATCCACATCCCAGAAAAACTTAAGCTTGTGACCTTCAAGTTGCAACTCGATTGAATTAATTTGGTTTCATCAAGTTTTGATTAAAATCCCAAAACCAAATCAACACCCCTTCCCATTTGCGAGAGAAGTGTAAGTGGCAGTGAACTAAACAAATAGAATATGAGAGAAAAAGCTGATTTATGCCAGTTCTCAAATTATGACATTGTAAGCCAGCTCACCTTCTAATCTCTACAGTTCAGAAAACCCTTACGAGCGTCACAACAATTTCTTACAATACTACTTCAAAATCAATCTCCAATTTCAATTACACACACACATTAACTGTAAAACATAGACATGTAGTTAGATACCTCATCATCGCCGATATGATCTTGTACGGTCCGAATACGATTAACAAGCCACTGCACAACAGGGAAAATGGCTTTGCAGTCTAGGCTTTCAACTTGAGAAGCTTCAAGAAGGTGTGGGCAACCGATCAATCTTAGACCTTCTTCAATGCGCTTTTCAACCTCACTGCACTCCATAATACAACAACGTTAACTATCAAAGAGCAAATCGAATTTTGAATTTGATTCGGAAATTATTCAAGTTGTTTATCGCAATCATTTCGGGGAGAGTTACGTGCATTTCCTCCCGGCGTATTAGGATTCCATCGCGAACGACGTCGTTGAGGGCAGCGATGCACCAGGCAAGGCCACCGGACAGCTTGTCGGAGGCAGAAATATCGGGTTTTCGGGCCTCGGCGTAACCGACTGAGAGAAGGAGATCCAAAATCGGGCCGACAGAACTCGGTGACTCGGACTCGGCCTGGGAGTGAGACTCGGGCCACTCGGCCATGTCGTTTTGATTCGCTCAGCGAGCGAGTTTCGAGTTCAAATAAAGAGAGCGAGTAGCGACGATTCTTTTTAAAAAAAAAATAAATTAATTAAATTAAGGATGCTTTGTTAAAAACAACGCAAAAAATAGGATAACCTTTCCCTAATTCAATTTTATTAAATTTATAATTCTTACATGTATTTTTAACGAGAAATATTAAATAAATTTACAATTTCACTATCATGTCATCCAGATGTATTGACAAGTGTATAACAGTCTACTAAATAACATTACTCACCACACAAGTATTTAACAAATATCCTACAGACTCAATGCGGGTAGATTTAGAAGTTATTAGATATTTTATTTAAACAATGGCCAATCCAAGGACTATTAGACCATGCCACCCTGCCACATCAACTTTGTAGGATATTTATGAGAAGGAAAAAAAAAAATTGCATAATATTTGTGCAGTATACAATATTTCCCTTTTAAATTACTCACTTTTAACAGAGTAGTGCTATATACCACATTTTTATTTCACAATATTAATTTGACAGTTTCAACAAATCTTCAAAACTGTCAAATTAACAGTCTAACACTCGCATTCACTTCGGAATTTGAATTTTGTATATTTGTCTAATATCATATTAATTAAATAGAAAATCACAGTGAATGTCTCTGTCCCTCACAAGGCATATTACTATTTATAAGATCAATTATACCATTCTACAATAGGGATACCTCATAGGAACAACTATAATAGGATTGCTTTATTGAGACACCTCATACATCTAGAATAGGGATATTTGTTCCTTTCCTACAGATAAAGTCCTAGGAGTTCTTTTCTGTTAAGCTGTCATCTCATTACCCCATACACAAGTTATGATGCCAAAATCATTCAATGGTTTTTTTTGAATAGATCTTTGGATATTAACTCAATTAACAGAAATCATCTTTTGCAGCATGGTTTGCCTATTGTTAAGTGCTTAAAATTTTGGAGCACACTAGGAGTCATGTATATTCTTGGGTATCTGTCAAAAGAAAGTATGTGTGTCATGTTGTGTTACACATCTATTGTCTTGTAGTTGCAAGAATTTCTACATGTCTTACATTTAGATGCTTTAAAGTTTAACATAGAGTGCTAAGGGAACAGCCAGACTGGAGTTTCCCTGCATGTGTTTTCATTAAAACGACATCAGAATATAATTAAGCATAACCATGTGCATGTTCTCCCTCATGCTTGTGGTTGTACCATTATGTTAACACATTTTTACAAACTTTTACAAGTGATTTGCACATATACTTGGGGTTGTTTGTACTGTTATGGCGAGCTACACTTTTGCCGTGGATCATATTTTCAGGTTCAACTAGCAAATCAGAACCAACTTGGTGATCACTATTCCTCCAAACATCCAAAGGAACAGCCTCCAACAGACTCAAGTTGATTTTATCTCTTGTTGGTAAAAAAAAGAAGTGCAGAACTAAGGAGAAACAAAAAAGGATACTCACCGAGTATGCTTCTAGAACTTGTGTGTTATATGCCCGATGAATCTCGTAAGCTCCTCATCTGTTTTAGCGAACAACTATATATATTTTTTTATAGTCAAATGAATTTGTTTTTTGGAGATTATGTTTTTTTGGCTGGAGGCAAATCTTGTACAAAACCACGACGACTCTCGGCAACGGATATCTTGGCTCTCACATCGATGAAGGACGTAGCAAAATGCGATACTTGGTGTGAATTGCAAAATCCAGCGAATCATCGAGTCTTCGAACGCAAGTTGCGCCCGAAGCCATCTGGTCAATGGCACATCTGCCTGGGCGTCACGCATCCTTGCCCCCAACCCCATCGCCTCTCCAAGAGACGAGGGTGGTCTGCGGGGCGAACATTGGCCTCCCATGAGCTTTCGCTCACGAGGGTAGTGGGAAATGCCACGTCAATATTGTACAATAATTGGTGAATAAAAATATAGTTTCTAGTATTACTCTTTTTATGAAAAAAAAATAGATTAACAAAGCATGTGACATCTACCCTTAAAACATGTTATTCTTATTTTGGCCGAATTGACAATCCGTCCTCAACCTAATGAAATTTTTTCATATTTTTGGTTGTACACAATGTAGTGCTAGCAAACACACTGAAAAGTGAAATCCAACCGATCTGCGGCAGCATCAAAGAAGGAAGAAAGTGATTACATGAAAAGAAAAAGATCTCTAACCCACTTAAATATAAACCAAACCAAATGCTGGAGCAGCAGAAAGTATACTTTATGCTAAATAGAGTACATAATGTTACAAGCAGTCCACGGGATGGGAGTCATTACCCTGTTAAAACAGCATTAAAGAAGTCTCCCAACTTAAAACAGCAAATGGTGGTACAAGAACAACAACAGGCATACAACAATATTACAAGGTTAGTTTCAGGGGTAATATGGAGGCCATGTACTCCACAAGGAAAAATACAGCTGTGAGCAGATCAAGCGACCAAAACGACCCAAACAACAACCATTTGATCAACAGTGAAGAAAAACTAATCTCGTGTTGCAAGCGTAGTTACTTAGAGACGATTGAATCACTTCCACAGCTTGACGTACTTGTCGTGACTAGCGGAAGCAACCAAACCCATCACTGTTGACACAGCCAACCCAGCGATAAGCCCTTCATGAGCTCCCAGAGTCATTGTCTTGTTCTCATTCATGTTCCAAAGCTCCAAAGACTGCAGCAGCAAGTGAAAAGTGAAACTCTAACCAGCAATATATAATTGACATACCCATTGCTCCTTTAGTCGGTTCATTTTGGTTAACTGACGAAATAAAAATTCTACCACCTATCGAACCAAACAAACATCAAAACAGTTTTTTTATTCCAACTATCGACCGCCGGAAGTTGGTAGGCAGTCAGTAGGCGTCAATCTGATATTTTGACAACCTCTAATGATTTTCATGCTAGAGGTGAGTTAAAAAAAAAAAGCCTTAATGATACTTTTATTGCTCTCATCCCAAAGAAATCCAAGGTGGTTGGTGTCAAAGATAATAGACCTATGTCTTGTGAGTGGGGTTTATAAAATTATTGCCAAAGTCCAAGCCAATAAGTCAAAACGATTGTAGACAAGATTATTGTGAAGCCCATAATGAGAATGCCTACGATCATGTTAACTGGGAGTTTCTTTTGCACTTGTTGAGGAGGTGTGGTTTTGGGGGGGAAATGGTGTAATTGGATGGCGTATTGTATTTCTTCGATAAGCACTTTTTCGTCTTGGTGAATGGTTCCCCTTCTGGTCTTTTCAGCAGCTCTCGTGGTCGGAGACAATGGGATCTTTTATCTCCTTTGCTCTGACATTGTTATGGAAGGTCTTAGTAAAATGATTTAAGCTACAGTTGATGGGGCCTTTCTTCTAGGCTTTTCTGTTGGGTTTAAGAACTCTAATATGCTTCATATCTCCCATCTTTTGTCTGCATATGACACTGTTATTTTGTGGGGCTAACCCAAATCACATTGTTGTTTGCATGCCTTATTCTTATGCTCGAAGTTGTATCCGGTTTAGAAGTTAATCTGGCAAAATAAAATTTGGTTCTTGCGGTGTCTTCCTTAACTTTGAAGTATCTTGCCTTTCGTTGGGAGCTCTTTTTAAGGCCAAGTCAATTTGGGATAGTGTTATTAGGAAGATTGAGCATCGTTTAGCAAGTAGAAAAAGGATATACATGTCCCTCTTTCCCCTTCCTGCTGATGTTGCCAACCAATTGCATAGAAAAGCTACAACAGGCATTCTTATGGAGTGGGCTAGGAGATGTGTTCAAATTTCACCTGCTTAGTTGGTCCAAGGTTTGTTACTTGACTCCCAAGGGAGGGTTAGGGTTTGAAACTTGCTTTTGTTAAGCTGTTCTCTTTTAGGGAAGTGGCTTTGATGCTTTGTGCATGAGAGTCCTTAGGGAGAATCGTAGTGAACACCAAGTACGGTAGCTCATGGGGTGGGAGGCGCTCTAATGAGGTTCGGAGTTATAGAAAAATATCAGGAGGGGTTGGGATGAGTTTTTTGGTCATACTAAGTTTGAGGTAGGGTGATGGGTTCAAGATTAGTTTCTAACATAAGCTCTGGTTTGGGGATTAGGGTCTTAAAGAATCTTTTATGGTTTTGCATAGTATTGCTCACGTAAAAGAAGCTTTAGTAGCAGAATACTCGAAGCTATCTAGTGGTTCTCTTCAGTCATCTTGGGTTAGCTTGGGTTATGCCTAGAATCGTATACCTTCTTGCTTGTTGAAGAGGGTGGGGAGGTAGTCCTTAGAGTGTAGCTGTGTGAAAGTGGGTTTTGGCCTGCCTTTTGTGGTGTCTTTGGAGGGAAAGATATTATAAATGTTTTGAAGATCGTGAGGACAATGGGAGAACTAAAGTCTTTCTTCTTCAAAACTCTTTATCTTTGGACAGCTACTTTAGATTTTAATTTGCTTAGTTTTCATGATTGAGTAATGCTGCTCTTCATAGCAATTTATCACTCATTTCAAACTGGCTGACTTTGCGTATTTTAAGTGGCTTCCTAAGTCAACAACTTAAAAAAAAAGAAAAAAAAAAAGAAAACCATTTAAAACATGTCACGTCAACCGGTGAGAAATTGGTGTGAAGGGTAGCATTACTCTTCATGATTTACTCTTTTTCTAGATTGGTGTTTCTCTTGTATTTTTCATGTGTACTTGGGTTGCGCTTTTTGCCGTTTTAATAATATTTCATACATCAAAAACAAAACAAAAAAAACTCTTTCAAGGTCATGTTCAACTTCCACAGGAAATTTGACAGCAATAATAGAATACCATTGGAAGGAAGAAAAAAAAAGGCATCAAAATGATCTATATCGCCAGCTTTAATGAGCTATTAAGAATATACAAAAAGAAATCAAAGAAAAAATCAGATGCTTGCCTGATAACAGCCAATGACCAGCAATGAAGGATAAGTAGGATGGAAAACACATGAATGGAACTTAAGGCCATTACAGCTCAGCTCATGTACGCATTCTCCTTCACTCCCAGATCCAAGTGTCCAAACTCTGACAGAGTCCTCACTGACAGATGCTAAGAACTCACCAGAGGGGTCCCAGCATACAGAATGGATTTGCTTAGTATGACCCTGCAATTACAAACCCACAATCCAGGAAAGAAGGTTAGCCATGCCACGTTTTAGAAGGTAGAACACAGGAGCTCAAAGACAACACTTGAAAACAAAAGCTCTGAAAATAGTTCAAGAATCTATAGAGGAGCAAAGAATCAATATTAGCATCACTAAAAACAAGATATGCACTTCACACAGAAAAAAGATTTTACTTTAACAATCCCTGTTCCTCGATGAAAAAGCCAGCTTCCTTAGAATCCAAGTAAACCATCAAGAATAGTGGAGTGGCATTAAAAAGATAAATCTTTATAGTAGCTTTCACAAAAACAATGGTGCCCCATAACCATCATTAGAACTCCATTATTTAAGGTGTTAGTTACCAACAGACTATAGTTCAATTAGACGCATTTCAGAGTATGTGTGCGTGTAGACACTTTATTTTGTACAGGCTAATAACCCTAAGTCCATGATTGAATGTGCAAGTGGTGATTAAGATCTAATGTACTTCACAACTCAAAAATAATTTTTGAAAAGATCATTCTGCGCCTTTCCACTCATATTTAACAAAACCCATTTAATTTGAAAGTAGACATTCAGGGTACTAATTTGACCTATTTTAGACTTAAAATGAGTGAGATAGAGATATTTAGATTTGAAACACCCACATATGTGAACCATAGGGTTGCTACACAATTTTGAAGAGTTTCCATAAAGTTTGGAGTCAACGCTAGAAACATGATGTGGCTGTCCTAAATTCGATTGGGTTCCAGAGCTCTTTGTCCTCCATAATTTTGTACATCGTTTCAGCTTCTTCTCACCGCTTCCAAGCCATATTAGACCCATAAACCCTAATCACATCCTTATGCAATTCTAAGCCCTAAACCCACTAATTTCCAGACCCCAAGCCCACCAAATTACATTAAGACTCTAAATCTTTCCTAGGTCACTTCTATTAACAAAACAAAATACATGCCATCAGACATCACTAGGATTTTTTTTTTATAACTGCGTAGTTTATCAAGAAAGAGAAGCTTAAAAGCCTCCAAACATCGCATATTCATCTTTCCTTTTATCTAAACAAATTTGACACAAACTGACAAGAACTTAATTTCCTCCTTTACAGTCAGCAAAAATTTTCAAATTTCCTCTTCCATTGATATTATACAAAATTAATCTTAATCATCAGACCAGATTAAGATGATATATAGATGCAATATTTTGCATATCATTGAGGATCTTCTTAGAATAAGAGACACGAAGTAGAGGCTTTAAAAGACAACTCCAATCACTAGCCATCTGCATGAGAAGCAGTATATGGTGTTTGCACGATTCAAGCAAGAGAGATGTCTTGCCCAAACAGGTTTTCGATTTGCTTGCTTGTTGGTGGTCCTCTGGAAGGCCAAGCAGTACTAAGGTGTGGAAAATGGCGCCGATTTGCCTTTTTTGGTGCTTATGGAGGAAAAGAAACAATAGGAGCTTTGAGGACATTGGAGAAGATTTTAGCATCCTTTTACCATACATTTTATCTTTTTATCTTTCGACTACAGCTTATGTGTCCCCTCTGTCAATTAGTTTTGATGACTTCCTTGTTCGCTTTTTCCTTCCTAGTTAGGTCTTTCTTTTTATATACCTCCAGTGTACTAAGGGGTGTCCCTACGCTTTTAATGAGATGGGATTATTAGTTATAAAAAATAAAAATAAAAAGGGATTCAAGCAGGACTGCTTGTCTCTTCTGCAGCATTTACTTCACTTCTGCTTAAAGAATCTAAGAAAAATTATTCACTACATAACAGCAGCATATCCTTCGTCTAATTTGAGAATAATAAAGATAATGTTAAAGCGACCTGTAACGAATGCCGACAAGCTTGTGTCTCAGTATCCAGAATAGATACAACATTCTCTGCAACTGCAGCAAGGTACCTTCCAAGACGGGGTTGAAATCTCATTTGGGTCGTCCCACCCTATAATGTAAAAAGAGTATTAAAAATCACAAACCAAGAACTATTTGGAAACTGCAGTACCCAATTCCATCCACACAAAAATAGGCCCGCATCAAATAAATACTCTTTTTCTATTGGCAAGTTGCATATCCAGTGGGTCTTGAACCCATGACCTCACCTTCAACTATGCTCTTAAGGCAGAAAAGGTGCTGATTGAGCTAAGGCTTATTGAACAAATAGTACATAAGATCCTACCTTGAACACCCTCGCACAGCTGCCATTGTTAATACTCCAATATCGTATCTCACCATCTCCATCACAAGAGCAAATGAGGTCATCTTTATTTGGGTGGAAGTCGAGTGACATAACAGACGCAGAATGCCCCGTAAAGGTACGAAGTGAATAACCAGGCTGCATATAAAACAAATAGAGTGACAAAACATCCAATATCCATTTCATGGGGACATTATAATGAGAAGATACAAAAAGGCACATTCTTAGTAAAATTATAGGTTCGACTACAACACCCCACCAAAGAAAACCAAAATAGCATGCATGCAAGAATACAGAAAACATTCACCCATTAACAATTTGCCAGCACATTAATCAACCCTGTACTCTTTTCATGCAGATGAAGACAAATGAAAATCTCCCAGCTCTCTCAGCAGTCAGCAAATGAAATTGTTTTATACAGAAAAGTTGCTCCCTCATTAATAGCCAAGGGAGACAAAAGCTGCAACATATTCATGCATCCAACTTTATTTTCTTCAAACAAACAACTTATGATGCAAAGAAAAAGTGAGTAGCATTTAGCATTTCTCTTCAATAAAACATCATTACTATACTTAATAAAACATGCTAAAGTGACAAACATATAAGGTAAATGACATAAATGTATCAAGATCAACCTATGAAAAATGAAGTATGAGTTAAAAAATCTATAATGAATCAGGAAGAGTGTCAACTAACATTATCAGCATCCCAAACCCTGACAGTTTTGTCAAATGAAGATGTAGCAAGACGTGGCATGCTTGGACTGAAACGGACATCGGTGATCAAAGATGAATGTTCTTCAAGTGAGCTTTTTGGCTTTAAAGAATCCGTGTACCACAATACAGCCTGCATCACATGATCATCAAGCAAACCATTTCAGACACTCTTTATCCAGATAGGTAAATTTCGCGGAGAAAAAATCACAATTTTTTTCTTTTATTTTGCAAGAAAATCAGCCACATAATTTGTAATTTAATGTTCAAGAAATTAATTTTCAATACATCAGAAAAAACACACACAACCTCTTGCACTCACCTTTTTATCATGGCCACCACTGGCAAGTAATTTCCCATCTGATGAAAAGTGGCAACATACGACTTTGCTTGTACTTGCTCGAATAGCATTTACTTCCGTAAATGAGAACCCTGACGTCAAATACAAGTAAATTATGATAGACAGCACAAATTCAGATGAAAAGTTCAAATTTCAATTACCACCAACATGTGCTGGTGGACAGATCAGATATCAACAGTTTTTATGACTAATCTCATGATCTTGCCCATGTGGAAGTATATTATTTGCAGAAATGGAAGTACCAATATGTCCTAAAATGATCCTTATTGCAGGAAAATACATAAACCCTTGACCCATGACTTAAATAATTCACAAACTTCTGCATCAGATTCAAGAAATTTTCAGTACTTACACTAGAGATATAGCTCAATACTATTCATAAAACCCATGATCAATAAAATTAAATGTATATCTACTGCACCTTTGCTCACGTCCACACGACCAACAGTATCTCTAGGCTCTGTATCATCATGGGATAAAAAAGATTCGACATTATCCTCATCCTCCACAAAACGATCAATATCAGCCTGCAATTCAAGATCTTTATCATCCCACTGCCAAAATGGAATGCCAATGAGAATACAATGCAAGGAGTTTTGACTTCCTCAACACAAGAACATAAAGAGTACACTCACCAATTGATTTGATGGTGATGTAAGAGTGCCAGGACCATCAGCACCAAACATAATCAATTGCTTGGAAGAACTACCACTATGAGGTAACGCAGGCATCGAAATCACATCTCCAGGTGTATGTGTTGAAGGTGTTGAGGGAGCTGAGCTCGGGGAGGGCCCTGCTGTGTTAGCAGTTCCGGAGCTATTGGCAGGACCAGAAGATGACACTGGCTGCTTTCTTTTTCTACCAGTCTGGCTTTTAGAAACCTTAAAATGCATCGAGTAAAACTATGTTAGGAACCTACCCAAAATTTTAATAGGATATGCATATCAAACCAGGAAAGGCTTCTACTCTGCCCATTTTTAAAAACTATGGTAAGGGTTAATATTCTGTTAGTTTAAACCCCATCGCATGCATATGTCTGAGATAGTGGGGCATAGAGATTAATGATAATGTTCTATTAATCTCCCAAACCATGAAATCAAAGGAACACTAATTCTAATAAAAAATTTGAAATTAAAGGGACAATGAAGCTAGATAGTACTGATTTCAGGGGGGGAAAGAAATAAATCAATCTGTGAACATGGACAGCATGTAACTGGTAAAATCACATCACTTATCTCCAGAATCACTCCTGCAGGCGGTCCAGACCTTTTTTTTTTCATCCTTCAATGAAAGGATTTGCTCTCTTCATAAAAAATAGGAAGAACCAATACATATTCCTTTTTCAATTCATCCCTAACTCAGGATTCAAGGCAAAGCAGTAGGCCCATTGGTCATACCATGACCATAAAAGAAATCAATATTTGACCACCAATAATACGTAACTGCTATTTCCAACTAAATCTTTGCAATGTTTACCAAACTGGTTTTACATGACTCACAGACAAATGGGTTCGAAATTAGTGTCTTGGAAAAATTGATTGCATACTACAGCACATAATTATGAATATAACTAATTCAGAATATAAGGGTGATGTAGTTTTTTTTTGGTGTGTAGGGGGAAAGAGAGCAAGAGAGGGTTTTAAAGAGGATGAATGGCCAGTCAGGAAAGTTCAATAAGTACTTTTTGGAAAAATGAGCGACTCAAGATTTAAGAAAACTGATCTAGACAAACCAATGGCTACTTTAAAATTTTCAGAAAAGATGGGATTCAAATTCTCTCATGTTCATGACAGAAAAATTACTCATATTGGTGAAATCCTGTTTACACAATGTTGAATGCGTGGCTTTAGTCCTACTAACTAGTACATATAGGCTGTGCACTGGACCCATTATGACGCTACCAGATCATGAGACACATATTAATTGTGTACGAGGGAGGGAGATAAGAATACAAAATTTTCCACCATGGCTAATTCAAACAGAAGAAACAACACTGTTGAATTTTTAGATGCAAGTGGCTTTGATTCTTCAGATATTACAGAATGAAGAGAGCCTATTCTGCAGTTCTACTAGGGGTGGGCAAATACCTGCCCAACCCGACCGCCCCGCCCCGCCCCGCCCATTTTCTCTAAGAAAAACATGGATCCGGGTTGGTTTTTGGGTTACCCGCATGGAGCGGGTCGGATTGCAGGTTGTATTTTTTTAAAACCCCAGGTACCCGCCCCGCCCATTAGTAACCTAACCCTAAAAACCCAAAATATCTCCCACCCTCTCCCTCTTTTCTCTCATCTCACGCAGCAGGGCAGCACGCCTCCAGTCCTTTCCTCTGATTTTCTTCTCTTCTTCTCCTTCTTTCGCTCTGATTTTCATCTCCTTCTTTCCCTCTAATTTTCTTCTCTTCTTCTCCTTTCCCTCTGATTTTCTTCTTCCCTACAAAACTACAATGAAATCAAAGAAAGCAAAGGCCCTAACAACAACAACGAAGAAAACGAGAACAATCCCATCGGAGTTCTCAACGACAATGAACCGACCAGTCACATTTGCCCAACAAATTCTCAAAGTGCAAAGCTCTCTGATCCTACTCCTCCCACTGCGAGTAAACCTATTCTCTCTCTCTCTCTATGATCTGTTTGCTTGCTGAGAAAATCCTTGGGAGCGTGGAAGAGAAAATTTTGATGCTTAGGATTCTTATACCCAACCCGAAACCCAGCAAATATGGTTTATTGTAGCCGGGTTCGGGTAGGGTTTTTCAAACCCGAAAAGGTTCGGGTCGGGTAGCCGAAAAGGCCAAAAACCGACCCGTGCCCACCTCTAAGTTCTACAATTGTCTTTACTCTGAACAGTTTACTTGGCAGCCTAAATTAGATGGTCTTCCTTTTGATTCTCTTGGTGATGAGGAGCTTGTATGGATGGAGAGAGCTTTTGAGGAGAGTAAGGTTCTTGAGATGGTGAAAGCTCTGAACGAAAATAAGGCCTTGGGCCCTGATGATTTTTCTTAGGCATTCTTTCAAACTTGTTGGGAGGTTCTCAAAAAAAAAAAAAAAAATCATTAATGTTTCCCATGAGTTTTGATGCTGGAGGTAAGATTGAAAGAAGTCTCGATGCAACTTTTAGTGCCCTTATTTCCTAAGAAAGTGTGGTATGTGAACATTAAGGATTTCCGTTCCATTAGTCTAGTAGGTGGTGCCTATAAAATTATTTCCAAAGTCCTAGTTAACAGGCTGAAAACAGTGTTGGAGAAGGCTCTATAAATTTGATCTAGAGAAGGTTTATGATCATGCTAATTAGGGTTGGTTTCTTGCTGTATATGTTGAGAAATGGTTTTGGGGAGGAATAGTGCGAGCAGATAGCACATTTTATCTCTACTGTGTGTTTCTCTATTTTGATTAATGGAACTCCCATTGGCTTCTTTAATAGTTCTCGGGGCCTAAGACAGGGTGATCTGTTATCCCCCTCTACTCTTTGTTGTTATCATGGAGGCTTTGAGTAGAATGTTGTTTGCTACTATGAATAGGGAGTCTTATTAGATTTTTTGGTGGGGTCTAGAAAAAAGGAAGAGCTCTTTTTGTCTCATCTCCTATTTTCGGATGACACCTTGATCTTTTGTGAGGCAATCCCAAATCACCTCCATTATTTGTCTTGTCTTGTCCTACGCTTTTGAAGTTGTCTTAGGTTTGAAAATTAACTTGACTAAATCAAAACCAATCCTTGTTGGTGCCATGGAAGATGTTGAAGGCTTGGCTCGTACCCTTGGTAGTAGGGCTTCTTTCAAGGCAAAATCAATTCAGGATGGTATTATAAAGAAGATGGAACATTGTTTGGTTGGTTGTAAGAGGATTTGTTTGTCTAAGGGCGGTAGGATCACGTTGATTAAAAGTACTCTTTCTAACTTTCCTACTTACCAACAAATCAGCAGTTTACATTGGAACATCACCTTTAACAAATCAGTGCATGATTGGGAGGTGAAGTCGATTACCTCGTTCTTTAATCTTTTGTACTCTCAGGTTGAGACAAGGTGGCAAAGATAAAATTTATTAGACCCCTACCAATAGGCGGGTGTTTGAGGTTAGATCTCTTTACAATGCACTTATTCCCCACGCAGGCTCACCCTTTCCTAGGAAAAGCATTTGGAGAAATAAAACTCCTTTGAGAGTAGCGTTCTTTGTATAGACGGCAATTTTAGGGAAGATTTTAACTACGGATAGCTTGAAAAAGGCACATCATTGTGGTAGATTGGTTTTGCATGTGTAAGAAGAGCAGGAAAACCATTGATCATCGTTTGCTCCACTGCGAAGTGGCTAGAGACTTCAAGTATCGATCTTCCGTCTTTTTGGAATAGAGTGGGCCCAACAGGTGACAGAGCTATTGACTTTTTGGAGAGGTAAGTTTAGAGGCTACTGCAATATAGAAGTTTGGAAGATTATTCCTTTGTGTTCAATGTGGCGTATTTGAGAGAACACAACGATCAAAACTTCGAAAATCGTGAGAGGATAGTGATAAAGTTAAAAAGCCATTATGTTCAAATCTCTTTATGTTTTGATGATTGCTTGCAACTGTTCTCATTTTTCTAATGTCTTAGAATTTCTTGATTTGTGTTCTTGCCCTTAATTGAGCATTTCTCTTGTATATTTCTCATGTACTTGAGTTTCACCTCCTGCACTTTTTATGAGACTGGATTATTTATCAACCAAAAAAAAATTGTGTACGAGTGAGATTTCACTAACATGAGTAATGTTGTACACATGAATAAGAGAGAACTAAAATCCAAAATGTTGTTGATATGGGAACAAGAAAACTTCAACAATAGTGCATTTCTCAAAAATAGTTGAACGAATAATACTAGCGAAAGGAATGCCACATAGGGAGAAGATAATACCACAAGCAAAGCATATCACAAAATTTTTTTTTTTTTTGATAAGTAAAAGGCATTATATAAAAAGCGCAAGGGGCGCAACCCATGTACACAGGAAGTATACAAAAGAGCCCACTACACGAGCTTTAAACTGAAAAAGACGCACATAGATCGATAAACTCCGTAAGCGTTGTAGCTTGCGAAGAAAATATATGTTTAGCGGTGACATAAAAAGACTGACCTGATCATTTCCTCGAAAGGAATTTGACATGCTACCATCCACAGTGACGCTGCCAGCACCCCCCATTTTATCTTGCTGGTGAAGATTGTGATTTGAACTCTGAGATTGCTGATTTGAAAGAGCGTGCTGTTGAAGCTGCTGCTGCTGCTGTGGATTATTGTTCTGTTGCTGGTGGTGCTGTAATTGAGCCATTTTTAACTACAGAAACAAAGACTTTGAGAAGCAGAGAGACCATGATATTTATGGTAAAAAAAATAAAGTAACACCTTAAGGCGGGGAGGGCTTAAAAACATACAATGACAATGGCAATAAGTAACATAGGAACAACTAGGGGTGAAAATGCGGGCGGATAATAACCACCCGCATCCGCTATCCGCACGTGTGTGTGTGTATACACTGAACCATCTCTTTCTCTTACTTAGAAGTTCGTTAGTACTGAACCATCTCTTTCTCTTACTTACAATACAATTGTCATTATATTTTACATTTAAATGATTCATGATTTGACTTGTAGCAGTGCTGATTTGGATTCATGGTGTGCCATAGATCCATTGCCATCAATAACCATTTATAAATGTGTTACATTTAGACTTAATTTATGTTTTTTTTTTTTTTTTTTTTTAATGTTTGCTAGATTTGTAATTTATGGCAAAATGATTAGCAAGTGTGATTTAAATAATAGTTTTCAAATATAGATAACGCCTTTTTGTATTTACTAGAATCAAGGCCCAAAAAGCCCATTACCTTATATGCAGATAATGGATAATAACCGCAATAACTGCACGGATGCAGATACCTAAAAATAGTAACTGCATTATGCAGATGCGAATATTGCTAATAAACGCATCTGCATTTTCACCCCTAGAAACAACTATAACTGCAGATGGAAGGGTAATTGACAGCGAAAGAATAACCTTAAGCAGCATATCTGTGTCACCACGAGCCATAAGAGGGCCACCGGCTTGAAGAGGTGATCCAACATTTGAAACCACATCACCAACAGAATTTGTAGGGCCATCCTTTCCAAGACCCATGTTCCGATTACTCAAAAGCATTCTCAGTCTTCTACTCTCATCAGTAGAAGATGGTGATGTCAAGTTTTGCTGTGCAAGCATAAGCTGTTGCTGGTGTTGTGGTGTCAACATCTGAAGTTGATGAAAGGGCTGAGGTGCCTGTATAAATGGCTTTTGTTGCTGAAGAAGCCCATTGCGAAGTTGATCCAGTCCCTGAAATATAAGAAAAAAAGGTTAAACCATTTTTTTTTATAAGTAAAAAAAGGTTAAACCAATACAATAACAACAGCAGCAGCAATAACAATAATTATAGTAATAATAGCAGTAGTGTTAGTAATAATAATAACAATAACAACTAAGAATACAAATACCAAATTTCAAGAAGGCAATTCAAAAGTAACAGATATTTCAGACTAAAAAGAAAGACATTAGCAGTCGCACACTCAAAACAGAGTGATAAATATTTGCCAAAAATAATATCAGGAAGGGGGAAAAAAAAGAAGAATCAATCCACTCTTAAAAGATAGGCAAACCAATAAACTTACCGTGAGTGGCCATCCTTTTAGAGTCAAATTGTTACTACCTTGATTTGATCCTGAAACAACAGGAACTTTAATGTTAGATACAAGCATCTTTATGCAATATAATTAAAAAAAACCTCATGAAATTTTGCAACTGTAATTTCTGTAATCTATTCAGTAGATTAGGCTACTGAATTAAAAGGGACAAACAAACCAAAAGTATTTGAGTAAATGGTGTCAGAAGTGTGCTACTCATAATTCAGAAGAACGACACAATTCAATCACAAAAGAGAAAGAAATTGAGCAAAGAATACCAGGAATTCCCATCAATGAACCTTCAGGAACTGCAGCTCTGGGATTTAAAACTGGATTGATCTCACTCTTTATGTCCTGATACGACATTGAAGTCAGAACTACATAAAGGATAAGGAAAGTGAAAATCAAAAAGGTCACTTGCGCGAAAATACCGTACCGGTGTCGACCCTGGTAGTTGTTGATTGCGAGCTTGAACTTGTGGAGACATCCCACCAGCTGTACCATGCAAAACTTGCCTGAAATTAAAGAGATTAAACCCCACTAAAATAATGCTCATACAGGGTCAAGAATGACTAGGTGTTATATCTTTATTATCTGAAGACAAGAAAAGAAAATGATTCCATATAATTATCTATAGCACTTGAAGGTGTACACCCAAATTCACAAGGATTCGTTTCCCAAAGAAAAAGGAATCTTTGTCAAATATTAACCATTTGAAGCATTACTTTTGTACATTCTAAAACTTTCGTACTCATTGAACCAAATACAAGCCCAATTCAAATGTTATTCACAAAAAAATTTATTTTATTTTATTTTTGTGGTACCCAGGGCTCATGAAATACATTTTTAAAGTTAAAAAAAAAGGCTAAAATACTTCTTTTTTTTTGGTCCTAATGTTGGTGTCGTTGTCCCCTAAATTCTCAAATTAAGCAATTAACATTCTACAGTTTGGATTTGTTTTCAAGGTAGTCCTTCCATCTGATCCGTGCTAGGATATCAAGCTTTGAACAATTTCTTTTTTCTTGTTTTTTCTTCAGCCCATCTCCTCTCTCAACCAAAGCTCTTCTCTCCCACCCACACACTCCAACCCCAAACCTTGTGATCTCCAACACCTTGCCGTCATTCTGCCTCTCTCTTGATCAAACCTCCATTCTAGCAAAGGGAGGAAAAATGCTCTTGGTGCAAGATAGCATTCTCCTGGTAGTAAGAGCGCACCTTAAGGTCTTTCCTTTACATCTCCTCTGGTTTCTCAACAAGTTTTCTCGTATCGATGACAAATTTCAAAACGGAGTCAGCCTTTCGTGGTGGTTGGAGCAGGAAACCCTTGAGTTCAGGTGGAGGTCAGAGGAGTGAGAGAAGAGGCGGAATGAATGCATAACACCAAAATCACAAGGTTTAGCAGCGGGGTGCAAGGATGGCTGTGTGGGTATCTAGGAAGAGAGGAACCAAGAGACAGGGCTTTTGGTTGAGAGAGATGAGATGGGTCGAAGGAAGGAAAAAAAAAAATTGTAAGGAGCTTAACGCCCCAACTTTGACGAAACCAGGTAAGGGCTACATTGACAGTAGACCAAACTATTGGATATTAATTGCTCGAGTTGGAACTCCAAGTTGGATGGACTAAAACATATTTTAACCCCCCCCAAAAAAAAAAAAAAAAAAAAAAAAAAAAAGGAACTACAAGGGTGAAGTCTTAGAGAAAAGCACCCTGAAGGCTGGCCAGTTGCTGCAGCTGACTTTAGCATTGAGGCATGATTTGGATCCAAAAGCTGGCCCACATTGTCACCAAATCTTTGCTGCAAGGATTTTTGAAGATGGTTCAAAACTTCTAAAAACAATAATAATCAGGCTATCAAGGAAACCATATAATCAACCTACCTTCATAGCTGCATCTTCCAAAGAATCCCTTTGAAGGGGCAGTTTTAATCTTTCCTCATACATCTTGGTCGCCAAGGCATTTGCAGTTCCAGTGTTCTGCCGCATGAGAGGGTCATTTCCAACAAGGCCATTTGTACTGCCATTAAGGAGGTGGGCCCCATCTCTCCGCTGCTGCTGTGGCGTTGGTGGCTGCTGTTGCTGCTGCTGCGGCTGCTGTTGTTGCTGCTGTTGCTGTTGTTGCTGTTGTTGCTGCTGCTGCTGAGCGTGCCTCTGCATCAAGAGCTGCTGCATCTGCATATGTTGTTGCTGCTGTTGTTGTTGTTGATGCTGTGGCTGTTGGGGCTGCTGCTGCTGCTGCTGTTGTTGTTGTTGATGCTGTTGCTGCTCCCTTGCTTTAATCAACTGTGTCTGCAATTTCATAATTACATAAGCATCCAACCGTTACCGCTTTCTTTCTCTCTTTATTCTTTTTTCTTTTGCATAAGAACGTCAACAACACCGTTATACCGTACAGGTTAAAGTTTGCAGTCCACCATCAATTTCATAAGCACAACAGATACACCATATAAATCATTAACTTTCAGGGAATTCACACATTATTTTTTTACAGAATTTAGAAGACAGAAATCTTTGGGCTATTTGATGCCTCTACTGAAAGGAATCCACATATCCTACCATGCACAAAGTTCCCTTTCACCTAACTATGAAAGCCCTCAACTAGTTTAGGATGGATTACTTGTTTAGCACCACAGCCAACCTACAAGGGTTTCTCCAAGGATGTAAACTAGCATGAAGAACACCCTACAGATCACTAGTTAAAAAAACTTGGACAAAATTCTAATTGAAAAGGTTAGAAACTTAAGCGACAATGGCGTTGTAGTACATCTATTTTAATTGCATATGTAGGCACAAAAGCTAGTATAACTATTGGAACGTCAAAATAGGTTACTCTTTAACATTTTTCCTGATGAAAGGGGGGCTTTATGCTGCTTGTAGAGTTTGCATGAAAAAATTCAAAGAGAGTGGAGGCTCGTTACATCTCACATAGCCTACCTTGGGCATTTTATTATATAGTTTGAAAATATCAATGACCAAAATACCCATGTGCACCAAACCCTAACAATGCTCTTTAAAAACTGCCATTCACTCAACTGTCAATGAGCAAATGCAGAAATATAAAACATTTAAACACAGACATGCCTAAAACAGGTTAGGCAGAAGGGGCTGGAGATTAACTCTTGTTGAAGGTAGGAAAGAAAATTAAAAACCAAGCACTGAGAAGGAGAAACCATCACTCAAAAGGCAACTTTATTAGGCTTCTTAGCATGTAAAGTATCATCATTCTCGATTATCAGTTGTTGTCACAATCAAGGACAAATGCAAGATAAAAATTGTCGACAACAATTGTTATGGAGAATGCAAAGCGGATACAGAAACAGAAGCAAGTTAGTCTCAATTTCCAGAAGCTGAGGCACATAAATGAAATGATAAACAGCAGAAATCCATTATACGCACTAGTCACAGAAATAAAACCAACAATTTTAGAACTAGCAAATCACAACGTTAGCTGATAGATATCCAGGATCCCAAAGCAAAAACATTAAACAGTAAGCTCATGAAACTAATGTTTTTCAAAAGATCTGACTAAATAGCTTTGTTTAGCAACAACTAAGCTAGAGGCATAAAAGGGAACCAAGAATTTCCCAAAATCGATGACACGAGAGCTCGAGTTGATTCTGCACAAGAGACTCAAAGTCCAAACTTTCCATGAAAGTCAGTGTCTTTAGACGAAACAATTTTGAGTAAGCACGAATGAACAGTTCTAATAGTCTTTAAACTGCAAGTATCTTTCTCCTCTCATTACACAGGATAATTATCACATTTCCTCCTCTGTGACTGTAGTGCTCTCACCATCAAAGCAATAACCTAAAGGAGAATATTAAATATCAGTAACAAAATATTCTTAAACCAACCTCGATGTAAGATGCAGCAACCTCCGAGTGCTTCTCATTAGTCCTAGCAATAAATATATCCCAGAATACTGACCACCACTCAAAGAGAAAACCTCCGGGCGCATCAATAGCTGTAAAATCATGTTCCAATATTTTAAACCAATCAAAATCTCTTTCAAAATTTAAACAAAAAGAACCTCAAAACGGAAAAGTTCCTTGTATACCTACATCATTGTTTTCAGACATACTTACCAACGGGATCAGACGAAACTTTTCCTTCAGCTTGAAAAGCCTGTGCAGAAGCCTTTAAATCCCTCTTCACTAAATAATCGTGGATATACACATCTAACCTGTTATTTAATGGTGGGAAGAACATATTATATATATAAGTCATGCGTATTAGGGAAAAAGATTAATCTTTTATGAAGAACCATATAGCCAAAATATCAATAACCCAAGATTACAGTAAAAAAAAAAACAGAGACGAGAGAAAACCTACGAAGAAAAGTGGTGTTACTACACAAATTCATTCCGGAAAAAGTTCATACCTAGAAACTAAAACAACTGGTGCAAAAATTTAACCACATTAAACATCAGAAAACACAACCCCCAAAACAACCCATAGTTACAATACATAACAAATACAGAACAGCACAAGAGTACATAAGAAACCTAGAATCAAAACACTTAAAAAACAAACAGAACCCACAAAATCCCAGAAACCCAGAACCCCAAATCATACAGAAAACACCACAAGAAGGCCATTTACTGAAAAGAAAAAGAGAAACCCATATATAATGAAACAAGAAATAGAGAAAACAGAAGAATATGCAGGAGAAAAGGCAAAAAGTACTCGCATTTTATCAGCTTCCCAGTTAGTCTGCGACATGGTGCTGAATCCAACTGCTCACACGAGCAGGAGGACAGAAGCGTAAAGATTTCTTGGGCCAAACCCTGCTTCTGCTTCTCTAAACCTCTGAAGATTATCCACAAACCCAGAAGAGCATAAACACCAAATTCTTGTCACTGAACATGGATACCCAACAAAAACAAAAGCAATAGACACTGCAGAGATAGAGATAGAACGAAAGAATCTCTGTGAAGGTATGGAACTAAAAGCCTCAAATTATAGCGAATAGAAACCCAGAAAATAATTTAATACAACATGTGTTGGGTATTATATAAATGCATTAATATTATTTTTAATTCAATATAATATACCCAGAAAGTGAAGGATTGATAGAGATACCTTGCAACTTGCAACCCAAAAAAACCGTTTTTTTTTTTTTTTATTATTCCTTTTTTGTTTTCATTTTACAGACTCTCAGATTTTTTCTCGTTTGCCCTTGGTGGACTGTGTTGCTGTTTGCAGATATCATATTGGCTTTTGTTCACTGCATTTACCAAATCAGCCCTCAAGCCGCATCATATTTTCAGCCTCTGTCATTCTGTGCAACGACAGCTTTTTTTTTTCCCTTTAAATGACGTAAATAACCTCACAAGTTTGTGAAATTACTGTTCCGTATTGCGTACGGAGTTGTTAATTCGGTGAGTAGAGAGGGACGGTTCGGGAGTTTCATCTGCGCCAAGTTTACCAGTGACTTTTTTCTTGTCGTACTTATAGTTTCCTGTATTTATAAATAGACCCCTAATGTTTTTCTTATTTCAGAAGTTCTCGCACTTTTGCTTATATCCTTGACCTAACGCTAATCATTCTTGGTGGGTAGCCCTACACTTGATTATCGACGTGGAAATGACTGTTTTGACCAGATTCAAAGGTCAAAACGACTTATGTTATAAGCAAAAGAAAAAGAATAATAATTTTTATATATTTGACAAATATAATAAAATTATATGCCCATTTCTACGATTTTGTTTGCATCAAAGCCTGATAGTATAAATAAATAATATAGAAAAGTGTTAGAAAGTCAAATAAATGAATTTATACAAATTTTTAAAGTGATGTGGCAGACCGTGAGTGGCAGACAATAAATAAAGAATTACATTTTTTTTAATTTAAAATATCATGTCAGTTTGAAAAAAATTTTGAATTCATTTATTTGGTTTCTTAGCACTTTTCAAAAAAATAAATAAATAATTTTATTAAAAAAAAAAAAAAGGAGGTAATTGGACCTCAATATTTAAAAAAAAAAAAAAAGAAAAGAAAAATATTTGAATGGCTAGATCGATTAAATACATTTAATTTTTATTCTCTAATTGGATATCAAAATATAGATTTATACTTGGTACACAAGCTAGAGTGAATCTTTTCGTGCATTCCACACTTTCTTTCCTTTTTTTTTATTATAATTTATTTATAAATTCATTTAATAATCTACGTGAGTGCCATGTGGCATAATATATATGAAGGACACAAAAATTAAGCAATAAAATTCAATAGGTAAATTTAATTTATTTTTAGGTAAGTAAATTTAATTGTTTAAGAGTTGTGTTAGAAGTGGTACAATTTTTACTATAAAGTTATTTTCAAATTAATGTGGTTCTTCATAATTGATGAAATAATTAAATAAAATGATGTCTTGTCAATTTCTTTTAATTATTTTACTAATTATGGATTGTCGCATCAATTTCTAAATGATTTAGTTGGAAAATTGATGTTCTTTAAGCCTTTTTTTAATTATTTAGTAGCTAAAAAGATAAGTGTGATGTGAACTATCATATTAGTTTATAAATAACTAGCAGTAAAAGCTATAATAACCCTAACAATGCTGCGATTTTAAACACTAAAGTGCGATTTTAACATACTTGCATTTTTCACAATATTTATCAACCCAACCGATAAAACATAATGATTATTAAAATAGATATGTAATATATTATAATTCTTTAGGGTAAATATATAAATACCTTTTTTAAAGAGAAAAAAAAAGGTAAATATAAATATCTTTAGGGTAAATATATATATATATATATATATTGCCTGTCATTTTGAATCATCGTGCGTTGTAAGTAACCGGTCCGGAGAGATTTTGACATGGCCGTCAATCGTCATCTTGAATCTTGATGCGCAATGCTTGAGAAAAAACCCAAAAAAAAAAAAACATTAAAAATTAAAAACCTGCAACTTTATGGTTATTAGCCTTCCTACTTCGATTTTGTTCTAACTTCTAAGCAACCAAAAATCTGAAAATATATCATTTTTACTAAACCAATTTAATTTAGGGTGGCAAAACAAGTTATTGTGCCGGGTTTGGGTCGACCCGCCTCCATGTTTAGGTCGACACGAGTTTGACCCGTTTAGTAAATAGGTCAAATGTGTCAACTCGAACACAACACGCTAATTTAATGAGTGACACAACACAACCCAAATGACCCAAAACCCAATTATAAATATATATACACACACATATGAGACAACCCGCAAACCTGCAGGTCGACACGACTGACACGTTTATTAAACAGGTGAACTGTTTAACCTAAACTGATGCAGGTTGGATAACAATCGGGCGTTTGGTACTGCGATCGAGCGCATGCTGTGACTGCGATCGATCGCCTGCGTGCTGCGATTGAGCTCACGCGGGACCTTTATGTTATTTTTTGCGTTTTAATTAGGTTAAGCCGTCTTTATTTTTTTGTTTTAATAGGATTAGGGTTTTTTGAGTCACTATTTCGTTATTTTATTAGGTTTATGGTTTTTGGGGTCTTTATGTCATATTTTATTAGATTTATGAGTCTTGGGATTATAAATACATGCTTATAGCCCTTAATTTATCAGTTTATGTTGATTATTGATTTTTATTAATGAAAATTACTCAAAGTTGAGTTTATTCATATATTTTCCTTCAAAACCTAGAGAGTATCTAGTTTTGTCAAGAAGATTTCTTAAATCATTGATAGAATCAAGATCTATCAACGGCACAAGCCCATACTATACCAATATGGGGCGTGGAGTGCGGAAGGAATTTCCAACCACACAAGCTCATTCTATATCACGGGACGCAGGTGTCAAGCTCAACACCCAAAAGTAAAAGATAGAAAAGTCCGAAAAAAAGAGGGTGCCTAGGGAGGCGATGGAGATGACGAATCAATCGGCAATTCGTTGGCAACGCATGAAGGATGATGTGGAGATACTGTAGAAACAAATAGAGGCCTTCACAACCCGAGTTAACAACATGGGTGCCCTAAAGTTCGTCACCATCAAACAACTCCATGCTTTGTGGATGAAGATAATTTGGTTGTCACTCGTAGGACGCAATCTCAACGACGAAGGGCATGGATTGAGACGGAGATGCCGCAACAGGCCAACTTGACCATTATTTGCAAGCCTCAAATCTATCAACCAAATCCATATTTTGTGGAAGAGGAAAGGGAATTTGTGAATGAAGAGTTTCAGGAATTCGAGTTCATTGATGAAGAATTCAGATATGAAGATGTTGAAGATCCTTCGCAAGGATTTGTGGATTGGAATTCTCCACCAACCTATGATGAGGAGCCCGAAGAAGATGACTCATGGGAAAAAGAAAGACCCACAGAAGAGTACGAAAAAGATGAGTTTTTTTCAATGTTTGGCGGTCTCTATCCCAAAGAAGATAACCCACTGAAGAGGAAGAATCCACGGTTGACATTAACGATTATGAAGAAGTTGATGAAGACTTTTCAGGTGAAGTGTCTAATTTTAATGGTGAAGAGGTTGATTATGTTGATTTCCTTAGTGTTGAAGATATTTTAAATTCGCCTAACGAAGATTATAGTGAGTTTTGTTTGGATGAGAAAATTATATGTTCACAAGGGAAATAATAGTTGACCTGTTCTTGAGTATTTTCATGGCACGTGAAAGGGAGAAGGAACAAGAAAAGTACGGCAAATGTGAGATATTGCCAAGTAGTGTGTGGGGCTTTCACGACAACTA
Organism: Corylus avellana; assembly: GCF_901000735.1. Taxonomy (NCBI): domain Eukaryota; kingdom Viridiplantae; phylum Streptophyta; class Magnoliopsida; order Fagales; family Betulaceae; genus Corylus; species Corylus avellana. The sequence continues at coordinate 5,113,137 of NC_081548.1, read as the reverse complement.
TCAAAATGTTTCAATGATGATGAGAAGCGTCACGCTTATTGTGGGTGGAATTTTGTCTTGATCTTGAGGAACGACGAGTGGAATGAGTTGATTGGGCATCCAAAGGACCATGGAAAGGGCTGAATTTGAGGTCGAATTCTCTCCAACTAGGGGAGAATGATGCAGGTTGGATAAGTCGGGCGTCTGGTACTGTGATCGAGCGCACGCTGTGACCGCAATCAAGCACTCCGTCTGCGATCGATCGCCCGCGTGCTGCAATCGAGTGCATGCGGGACCTTTATGTTATTTACTGCGTTTTAATTAGGTTAAGCCGTCTTTATTTCATTGTTTTAGTAGGATTAGGGTTCTAGGAGTCACTATTTCGTTATTTTATTAGGTTTAGGGTTTTTAGAGTATTTATTTCATATTTTATTAGATTTATGAGTCTTGGAACTATAAATACATGTTTATAGCCTATAATTTATCAGTTTATGTTGGTTATTGATTGTTATTAATGAAAATTACTCAGAGTTGAGTTTATTCCTCTATTTTCCTTCAAAACCTAGAGAGTATCTAGTTTTATCATGAAGATTTATTAGATCGTTGATAGAATCAAGATCTATAAGTATTTATCCGCTACTTATTGATGTTCTACGTTATATCATAAACTCTAAACCTAAAATTACGTGTCGTGTTCATATCGAGTTCGTAGGTCACGGGTTAAATTGCCAGCCCTAACCAAACATCTAAAATATAAAAATTTCTAAGAAAACCAACAAAAAAAAAAAAAGTTGGGTTTGACCCTAAGAGGTGGGCGAACCACCCCCAGCCGGTCTTTGGGGGTGGCGAAAGGCACCCCATGCCCAAGTTGGGGTGGCCAGCCACCCCCTATGGGGAAAATGGGGTGGCCAACTATCCCATATTTTTTAATTATTTTATTATTATTTTAGTTTACATTTATTTTTTAAAATGTAAATAATATTTTATTATTTTATTTTGAATGGAACATGTGGCGAGTTTTAGATGGCTAAATGAAATTATACCATCCAAATTGACAAAAAACCTGATGGACTATTCCCCAGCTACTGCTGAGGACCTGATCCCAAAAAAAATCCTTATAATATTCATTTCAAAATCAACTCCCAACATTTTTTACTTTTTACATCAAAAAAATAATATATTTTTTTTCTTCACTTTTTTATAAATAACATTCGTACATTTTTTTTCACACATCAATCAAATTTACTTCAGTTTTGGTCCACTTCCTTTCTATTAAGTCCAATGGAGGCCCAAAAAGAGTAAAAGCAGGGGCCTAATCAAGAATTAGACTTGTAGATTCATTTGATAACATATTTTAGAATTGCTTTTTGCTTTTTGAAAAAAAATATTAAACACTAATAAATAAATTTAAACTTTATGTCACATCACAATTAAACTTTTTTATATAATTTTTCAATTTTTTTTAAGAATCCAGTATATTCACGTCAATAAGTGTAAAAGCAGAGTTGACGAACCCTAGATTGAGATGTTAGACAGAGGAGAGTACTAAAACTGCACGTATCTTTTGTACTTTCTATCAACGGTTGGAATTATCACTGTGGTTTATTTCATTGCCACGTGTCTTCCCTTTTGTTCTTTAGATTCCAAGGATGGAAATTTGCAAAGAAATTGAGGGGGCGACCAAAAGGAGTCAACCCAGTTTCATTAACTGTTTACTTTTTTTTTTTTTTTTTTTTAGTGGTGTAGATGGCAATTCCGTCCTTTGAACAAAAAACCAACGGACTTTTTGGTCAATTCAACTAACTTCATTCTTTATCTTCGTTTGATTTCGGCCGAAATCCCGCTTTCTCACCTTCATGAAATTAATATGCATATAACAACGACAATTTTCTTTGACTCAAGCTTTATTAGATGTTGAATGTTTTTCGGTCAACATTTTTCTCCAGGAAAATTACATTTTGCCTCATGAACTACAACGAATTTTTATTTTATCCCCATAAACTATCAACTGTGATACCCGATTCCTATAAACTATCATTTTGTATCAAAAACTCCTATTCCGTTAGTTAAAAACTCATTATGTCAATAAAAAACGGTCAAAGTAACAATGCATTATAGTTCAAGAGGACAAAGTGATAATACGTTATAATTCATAGGGGTAAAGTGACATTGAATTATAGTTTATAGGGGGCAAAGTGACCGGTAGACGACCGTATGAGTTAACACCTTTGACTGACGGAATGTGAGTTTTAGGCACAAAATAGTAGTTCATGAGGGTCGGGTGTCACAGTTGGTAGTTCATGACGGAAAAGTACCAATGCATTATAGTTCATGGGAATAAAAGCTAGTTTCCCTTTCTTTTCTTTTTTGGCGTTTAGCTCGTACAAAAAATAAAAGACGATATAAAAGGTTGGCAAATTTCAACATAACTTCTGCAGCTTTCGGTAGTGGTAAGACGAACTCTAGCAAATGTCTAGCAGTTTCCGATAATAGTTGGACGAACTTCGATGATTTAATAAGAATAAGCTCAAATTCATAAAATGATTTACAGGTTTAAAAAACAAAAAATATTACGAAAATTAAAAAAGGTTATTTTAATCAATTGATTTTTTTTTTTTTTTTTCAATCATATCAAATACCGAAAAATATAGAAAACGTTTTTTAAGATATATTTTATATTGAAACAAACGGACCATTAGTATTAAACTCGATATGTATTGAAAATGTATGTGACTTTCACATAGATTTTTTTTATTTTAAAAAGGTTAGTGGGCTCATTTGACAACATTTTTTATGATAGGTTTTTTGCTTCTTAGCTAAAAGGAAAAACATTAAAAAAAACGACTTAAAATACGAAATAGCCATAAAAGACTTTTCGCCTTTATATCTCGTTACAACAAAAGAGCAAAAACACACTCAAAAATGTTTTGCCAAACAAACCCTAATGATTATCACATAATTTTTATTTATTTTTACACGTGGCAGTTTAATAAAGTAATTTAAAAAATAATAATAATAATAATCCTTTTAGGTAATGTGTACACATACATGATGCATATATATTACTTGAAAATAGTCTGCACACCATCTGGATGCTTAATTGGGTCGGGCTTTCCGTATTGGCCCATATATATGTATTTGCTTGAATCAGTTCTTTTGGGTTAGGTCAGTCAAACCCGAATTCGGGTCAATGGGTCCAAACCAACAATCTTTGTGGATACATTACAAAGAAAGGCAAATAAAACGACAAAGGTAGCTTTAAGATCCGTATAAGGACGGGTCATCCAGCTTGGTCCTTTTCGAGACTGCTTGGGTCTTTTGGACCAATTTTGTTCATGGATATCCGTGGGTTCTTGAAAGCCCAATAAGGAGTTTTTGAACTGGGCTTTTTGAAACATTAAGCAAATTACCAATTCGCATGTCACTAAAATACATGTCCTTTTTTTTGAAGTTTTCGCATTATAAATTTTGTTTATTATTTTTTTGCCTCCCGGTTTTTTTCTTTTACGCTCTTTCATCCTCTTTCTTTCACACTCTCTCCCACACAAAATAATATTTAAAGAAAATAAAGAGTAGAATAGAGAATTTGTTGAAGCGTGTATAGAAAAAATGAATAGCCAAAATAAAAATTTATACTTTTTCAATAGCTATTTTGCCTACTTCTATTGAAGGGGAGGCTAGATATCCTTACAAAGTTCCTTACAAATGTAAATTTGACAATTCATATAATATTTATCATGTCGGCTGTTAAAATGTGGATTGTCACTTCACATATGATAATCAACATGACATGACACTTATCACGTTTACAAACTTGAGTTGCAATATACACAACACTTATCACGTATTGTTACTCATTTTTAGAAAAATATAGACTGTCACATGAGTTTGTAATGAAATCATAGTAAAAACCGTAAGAGAAATCATAGTAAAAACCGTAAGAGAAGTGCTACATGTACTTCAAAATACTTTGAATATAAGGTGAATTCACCCATGGAAGAAGCAAAGGAAGCTTGGGGGTTTGATAGAAAAGAATATTAGTTGGAAATGGGACATATGGGTGGGAGAGATGTGACCTCATGAAGGGTCGCCATTAATTGAGAGGTCTTTTCTCTTGAGTCATCCATCCCAATCCGATATAGGCTAGAAAATCTCTCTCTCAAGTCTCAATGGTGTCAGCACAAGCTAAGCTGCTGCAAAAGCAACATGCCACTGAGATCAAGTGGGCCCAAAACCAGGAGAATTCTCATGGGACCTTTTTCTGATATCATCATCATCGTCTCATCACTACAAAAAACAAAAACACAACAAAATCAAGAATTGGTGGCAGCAAATGCCAGAATTCGATTTTTTGTCTTTGTGCATGTAAGCAAATATTTTGCATGGGGCATGGCATGCATGCACAACCATCAGTCTCTGATCACTACATTTGCATGCCATGTCATGCCAACCTATACTTTCATAGATACACCCCTGCATTGTGCATCCAAGTCTCAGAGAATCCCACACACCCAGCTAGCTTCCCCCCTCACCCTCACTCCACTCAGCGCGTGCATGCTCTCTCTCACTCTCTATACTATATTTAGAACATGTTTCACTTTATAACATTCTCTGACTAAATATAATGCATCATCATGGTATTCTATCTTAACTTTTTGAGATGATCATAAGGATGATCATTTTCTATCATTTTAGACAGATTTTTCAATGTTTTTAAGTGTAATTTCAATATGTGTGTGTAACAAAATTGGACAAATTGAGTTATGCTCAACATAATTGAGAGTTCTTTGTTGAGGTGAATGTTGATATTAAATCCAAATATACATAATTTTATAAAAATAGATTCACTATGTTAGTGACATAATATTCTCCATATATTATAGTAATATCTACTACCATATTTAGCTATTGTAAATATGTTATGAATATTTTGTGATTTTGTAATTATTGTATTTAATTTCTTTTTATGGCCTCACTCAACTATAAGTAGGTCATTCTATTGTACATTTTTTATATATCAGAAATACTAGCGTATTTAGCTTGTCCTTTTCTTCATGGTATTAGAGCCACCATTTTTCAGGTGTCTCTCACAAGCCTTTGTTCCCACGCGTGTAGTTTCTCATTTAAGAGTTTCTTTAGTGTTTTTCACTGCGACTTTGGTAGACTAAATGCTTCGTTGGGATTTTTTTTTTTTTTTTTTTGCATGTAACGGAAATTTGGAGTTCATTTGGTATAGTAGAATCTCACATGCGCTGCTTATAGTCCATGTTGTTGCCTTCGCGTGCTAGTGACGTTGACTCTATCTGACAAATCAATCTCCAAAATGGATCTATCACCCATAGATCAACATTTTTGTCAAAAAGGGTCTCCAAAAATTGTCGAACGCGCCCTCACGTGCCACCTCTAGGTTAGTCCAACCACCACACTCCACCAAGTGCCAGTATCGCATTCTGTGCGTGAGATCCATGCGCTCAAGCAAACCACTCTAGCCTCATAGGGGCCACATCAGATCCTAGCCTACGGTTACACTTGTGTGTGCCACACCCGATATGAGCAATCGGCTTCACCTGTTGCACGCCACACTTGATTGTAGGGTGGGTTATCCGCATGGGGAGGGTCGGATTGCGGGTTGTATTTTTTTAAAACCATGGGTACCCGCCTTGTCCTCCCCAAAAGTAACTTAACACTAAAACCCCAAAATATCTCCCTCTTTTCTCTCATCTCACGCAGCACGCCTCTTCTCTTTCTTTCCCTCGGATTTTCTTTTCTTCTTCTCCTTCGTTCCAACAAAACTACAATGAAATCAAAGAAAGAAAAAGCCCTAACAACGACAACAATCCTGTCGAAGTTCTCAACGACAACGAACCATGGTTTGGGTCATGTAGATCACAATAACTACCATGGTTTGGGTCATGTAGATTAGAAAAGGTCTTACTCAACCGGTAACACAGAAAATGTCCTACTTTTCTTGTGGATGCACAACCACAAGAACTCTTCTTGGTGATCATCTCTTTCCTCCCTCCTCTTCTTCTGCATCTACAAAAAACCATGCCCATACGACACCAGACCTACCCCTCCTAGCCCGCCCCGCCCTTGTAATACCCCAATAAAAACAATAGTTTTTATTAAAAGATTTTCTACATGGAATGGTTAAAGGATTTTTGAAAGACCCGGTTTTATAACAAAGGACCTAAGCCCATGCCTATAACCTAAAACTCCGTAGGTATTTTGAAGCACAAACCCGAGCTTAACCCTTTATGATCAACATATTGGTTACCGGACGTATGCTCCTAATTTAATAGATGACGTACGGGGAACACCATACGTATTAATTTTGCAAATAGTACAAGGACATACGATGGGGACCACTCAGATGTACGCTACTTTTTGGAAAAGCCACTGGATAATACCTGTACGTATGATGCACCCTTCGGATCGTTGAGTAAATAGTATCGGACGTACGCCCCAATAGTACTGGACGTCCGCTACTTTTCAGAGTAGTTGTTAGCGTTTTCAGCTTTTTTGGCCTATAAATACCAAACCCCCATCGCCCTTCAAACATATTTCTCGCCTCCAAGCCCTCTAAAACCCCTTGAGTGAATGTCTTCGTTAGTTTTGTGATTTGAGAAGAAATGAAGCATTTGTGTGCGTTCTTGCCGATTTCCAAGGTAACCCCTTGCCCGTTTTATACTTTCACTACTATTTTTATTGTTTTCTTAAATGTTGAAAGTCTTCAAAAGATGTTATGTTAAGCTCTTTACTCTTTTCCTTACAAAACAAGAAATGTTTTCAAAATAGTTTCAAAAGTTTCTTTGATTCCTTGTATTGCATGATGTTGAGTTTTCTTGCGTTGCATGTGTTTATTCCTTAGCCTAGAAGGGGATATAGTAGCCTATAGATTTTATAGAAGCCTTAAAACACAATTTGAAACTTTAGATGGCTGGCCTAACTCACTGATCGGACGTATGCCCTCGAGTCCAGATGTACGGTCAAAAAGCCAGACATCGGCCCTTAAGCCCCACTTGTGTGTATTTTAGAGCCTAGCAATCCTTTTGTCAGTTAAAGCTTAGTATTTTTCTTGTAACGGTCCTCTAGAACTGCGCATAACAACGTGTCGTATTGCGATATAGCAGGATTTAGCGATGTCGGAGGATTCAAGCGAGCGTACGAGGTAAGTAAACACTTACGAACTCTTTTCTTAAAAACGTGGGATATGTTAGTTGATTGACCACAAGTATGATATGAGCATAACTATATTTTGTACCTACTTGGTAATTGTTTTATTAATGATTAATAAGATGCATCGTATGACATGGTACACCGGTACGTGCGGTATAATGGCCAGGGGCTTATTATATAGACTTTATTCTATGGTCAAATGTATATGTGTTATATGGGCCTTAGATCCAATAGTTGTTTTGTGGCCAGCGCAACCTTAATGGGTGGTCACTACAAGACATACATCATTAGTGGTGTGGGCCACTCAAGGTCGGACTCGGTCGTGCCGCGAGTGTTATGTACAATAGCGTACAATGGCTGGGGCACTAGCATTGTATTATAGGCCCCTTAGGACAGCGTCAACCCTGCTGAGAAAGGGTAATATCTCGGGTAGATCGTACGTGAGAGTTATGACCTATGAAAGTATTATTATTTTTGCATTAAAATACTTAGGTGATTGCCGCTAGTAGTACACCACACTTTTGAAAATCAAAACGCTATTTTATGGTGTATTAATGGAGACAGCACTTCGTTATAAATGTTTACTAAAATTGCACGTTTATTTATTTTTAACTGGGCTCATATCATACCTAATTGTGAGGTTTACTTACTAAGTCTTTACACTTACGCTGTAATTACCATTTTAGGAAGTCTGTCACTAGAACCAAGGAGTGGCATGGTTGCCACTATGGACCTTGCTTTAAAATTTGCATGCGATCAACAGGTTTGTTTTACATTGTTATTAGTCGCTTCATGCCTTTGATTTCGAGGAATATACTTGTCCTTTGATGATTTAATAATTTCTTAGATTTTATTTCACATTCCTATGCATTAACTCTGATAATGCTTAGAGAGGCGATTCCTCATTTAGCTGCAAGTTGGTTTAACTGGAGTAATTGCCAGAACCCTGCCAAGTTAGCCAAGGCTAATTTTAGGAGTGTTACAGCCCTACCCGAAACCCAGGGGATCGATATGGTGACTTGAATCTGAGTTTTGGGTAGAGTTTTCCAAACCTACTAGGTTTGGGTAGTCGACTCCCCTTCACTTGATTGCAGCCCCTCAACTTCACCTCTCAACACACCACTCTAAAATAATCTAAATCATACCCCACAGTCCTACACTCATTTTGTTGCATGCACCACACCAAATTATTATCCTTCCAAGCCTACATCTCACAATTTGCTACAGCCACACCTGATCTGATATCTTCTCGTCAACGATCAGTAATTCAAGCTCAAACCTAGGTATTTGTTTATGCCATATAATTTTTTTTTAAAAAAGTCTCAAACTTCTTCCAATCTCGACCATATTGTCCGTCCTATTAAAAATATTTTAGATGGCTCTAATTATAATGTGGGCTCAAAATATCAAGGTTTTCTAATTGAGAGGGTGAAAATATGGCATTATTTTTATGGCAAAGTTTCTTATGACTAAGTAAAAAGAAAGTGAAAAGAATGATGCTTTTGCAGATCATCTTGAAGATTGAGAGAATGTGAGATAGTAAAATCCCCTCTTGGTTCATCGACACTTCAATTACTTCCATACATAGTGTTCTTCCCAAGCTTGGGAATGAGAAAGCTGCTTGGGATTTCTTGGCGAAGCGATACAATTGTACTCATGATGCCTCACTACAATTCTAGCTTAAAACTAAACTTGATAAAACGCATTAAGAACTGGGTCAGTATGTTGCTTATTTTTATTGTCAAATTAATAATCTTTGGAAACAATTATCCGCTGCAGACCCTCAACTAAAGTGCTATGAAGATGTGGAATTATTCGCGGCATATCGAGATTGTTGAAAGTTTATGCATTTCAATATTTCATGATGGCCTTTTGTGAGGGACAAAAATTTGCTACAAACTAGTTTGTAGCAAATTTATACAAGCTCATCTAATAAAGTGACATGTGTCTCTTAACATATGAGAAGCACAAGTTTTTTTTTAATAACATGTGCTTCTCACATTTTTTTTTAATAGCTATGGGATACATGTCACTTTATTAGATTAGTTAATATGAATTGGCTACAAACCAATTTGTAGCAAATTTATGTCCTTTTGTGAGGACTTTAAGTTGACTCGGGCTCTATTAACATTGCACCCATCTTCCTTCTCTGGATGCTGTTGTAGCAAAGCTCATCTCTAAAAAGAATCGTCACTCCATTATGAAAACATTGTCACAAATATGGCAATTCGGTAACGTATAATAATAGACAATTATATAATACCATTCCCCCCCTATGTTAGTGTATTATTGTCTATCAAACTGGCTTTGAAAGTAGTTGAGTGTCTCCAAATCCTTCATCTCAAAATTTGACTAAGAAAATTATGAAGACCTCGCATGCTTGAATTATCATCACTAGTAATGATCATATACATCATCTACATAAAATAAGAATAAGAATAGTATCAACACTAGTAGTCTAGAGAAAGTGGGTCGAGTCATATGAACTAGAGACAAAGCCTTGATAGGGACAACCACATAATTGAATTTAGCATCCTCTACACACGTTTTAGAGACAAAGCCTTCGTCGTATGCTTCAAGAGGTTTAAATGCAACATACTGACATAATTCTAAATGCATTTTTAACATCTATTTAGAATAACTGCCAATGACGAAGCATCAACTACAAGCAAAGATCTAATAAACAATAAGACAATTAGTAGTCCTTAGAAGACCAATGTTAAGATCCTTGCCATAGATGGTGAGCTTCTATCATATGCTATTCTCTACAAGCAGTTAGTTGGTAGTCTTGTTTATCTCACAGTCACACAACACAATATCTCATATACTATTCATTTAGCGAGACAATTTATGAGTATACCTCACTCTACACATGATGTTGTTGTTCTTTGCATCTTGCGCTATGTCATGGATTTCACTGCTCTTCATATTCCTCCATTGAGATTCAAGCCTATTATGACGTTGACTGGGTTGGTGATCCCATGAATCACCGCTCCCCGTTGGTTATTGTTTATTACTTGGGACTTTTTAAATTTCTTAGTGTAGTAAGAAACAATATGTTGTTACTTGATTCAAACTCGTAATTTAAGTTTTTCTTTAAATTGAGTTTTAAAAAATTCTTTTAACTTAAGTCTATAGAATTATTATGTGTTTATTGAGCATTTGAGAAGTACATACTCTTTTAATAGCATTAACAAAGTTAGTAGAAATTATATTGAAACAGTAAAAAGACATGCTTTTCTTACATGTTATAACCCAGTTGAGTGAAAAACTCTAACCCTACTAGTACTCATTAATTTTGTAGATTTTGAAAGCATTCTCATCCACTTCCTTATTGTAGGGAATCCTTATTTTGGGAGTCAAAATGGTAAAATGCATGTGTTTTTTACCGTCCATTTGGTTCCCTAATATGTTTTTTTTTTTTCCCTTGCATCCTTAATTTACTCGAGAAAAAAAAAAAAAAAAAGCAGGAAAGAAAAGAAGTTCAAAAAGGTATGGCCTTCAGAATAAAATCAAACGTTCCTTTCCAGTTTCTACACATGTACCAAGAAAACAAAACAAAAAATAAATAAATCATCAAATTCGCGTAGCGCACACAGATTTTGGGGGAGAGTGGGGAGGAGGTACGTAGGATGACATCAGATTTGCATGCAAAGAGGCATGAAATGAATCCATCAAAAACAGAAAGAGAGAGAGAGAAGAGAGAGAGAGAGTTCTTCAATAAACCATGCAATCTGCCTCTCAGTCCTCTCTCTCTCTCACTACAGACTGCACAGTGGACAGCAATGCAAGAGACAGAGAGGGAAAAAAAAAAGATGACGCAAGTTTACCCAGAAACGCGTGCTTTGGAAGCGTGTGACGAGCATTTCGAATTCAATGCCTAAGAAAACTCACATCTCTCTTCTTCACTTGGACTTTTCCCTCATTCCACCAATATATATAAATATATATAAATAGCAGCAGTAGTATCCTCTGTTCTCTCTCCCACCAGCCCCTTTGTCTCATGGCGGCACAAACCGAGGAACCCAAAAAACAAAAACAAATTAAAAACTTTTTATATATATATATATATATAGAGAGAGAGAGAAAGAGAGACGTTGCTTGCGTCAGCAGGGTTTTGCAGGGGAAAGGGAAGTGTAAAAGGGCGAATCAGAGGGGTGTCAATCCTTCGTACAAATCGTCTCCTCTATGGTAAGAGAGTGCGTCAGAGCCCCATCATTGTCTCAATTATCAGCGTGAGTGAGAGAAGAAGAAGAGAGATGATGATGACGACGATCCACATCGCCAACTCTTTTTAAGGGATCGGGCGTGCGTTATCCTACGCACACTGCTTCTACTTGACCTCCATCTTGTCGCTTTCTCCCCGACTATTTTGATTCATTTAATTAAATAAGTCAGATTAGAATTAATTTATATAATTTTATATCTATGTCTTAATATGATACAAATCCGACACACGACATAAACGGATGAGATTGTTCATATTTTATATGAGAATAAATAAGTGTCGTATGAATTGACACGTGGTAATTCATACTTTAGTTGTTAGGAGTACTCAAACTCAAAGCATAGTTACTGCTACGTAAATTGTCACATCAATTTATAAATATGATTAAATAATTTACGTTTTAGTGATTAACACAATAAGTAACACGTTATTGAATTGATAAGGATCAGTATCTCAGTCTCACGAAACTGAGTTTATAGCTATTGTCACACCAAGAGAATAGTATCGTAATCGGACAAAATATGTTCATATTCCACTCGAATTTCCATTGGAGTACACAAAATAACACCTACATGTGCGAAATCGTAACCCTAAAATTTGGACCGAGCTCAATATTAATCAATAACACTAATAAGTCTTAAAATTTAAACAACAAAAAATATTTGTCCACACAAAAATGATTATTTGTAGCTTAATTATCTAATATCTACTTGAGACTATAATTGGGAGTGTTCTAAAGTTATCGAACATAAACTCTATTGGTCTTTGTTTTCTTAGGCGCAGGACTTTCTGGAACAATAATTTTGTTTTGGTCGATGATGGCAAACAACTTACGATTTTTCATATTCAGGATTCCACTGAATAAAACAAAGTTTGTTCAGATTATTTTGTTACTACTCTACACACAAAAAATAAAAAATGAAATTCAGGGTTTGGCTCAAGTAGTCTTGATCTTGATGGCATTCTTATCAGGTCTAAAGTTTGAATCCCTATACATGCAAATAATTCTTTCGGCCACGCCCACCTACAAACCGGAAGTGAAGGGCACTTTACATGAGTTTGGAGTTTGCCCAACAACCTTGGAAGGGTTACCGGTAATAAAAAAATATATATTATTGATTGTACATAATGACGGAAATTTTCTTTCTAATAATCCAGCAAATAAGAAGACAAAAAATGATGAAAATATCTTTTTCTTTCTTAAGAAAAAACACAAGAAGCCAAACGGGGTGCTTCCATGAAACCATCCTCCCTAGCAAGAAATTGAAAAAGATCATGGACCACACATCTGAGGTAATAGTTTCATTCCAAACCAACTAGGCAGGACTAGTCTAAAAGAAAGAAACATTTTGGAAACTGTTTTTTTTAGTATGATCATTTGTATTATAAATAAATTTAAATTTAATTATATTATATTAATCACTCACACTTATAATATTTTCCTTATTTAATATTTGACTTTTTTTTTTTTTTTTTCAAATTCTAAGTCTAACCCCCCGCCCCCCTTGATCCAAAATGTTGATGAAGCCACGGTCGTGCTTGCGGGCTTTATGGTCTCGGAACTCAACATAGTGTCTTTTTTTGTAATGTTAAATGTCACCCTTATGTCTTATTTGTATCTTTTCAAAACTAATGAAACTTTTAAAATTATCACTGGATCATAATTCAATAGTAATCTATAACAAATCTAATTGTAATTTTAAGAGACACATCTATTTTGAGATGACAGAAGAAGACATAAGTCTTCCTTTTAACATTACACTTTTTCCTACTCCGCCTTATATTTTTCATTTGTTGAGTGTTCCTCTTGAGAGTAGGAAGGATCCATCTTACTAAAAAATATTCGCCCACAACATTCAATCCTGCCCAAAATTTTATTCACAACGAGATTAGTTATCAAAATGACTAGTAACTCTTTTACAATAATTACCAAAATTACTAGTAATTTAGTAATTTAGAACAATTTAGACAACAAATTACTGTAAATCTCAATATGAATGAATCTGATCAGGATCCTCTCCAGTTCGTCTAGATGGGATAAGGGCCCTTCTCTAAAACTAGAGAGCAAAATTGTCATTTCAATTTTTTGTTTCTTTTGTTGACAATTTTATCGTCTGCTTATAGGGGACCGGGTAGCCTAGTGAGAATGAATGGTGATGGGGTTAAACGGTTAATTAAAAGGAGTCAAACCCCGTTCAAAAAAATGGCAAACCGTATAGAAACACGTGCCCGTATAACTGAATAAACGATATATGAAGCGATTAAATACCGAAAATAGCCTTTGAAACGTGGGCCTACTAGATTCGTTTTTCACCCTTTTCTGATTTGTTCAAAGATTGAAAAGGCTCTGCTCATTTAAGACTCTCGACTCTCAACCAACTCATTATAAGGCAGCAGAGCATCACGTTGAAATCAGTTGATGCTTAATAGCTGATACCAAAAAAAACAAAAAAAAAAAGGTACAGAAGAAAAAAAAAAAATTGAAAAAATGAAGTATGATGATTTTCTAAAATTTCAAAAAAGTTATATAAATTTTCAAATTACAAAATTTAGGTCTTTATTTATTTATTTATTTATTTTTTAACATCGAAACGCTTAAAAAATACTACCCATTAAAATTGTAACATATTATCGAAACAGAAATAAAGAATTTTTCTCCAAAAATGTTTTTTCTTCACTTTTAGAGAGACGTATATTCTTTAAAAAATCAAAAGATAATATTTTGTTGATAGTTTTTTTACAACATATAAAGCAAGAAGCTGAAAAAAATATACTCAATTTTTAACTGTAATATGTCACATTTTTAGTAGGTAGCATTTTTCAAGCGTTTCGATGTTAAAAATGGTATGAATTCCGTGATTTGAGAATCTACAATTGCTTTAAAATTGTAGGGGGTCCTAATCCGAAAAAGAGAGCAATAAAGTTTTTTCAAATTAGGTTGAAGAATTTGTTTCTAAATTTCATTTCTCATATGTATTTTTTAATAACGTATGCTATAATAATATGTTCTGTTAATTATGTTAAAAATGTATGAAAGAGTCTCCAAGAGGTAGCTCAATCGGCTGGGACCACGCTTAATGAAGCGGAGGTCACTAGTTCGAATCCTCCTCCCCTCTCTTGTGCGGACATGTCAAAAAAAAAAAAAAAAAGTATGAAAGCGAAACGATGTCCAAGAATAAAGAAGTTGTAGAGTTACTGTATGAATACGAGTTGTGGCTACCCAATGTATAAGAAGCATTTTTTACGGGACCCCAAAACCACCGCGGATTCCAACCTAATTCATGAAGAGCCCACTAGCTTCTTGGCAAGATGCCTACGGTTAAAAACTGCAAACATTTTTTTATTGATTTAATTTAGGGGCTAAATACATTTTTAGTATTTGAATTTTAACGACTTTATTTTTTTTCACCTAAGTTTTATTTTGTATCATAAATAGTACATTTGTTATTGATAAAGATAGGGTTAGTACCTCCATCTATTAATGGATCGCCATGTCAACCCAATCAAAACATGACATGTGTTCTATGTCTCAATAAAAAAAATTTTAAAAAAAAACTAAAACTAAAACTTGAAAAAATAAATAAATTTAGGGGTGGCTCAACCACTTTCAGGGCATTGTTTCATGAATATTTATTACTTTTTGACATACGGTTCCTCCTGATGTTCTCATGAAGTTCTGCGGATCTTACGTAGATATTGATTTCTAAAGAAAATATAAGGGACAAGTGTGGTAAAAAAATATTTCTTCTATTTTTTTAGAAAATAATATCCACGTAAGATCATAAGAATACTAAAATAAAAACACCATAGCCCATAGCATTCCACTATATTTATTTACATTTTTTTTTGGAAAACAATATAATAATTGAAAACACTTTTTCGTTCTGCAGAAATTCTAGATAGATTTGGTGCTTCTCCCTTAATATTTGTGTAAAAAAGTTGACTTGACAATAAATGCTAAATTTGTTGTTGTCGGATACTATCCATTTTCATTTATAAAATACTATCTATTCTTTAGATATGATTTAAAGTTGAGTAATGGTAGGAACGATCTTTTCATCATTTTTTTTATCATTTTATAGTTAATGTGACTTTTAAAATTACTATTAGATCAAAATTTAAGTATGATTCATCTAAAATTTAATGGTGATTTTAAAAGTCACATTAGCTTTAGTAGCTTTAGAAGGATAAAAAGATGATAAAATGATGGTCCCTAACGTTATTCTTTAAAGTTGGTACATCTAATGTTGTATAAGATAATATATATTTAATTTTTTAAAAGACGTGTCAATATTGATATAATGTATACTATTAAATGCACCAACTTTAAATCGGAACTGGAGAGTATCATAATGCCTTTATAAGTTTTTTAAAAAATACTATTAATTTCATTTGAAATAGAGATGGTCATATTCTAAGAATGCATAATATTCATTAAGAAAAGGCCTTATTTATTTATTTATTCAATGAAAATCCTATCATTTTTCTCTATTCCAATGGTAAAACAAAGTGTGAAATTTTTTGAGAAATTAGTTAAACTATAAATATTTCAATTAAGTAATTATATATATTCATCATCATTCATCTCTCAAAGTATATATTGATCATCATTCATCTCTCAAAGTTAATATGGTGTGGTCTTATCAACCAAAAAATTAATCTCCATGCATCAACTATGAACGACCACGCTATATAAACTTTTGAGAGATATGATAAAAATGGGAGAGAGATGGGAGTGGGGTGATATATAGCATTCCTCATCTAAATAGCATGATTGTGATGCCCTTTTTACATCTTTATGCCAGCAATTGGTTCAATTTTAGTGCATATCTCTCTTCTTCTTCTTCTTCTTTTTTTTTTTTTTGCTTAATTCAAGTAAATAATCAACAAGCAAGACACACAAATAACAATACTATTTTCTCACAATTGCTTTTAGAGAATCCACATGGAATCATCTAAAATTTTCTTCAAATTTTACTTTTTCTATTTTAAAGAACCGCTATATGAAAAATACACTAAATCTCACTTTTTATTTCCGAGAAGAGAAATACTATTTTGTATTATGCTATACATCTTCCATCAATTTCAATTCAATTTTTTATTTTCAAATCAACCATTAAATTTATAAGACCCACACTATAAATCCGATAGTTAATTTGAACAAAAGATGAATGAAAATTTACTAAAGAATATGAAATAACATTTCTCTTAAAGAATCTACATTGATCATTTTAATAAAATAGATTAGAGATGTACTTTTAAGTTTTAAGGCTACAACAATTTTTACTATAGGTTATTTAATGACATGTTTGGGATTGCGTTTGAGAGGTCTAAAAGTGTTTTTAAAACTCAAAAAATCTGTTTGAAGAAAAATATATTTGTTTGGTAAAAAAATTAAAAGCATTTTTGAGGGTCCAAAAAGCGTAAAAATAGCAAAAAAATATATATATTTTTAGCAAAAGCTTAAAATAAAACTTTTGCTCAAAAACTCTTTTTGACTTTAAAGCTTTATTTTTCAAACGTAATTTTAAACAGACTCTTTTACTAATATTTATAATACATTAATAAATTGATACGACAATTTATATAATAATTATTATATCAACTATTAAAATATAAAGTAATAAATGACAATTGAAGTGACACTTATTTATATTAAAAATAAAATAAAATCTTCAATCACATAAATTTGAAAATTAAATTAAAGTAAGATTGCAAAAGCTCCACCATTTTTATTGTGGTAAAAATAAAATTGACAACAGTTGAATGGAGGAACAGGAGCTCATTGATTTGATGGTGGTGGAAGAAAAGGCTGACAGCACAGTGAGCAAGAAAAATAGCAGTGGAGATAAAATCATGTTTAAATGGCCAACTGTAAAGGCACGTGGAAGCCAAATATCCTGAAAGGAAATTGTTTGAAATAAGTTTATCTAACTCTATGTCTATTTTATATGTTCCCAGTCAAATTTGGCTATTTCTTTTTATTTTTTTCTCATTACAGGTTCATTGAACATTTATTAAGCTTTACAAACAGACTTATTTCAGTCAATCTAGCTTAAATTGGGACAAATGGGAAGTTGTTGAACTAACAATTATCATCCCATTATAAAAAGATATTAGCTTTTCTCATCAATCTAATTTTGATTTTTTTTTTTTGAACTGGGTTTGAAAAATTCTTATAATTTAATATATTAAGTTGATATTTATCCTTAAAACACATGATTTTCATATGTATTATTTAAATACATTTAAAATTAAAGTCATGTATTCTGATCTAAATTCAAGTTTCAAGCAATTTGTTTGTCCAAGCAAATAAGAGGAAAACCCAAAATTTATTGAGATGTGCTATTCTGTATTCTCTTGTCTTTTTTGCATTTTTATCTGTTGATGTGTCATTTTCAATTCATCGTTAGATCAATCTTAATAAAAAATGAGAAATAAAAAAAATAAAAAATAAAAAAATCCAGTGGCAAGTTGACAGTACTATGTCAATAGAGCAGGACAAGAAAATACAAAATAACATTTCTATTTTATTTGGACACATGAGCCCAATATTAATTCTCAAATTTATTGCTCGAATTGTCTATCAACACTTCAAAACTAGATCGAAGGAAATGAAAAGCTTTGTCCAATATAAAATGAATTTGAAAGTCCCTTCTATCACGATATGGTGTAAAATCCCAACAATCTCCAATAAAAATTTGTCACATAATGTAAAAATGCCAAATACAACAGAGATAAAAAGCATTGTATCTTTAATTCAAATTAATCACATGAACTTTTTTATTCATTCTAATCCTACACCCACCACCGAACTCCGAGCCTCTGTTATTGAAGTCTCCAAAACCAATTAAGACAATAGCTCAGGTGCTCTTGTCTATGATGCATTTTGTCAAGAGAAAAAAAAAAGTTTATCTAATGTGAAAAGTTATATTAGTTTTTGACGTTTCAAGTTTAGGTGTTCGTTAGTACAAAACACTCAATTTACATCATAACTTAATTGATGTTATTCTCCATAAATAATATTAAAAATTATATTTTTATCTGGTAGTACCGACGTGATAACGTGGTAGATACAACCATACCCTTTAGAATGATTGGATCCTTATTAAAAAGTAATACAAAATATTGCAAAATATAGAAGAAGAAGAAGAAGAAGAAGAAGAAAGAAGGCATTCTAATAATAAAAATTGCATTTACACAAACTAACCAACATCTTGACAAGAGAAGGAAGAAGATGTGCAAAATTGACGCATTTACAAGTCCCGACAAATTAAAGTGAAGAAAAACCCTAAACCCCCGAAAAATTAAAGCCAATGTCTCTCTCACTCTCTCTCTCTCTCTCTACAATTTATTTTCAGAAGGATAATATGGGAATTACGGTAAGTCCTACAGTCCCTCGTCGTCCTCCATTGGTCAGCGATGTCGTTAGCAATTTTAACGGCGTCAGAGGCCGTCCCGAGGAGGCCTCTTCTCGTGAACCCCACTGTATACAACCCGTTCTCTCCTTTCCAACCGTCAGGAAAGGGCGTTTTCGGCATTCCATCCTTTGTGAAGAAATCACACCCCTGAGATTCAAAAATAAAACCATTAATTGTCTCTCCCCTAAAAAAAAAAAAAAAAATTAATTAATTTGTAATAAATATTCTATGCTGACGTCATCACAGTATAGTAAAATAGTAATAGAATATAAGTCCAAAATACATGTGCTTTTTTTTCATGTGTATTATTATTTTTCGGACTGAATCGGAAGAATTTTCTTTTATTTATTATTCTTTTTTATTTAACGGAAATTTTGTCCGAAAGTCCGCTAATAATGCACGAAACAATATTAATTTAAAAAAAAAAACAAAAAACAAAAAACAATTTTATAATTATAATTCTCAAATGAAAAATTTTCCAAAGTGAAAAGTTAAAAACCAGGAACACAAGTAGCTTCTCTGCAGACCAGAAACAGAGTAAAAAGGCAGCACTTTCTTGTAGGTTAGCTTTTTGCAAAATCTAAAACCCCATAAAGAGCACAAACATTTGTTCATGATGCATAAAACCCGACAAGTAAATATATGTTAGAAAACAAAATAAATAAATGTATATATGTGTGTGTGTGTGTCTGAAAAGTGGGAAAACCCAAACACCCCAAAGAGATTTTATTCCTTTTTGCATGGAGAAAAGAAGAGATTTGTAGGTTTTTGGCTGCTGTGTGCATGAGTCCAAGGAAAGTGATAGGTGATGGCATAACACGATACAAGTAAAACTAAAAAGGTGCAGCAACTACTCTCATGTATTACCTTGAGCCAACTGGGCACATTGCTTTTGTACCCTGTTGCTAAGATTATTGAATCGAACTCCTTCTCTTGTCCATCCATAAATCTTGCTCCATTTCTTGTTATCTCCTTCACCCCTTCCATCACCTGGAAAAAAAACCCCACCAAAATCAGCTCTATGACCCATAATAAAATGCTGTTATACCACTGTTATACAGTAACGTGACAATGTTGCGTATTTACCTTGATTTTGCCGGATTTGATTTGGGAGAGAGCCCCGACATCGAGGACGGGGGTCTTTCCAGTGACGTTTTTGAGCTCAATTGGACCGGTTTTCGGCCGGCGGAGGCCGAGTTGGTCTGTGTTGCCTAGGGTGAGATTAGACACAAGGAGGAGGAATTTGTCTACTAGGCTTAGAGGAAGCCATTTGAGAAGAGCCGTTACTATGCCAAATGTTGAGCACCCAAACATTTCTCTTGGAAGAACATGCACCTGTTTATATAAATACCATAAATTTATATAATTCAAAAGAATTCGAAAAATTTTAAAAATATATATATATTATAGAAAGAAAATTACTTACAGTATTTCTAACAACCATATGAGGAACAGCATTGTGTCTACAGAGGTCCAAGCTAATTTCCATGCCGGAATTGCCGCAGCCGACGACCAAAACCTTCTGTTTAGCGAAGTCGGAGCCGGACTTATACGCGCTGGTATGAACAACAGGGCCGCGGAACCGCTCCATCCCAACAATCTCCGGTATGACCGGCTCGGCATTCTCGCCGGTGGCGACGATAAACCACCGGGAAATGTACTCCAAGTCTTGAGTCCGGACCCTCCAAAACCCACAAGAGGAATCGAACTCGGCGGTCTGGACAGCCTGGTTGAACCGGGGGTGGATTGAGAAGTGGGAAGCATAGGATTCCATGTATGAAAGGAACTGATCTTTTGTTGGGTATTTCGGGAAATTTTCTGGGAAGCCTAGTAATGGAAGGGCGCAGAATTGTTTGGGGAGGTGGAGTTTGAGGCGGTCGTAGGTTTTGTTCTGCCATAGAGAAGCTATGCAGTTGCTTCTCTCAAGAATCACAGAAGGTACTCCATGTTCAGAGAGGCAAGCAGAGGCAGCTAGACCAGATGGTCCAGCACCTACAATAATAGGCCCATTAACCCACACACACTTGGCTGATTCTTCCCTTTTCTCTTTGCAAGAACCCATGTAGGAAAATCGCAAGAAAAGAAAAGAAAAAGAATGCTCTGTTTCTTTCTTTTTTTTACTTCCCCTGTTTCTTGACTATGTAAAAGCTCTGTTTCTTTTATCTTTCTCCCCTGTAGGTTTTCTGCTGAGGAAAGATGGGGAGGAGAATTTAAAGAGAGAGGAGTGTGGTTAGGGATAGGAAGGGAGAGGAACTCCAAAGACTCTGAGGGTATCAGGGGTGGTGCCTGGGGACTGAGGCTTTTAAATGCATATAAAAGCAGAGAGAGAGAGAGAGAGGAACAGAGTTTTTATGAGAAGTGAGAGATGGAGAGAGAAAATCTGAGGAAGAGTAAATTTACCAGTCAGAGAGAGAAAGAGAGAGAGAGAGAGAGAGAGGAAGGGGTGTTAATGGAGGCGTGAATGTTAAGGAAAGGATTTGGTTCTCTTTCTCAAGGCCCTTTCTTCTCAGCCTCTCTGCAGGGGGTGCTTTGCTGATGCCTTTGGTGTGTTGTAGAAAGGCAGTGGGCAAAGAGAAGATACATTAAATACTGTCTAAATCTGCTGTAATTTTTAAGTTGATCAATTAGCATCAGGAATTTGGCATCTCCCACTCGCATTCTCTCAAACTGACTTCACACGCTCTAGGGACTCGTTTGAGCATGTGACACCCCTTTCCCAAATTGTCTTCCCATAAATTTTCTTCCCAAATTTCATAGAATTCGAGTAGGAAATGAGAGAGGGGAATGCGAAACCCACTTGCTTGAGCACTTTTAGACCCGAGATCCCGTTTCGGGCAAGAAATTTCATGAAATCCCGATCTTTGTATTAGAGTTGTCAAGAAATTAGAAAGAAAAATAAGCAATAGCTATGGCAATGCAAGTAGTAGAATTACTTCATACAAATACAATACACCCCATGATTTTATTAAGGATTAAGAAATGGGTCATGGTTTATAATTGTTCAATACTCTTGAAATAATATTTTTCTCTATCATATAATAATATATGCCACACATGAACCATATACTTTATTTCAAAGAAGAGAATGTTCATCATGAGATATTAATTGATTTTACAATAATAATCAATTTTGTAATATAACAAAAAATGAATGCACTATACTAAAACATTCCTAGGAGCCTCATCAAACTAGTTTTTTTTTTTTTTTTTTTTGGGGGGGGTCTATTTTGGTGAGCCAAATCACTAAAAATTACAAAAAAAAAAAAATCCTCATAAAGTTGATGTGCCTTTTAAAATCACCATTAAATTTTAGATGAATCATATTTGAATTTTGATCCAATGGTGATTTTGAAAGCCACACCAGCTTTAGGAGGATTTTAGGAGGATAAAAAGATAGTACCTAGCATTACTCTTCTCTTATTATTAAATGTTAAACATGCTTTACACCTAATAATTTACAACATGTCAGCTGTTACACAAAATAAATGATAAAGTTAATAAAACTTTAATGCCTCAATGAACTAGAGAGAGAAAAGAAATTTTCATTAACTTTAGTATTTATTTTGTGTGACAATTGGCACGTTGTAGATTTTTTTTTTTTTTTTTGGGAAAATCAATATGATCTCATTAATAGAAAATCAAGAGCATAACAACTCTTACAAACAAGATCCTAGCCGAAGCTAAATGATTACACATCATAGCGGGCAAAAACAAACAGATCTTATATTGAAGTCCAATCTATGACGCCAGACATCCACTAACCCATGACTAATCTTTAGTTGTAACAACAGATCTACTCTATGCAGACACAATCCAATGCATAGGTAGCTCTTATTCCTCGACCCTGGGATTAGAAAAAACCTCATGCCAATACTCTTCCTCAAAAACCTGAAAGCCAGGATTCCATTCACATCCATAACCCTAAAGGTCTGGACCAAAACATCAGGCGAGCAGATTAGAGGACAGAGCCTTATTACGAACAACAAGAAATACAAGCAAAATATAGGCAAATGACAAAGAAGGAAAAAAACAACAATAATTAGCAAGACAACACTACACAACCAAAATACAGGGAAAGCAAAACAACCAATAAAACAAAAAACAGGAGCACACTAGGTGGATGTCGGCAACTGAAAGAAAAGCCGATCGTATGCTTGCTGGACAAAAATGCGAAGGGGGCGTTGGAAGCTCGACTCTATGGGGGACGTGTGAAAAAACCCAGTAGAGGACGGTGAACGGCAATGCGGCGCGTAGAAGATTAGTGGTGCACTCAAAAAACTAGGGGGAAAGTTTGAGTGAATCCCCCAAAAGCGAAACCCACAAAGGTGCCAAAAGAAACATCTAGCAAGAAAAAGGAAAAAACAAGCATAAAGAAAAACAAACCGAAAAGAAAGACAGATCGGGGAAGAGAGGGGGGAAGATCAGGGGAGAGGGGAAGGACTGGAAGAAGAGGAGGGGGGGGGGGAACCAACGAAGGGAGGAGGGGGGATCTCCCCCTCCCCAGCTGTGCGGCGCCTCCACGTTGTAGATTGTTAAATGTAAAGCATGGCTATGATTTAAGAATAAGGGGGGAGGGGGGATCTCCCTCTCAGCTGTGCGGCGCCTCCACGTTGTAGATTGTTAAATGTAAAGCATGGCTATGATTTAATAATAAGATAATCTCAAATTTGGAAGAAATTTGAGGGGATCCTGATCTAGTGAGTACTATTCACTCACAAAATAAATAAAAAATAATATAACTTTTCTCTCTCACTCATTATTCTTTGAAAAAAGTTAGAAAAAGAATAAAGAAATATTTGAAAAATAATATTTAAATAGAAAAATAAATGTTGATGGTTAAAATAGTGAGATTGTTCGATGCTCTAAAAAAGTGAGTAGTTAAAATATAGAAAAATGTACTTTTAATTATTTTGGCGAATAAAATTTGGTGATGCTACTACTAATGCCCAATATCACTTAAGAGCATTATTTTTCTAATTCCATTTAAATATATATTTTCAAATATTTTTTTATTTTTTATTTAACTATTAAAAGAAGAGAGAAACATAAAAGAAAAATGGGTAGATAAAAACATTCTTTTATTCAATTAGTGAGTGAATAGTATTCACTTTTAATAATGAGTACTATTCACTCATTTATTGAATAAACAAGTAATTTCTCTCTCTCTCTCTCTTTATTTTTCGTCTCTCTTGTACTTTAGTAATTTGTGAAAAAATAAACAAATATTTGACAAATAATATTTAAATAGAATAATAAAAATTGATTGCTAAAATAGTGATGGTGCTGAAGGTACTCTAAAAAAGTGACTAGTTAAAATAGAAAAAAATATACTTTTAATTATTTTGGTGAGTAAAATTTGATGAAGCTGATAATGCTCTTAGCGGCCTCACCAAAACCATTTTTTGATTATTTTGGTGAGGTGATTTAGTGAAAAAGCCATAAAACCCTCTCTTGCAGCCTCACTACTTTGCAAAAGAAAAAAATAAAGAAAAAAATAGTGAGCGAACAATACTCACTAGTCACTACTCACCAAATACTTAAAAAATATTCAGAACTTTTTTTTTTTTTCTTCTTTCCTCCTTTTCTTTTCCTTTTCTCACTCATGCTTCTCTCCTCCATTTTCTTTGCCTTTTCTCATCCATTTTGCTTAGCGCCATTTTCTCATGAGTGCATCTCTTGATTTCTAGTCTCCCCGTCATCGTCCATCTGGTTCCACATCATCAAAATTTTCAAAAATATAACCGTTATGAAAAATAAAAATTTTAAAATTTTAATGTTAAAATAAGACAAATATTCAAAAACATGACTATTAGGAAAATACAAAGATTCAAAATTATAAAAGTTAAAGAAAGAATAAAGAAATTTTTAAAAAACAATATTTAAATGGAATAATGAAAGTTGATTGTTAAAATACAGAGGGTAGTGGGATGCTTTAAAAAATTAGGTAGTTAAAATAATAATAATAATAAAAATTGTACTTTTAACTATTTTTGTGAGACTGCTAATATTGCTCTAAGGGCCTCTTTGTTTGTTTGAGGGGTCTAAAAGTGCGTTTAACACTCAAAAAGTCCGTCTGAAAAAAAAAGTATTCGTTTGATAAAAAAAAATTAAAAATACTTTTAAGGGTAAAAAATGCCAAAAAGTAGCCAAAACGCACTCTTGGGACAAAAACTTAACTTAAATTTTTGAGAATAAACTTAGGCGGCTCTCCATGTACTATATATATATATATTGAGCATGCTTGGCGAATGTATAACATGTTTGGCTCTCCACCTACTATATATATTGTTTGGTGAATAAAGTTTTGTTAAATAATTTGGCCGCTCTCCATAATTTAGAGCAAGCAACTAAGAAATCACACTATTTTAAAAGCTTGCCTAATTGAAATTTAGGTGGATGGAGAAGGGAGGGCAATTGCCCCCACTTGCCTACCCTTCTGCTATTGAGAAATGTTAAAAATTACATTCTCTTCTCAGTCATTTACTATTTTTTTACAAGAGTTGATTTAAAAGCTAATTGGACAATAATACATCACTTCAAGAGAGTGAGATGAGAGTTTGATTTTTAGCATTGAGAAATTCTACGCACACTCACTCTCTCATTCTCAAGTGCATACTGCTTGACATGACAACAATGGCGAATATAAGTAGGGGCGCCCGCCCCTGCAAAAATCCTAGGAAAAAAAAAATGTTGCTCATAATTATTGAGATTTTTTAAGCCTTAGTCCTTATTCTTTCTCCTCCGCCTCTACTCTTCTACCTTATTTTTCTTCATTTGCTTAGATAAAGTAAAAGGAAAATAAATAGCAAACGTTAAATGGGAATTCTGATTTTAATTTTCTTCTTCTTCTTGCATTTGATTCACTCGATCTTTAAACGTTATGTGCCTCTCTAGACCTGAGAAATGACAAAATAAGGAGAAGAGGCAGAAACTCTCTCCCTCTTGAAGTCTCTCATGTCTTCAAGACACGTTTTTTTTCTTGTCTTTTTTGGTCAACTCACATTGTGGAGGCATTTCAGCCGCTTCAACTTGTACGGCCACTTAATTTTTTTGCTCTAAATTTCTAAATTTTTTGCAAAAGAGCAATAAAGATTTTATCATAGCATGCAAAATTTAGAATAGGTAAGAATATGAAAAATTATTTTGAATAATTTTACCTTTTTTAGCAAATTAAAGAAGGTATTAGATATGACTGACAAAACGGATTGACACGTTGACACGATTACGATATGTAGTGATCTGCCACCCGATTAACTTATACACGAACACGACCTAACACGTTTGAATGAAAAATAAGAAAAATAATGTAATGATATATCTTTTCAATTAAATTTTTTACAGATAACTCAAAATGAAAATATTTACATTTTCTCTTTCGATATCTGTTTTCAAAATAGAAATATTTATAAATAACTCAAAACACACACAAAATGTGATCAGCTGCAGTCCAAGATTGATTAAAATTGTCAATTTGTCACTGCCAGAGAGATTATAGCAAGAGTCAACATCTCAAAGAAGAAGAATGATAATCGATAACAAATAATCAAAATACTACAGGAAAAAAATCGACAACAAATAATCACCCAAGCTCCTTGTTGTTCCACAAGCAAGCGAACAGTGAAGAGAAGGGAGGTAGAAAGAGGCGTAGCGAGAGAGAGAGAGAGGTGCGACAGTGAGAGAGAGCGGCCGGCGGGGCGACAGTAAGAGAGAGTGAGGGTCCGTTTGGGAGTGTGTTTTTAAAGAAATAATCTGCGTTTTTAAACCAAATCGCAATTTTGGAATGTTTGTGATTGTGATTTTAAAAATTGTGTTTTTAAAATCGTGAAAAGATTCGCGATTTCTATAAGTTGACTAGGGGTGCTTATTTGAAAAAGTACGAATTTAAACCAAAATCACGATTTCGTTTAAAACAATATTTGGCACGATATTTTCCTATTTGGTCATGAAACCACAATTATATGCTAATATTATTAAAACACTCAATTGATAAAAAAAAAAAAAAAAAAAAAAGTACTTCTTAACATGTTTTACCAAACGCATTGCGATTTTAAAAAGTAGTTATTTCAAAAAAGCAATTTTTAAAAATATAATTTTTAAAATCGCACTCCTAAACGGGGACCAGTTAGGTTAGTAACGTTAGTTTAGGGTTTTTACATTTTAAATTTTAAATTTTTTTAACCGAGTGACCCGCTAGACACGAAAACTAAACGGGTGGCCTAATTATGACTTAAACTCGTTTAGGTCAAAACCACAACCTGTTAACTTCGTGTCGTGTTTGTGTTGGGTTCGCGGGTTGTGTCAAAATTGCCAGCCCTAGTATTAGACGTTAGTATCAAAGAAAATAACTCCGAAATAATTGTATACCATTGATAGATAATTAAATATTAGTAGCAATTAATTAGATATGCAAAATATTTTATTTAGGGGAGTTTGGAATTAAAAAATATATATATTTATGTTGGTTTTTTGGTAAATCAAAGTAATGTTTTACGCTGGACTTATGTTCTTCTCTTATCCCCAAAGGTAATGCGGCTTTTAAATTACCATAGAATTTGTGATGGATTAAATGGTATAAATCACATCACCTTTGGGTATAAATACTTGAGTCCAACGTATAGCATTACTTGAAGAGACCATATTAAATATTATATTAATTAGTTATTTGTCCCGCTTTTCGCCCGTACAAACACAAGATCTTAAATTCGTCACTGCATGACATTAAAAATTATTATTAAATTTTGAATGAATTACTATTAAGATTTATATAATAATAATAATTTTTACTACCGTGTCAAAAAATATTAACACATAAAAAAAAAAAAAAAAAAGAAGTACGTGGCATTTTTCTTCTCCTACATGTAATATAGGTGGTCGCAAATCGCAATAAACAAAATATGTGGTGGCGTGCACCGATGCGCGTGGTAGGTGTATGTATTGCCGTCTGAAACGAAGGGCGTTTGCCAAGAAAAATAAAAATAAAAAGAAAAAATAAATAATGAAGAGCGGAGACGTGGTTCGTTTGAGTGGGGCCGAGCACGGAGCCACGTGGATGCCAAGTACGCACCCAGGAGTCGGAGTTCCATGACGACATCCGGACCAAGTTTGCTTCAGTCAACAGCCGTCCGATCACCAATTTTCGACCACCTTTGCGCCGCGTGGCTAATTAACTCTTGTCTTCATCTGAGACCTTGTGCTTTTTTATTTATTTATTATTATTATTTTTTATTAAATACCTTGGGCTGTTTTTAAGTATCTCCCATAATATGTAAAGGGAAATTATTAGTGTTAATAATTATTTTTTTTATATATATATTTTTTATTTCATCTTATAAATTAATTATTAAATTTATTGACTTATATGGATCTTACATAAGTTAATAGTGGACTCCTTAAATCTAATGAGTAATCTATTAAATTTGTAAAAAAAAAAAAAATAAATATGAACAAATTATTAACACCAATAATTTCTCATAAAAAGAAAGATCATAAAAGAAAAAAAAAAACATATATAAAAAATCATGTGGGATTTCTAAATTTTTTTTGAAAGGTATTTTTATTCTCAAAACTATTTTAAATTCTTTGAATTGAATTGCATAAAGGCCTATTTGGGTGTGCATTTGAGGGGTCTAAAAATACGTTTAACACTCAAAAAGTCCGTTTGAAGAAAAAAGTAACCGTTTTGTAAAAAATTGAAAGCGCTTTTAGGTGTTCAAACAGCTCAAAAATACAATCTCAAACATGCTCTAAAAATAGATAATATTTTGAAATTTCATTATAAAGACATAATAAATAAAAGAAAAGAATATTTATCACATCAATAATCAGTAGTTGTTGTTGAATAATAACAATAAATTAGATTAATATTTCATACTAAATAAAAAAGTAATCAAAATTTTGAACTAATAAAGGGGGAAAAAAAAAAACAAAAAAAAAAAACAAAAGAGGGTAAGATCCTGAACTAATACCCTAGGCTATAGCTTCATGAGCCCTATATAATTCTCCTACTAATCCTCCCATGTTTGACGGGAAAGGATTGGCAATCTCCTTGGGCAAATTAGGCTCGTTCTTTTGGTTATCTTGTAATAAAACATATAGGTTAAAAAAAAAGAAAGAAAAGAACTTAGACCAATAATTGGAGAGATATACTAGACCTAGCTATTAACTTTTGTTGTATAACAGTACTTTGAAGAAGCACAAAGGTCTCCTAAACCCAAAAAAATTCTGCATTCCATCACTTATTCCCCAACCTTCCTACAAAACTAGTGGCTAGCCGCCGGGCGTGAATTTTGGGCTTGACTTTTTTTTAATTTAGATAAATTCGGGTTTAAAACGGGTTGCCCTGCTGATTTTTGACTTCTGAATAACAATTGAAAAGTGTTTAAAAATAAAAATTAAAAATTAAAACACTTATTGAAAAATAAGACACGATACACAAAATACTCTTCAAAAAATAAAACACAAAATACTCTTCTCCCTATGGTTTTGGATGAGTCACACTTTTATTATAGATATTTCTTTCATTGTCCCCCTCTATCTACCTGCTGGTGATGTGCTATACTGCTTACATGAGGGAAGGATGAAGGCATTGGGGGTGGTTGATCAACTATTCATATGGGTTTCTATATTTAAGCGATATCGTCATGCTTACCGTAGTATATTTTTTACTACAATTTTCTTATAAAGTGGGCATATTAGTTATTCACACGAGTTTCACGTGACACAATATACGTGAAAACGTTAAGCAACAAAATTTAATCGTTTAGTAGTTGACGCGTAAACTGTTTTGTCAGCTTGTAAAAGACTTGTAATAAAAACGCTAAGAGAGCGAACGAAGACATATAGAAATCTAAATTAGAATCAAATTCATTGTACCATATCACTCAGATGATCTTAAGGTCTGTCTTAGGTGTATATATATATATATATATATATATATATATATGAATGAAAAATATATATGTTGAGAATGTACAGGACACATAACAGACAAGAAGAACAAAAGTTGAGAGTCAGAGGAAAAGCAATATCCAACAACCTTATGAATGATCATAATGTTTAGATACAGGGGATCTAGGGTTCTTAGCTAGGTCAAATATAAAAAGCAGGAGAGAAAATCTAGAGTTGGGAGAGAAGATCTAGGGCAATGATCGATCTACATGGAATATATAATTAGTTGGAGCCATGCACTTTGAGCTGTTTTATAGGATCTTCTTTCATATATATAGTCTCTCATCACTTTATACAATTTTATTTTGCTTTTATCTATTTTCAACTTAGGGTTTTGTCTACTTGTCATTTCAAAACCTCTTTTCCTTTTTTTTTTTTTTTTTTCAAACCCCCCCTCCCTTTTTGTTTTTGTTTGTTTCGCTTTTATCTACTTTCAACTTGGGGTTTTGTCCACTTGTCATTTCAAAACCTCTTTTCTTTTCTTTTTTTCAAACCCTCCCCCCAACCCCGTCCTCTCGGGTTTGAAAATTTTCCTTTTATCAGTGTTTAAGAGGTAAGCAGAGGGATTCTGAAAAAAAAATTTATCCAGTTAAATAATCTGAAAAAAAATATTTGGTGAGCTATTACAATACTAAACAAATGTAAAAACGATTCTTTCTCATCCCAGGACGAGAGTGGTCAGTAACGGAATCGACACCGGATTTCCTCTTCTTTATATATTATATTGTGCATTAATCATGTTTGGGGATTATGTTTGATGTTGGGAAACATCAAACATGTCGTTACTTTTTATGTAAGTTTACTTTTTGGTAGCATTTTCCTTCTTCACAAGCATTACTTTCGTAATTTTTGCTCCTAAATAATCACAAAGATGAAGACTCTGTCGCCGGATTTGAAAAGTAAACGCCTGTCGCCGGTTGTTGAGAATATATTTTGAAGCTGCAAATTATGTATATTCTTGTCTACGAACTGATAGCATAACAGGAAAGACAGCATGTTATGTCGTCCCATGGGCACATCCCACCAGATATTTTGCAACATTCGTAATGATCGAATAATTTGAACGAAATGGTACCTAAAATCCAAGCCAGAAAATGGTTATTGGAGTTAGGGGTGTAAACGACCCGAACTTGAGTGAGCTTCCCTTGTTTAGGCTTAACTTGAGTTAAAAAATTAAGCTCAAACTCATAATAAGTCAAGTCGAGCTGAGCCAGTTCACGAGTTGGCTCTTATATTTAATTTAATTTATTACTTTATTTTTTTCTTATAAATTTAAACTTCAAGTATTCTTAAACGGCTCAAGAAGCCAGCTTGTATATGAACATTTGCTTAGTCTGGCTAGTGAACTATTTAGCCCAAGTTAATACAGTAAGACACTTGGTTTCGAAGAGAGATGATATGCATCATTTTATAATAAAATGATGCTATTAGAAAAGAAAAGAAAAAAAAATCATCAATTTTTAATATTAATATGAGGAATTATGTGAATAACTATCAATTTGAGCCTTATATAAACTGCTCACGAGCTTAGCCGAGTCGAGCCGAGCTAGCTTCGTTTAATATTCGAGCTAGGATTCATGTTTATGAAACGCTTCATTTAATATTCGAGTCGAGCACGAACCGAGCTTACGATAGCCGAGCCCGAGCTCTCTCGCGAGCGGCTTGCTCTCTTAACAGCCGTAATTGGAGTATTCAAAACGTAGAAAATGCCTCTTGCGCCCAACCGAAGACCTATTGGCTTAGAAGTAGGCTCGGGTCCGGCCTAAGATTTGGACTCACCAAGTGTTGGGAATAATAACACTCAACTGGCCCATCAGAAGAACCAAGGGCTTAAGGGTCTCGACCCACGAAGATGTAACAACAGAGAGGCCCTAAAGACAAGCAAACTGGGCCCACCTACAACGTCATTTCCAGAATAGGCACATCCCGAGAATACAGGACTATCTGTAATGGATATTCTCGGAAAAAAGAAAACAAAATCTAAAGAACAAAAATAGGATGCTTGTAACCATCCACATGGGCCATTTGGGGGTGACCACCCACCCCCATTTGGCCGCTTGAGGGTGGCCAGGCCATCTCATCTTATTGAAATGGGGTGGCCTAGCCACCCCCGTTTGGTCGAAATGGGGTGACACCGCTCATGGGAGTGGTTATTTGGCCCATTGGGGGTGACTATGGCTACTCCCATTTGTTTTGTTTTTTTTTTTTTTTTTGGGTAAATATATCATAAGTTCCTGAGTCAACCCGTCAAAACTGAAAAATCCTTAGGTTTTTTTTTTTTTTAGACTTTTTACTCCCTGGGTTAATTGAAATGCCAAATAAATCACCACTGTTAAATTTTTGTAGCGCCCGTTAGTCCCAATCAAAATACATCGTTTTACTAAAAAAAATTGAAGAGGTGGCCAGTGGGGTTGCCACCCCAGGGGTGGGCAGTGGGCAAGGGGCAGGTTGTCCACCCCTGGGTGGCTTGCGGCCACCCCCAGGGGGTTTGGGATGGCCTGCAGGACATCGATCAAACGATTGCGGCCACCCAAATTAATAGATAATATTTAGTATGTTTTACTCGCAAGTGTACAAGATCAACCGATAGTATAGTGTAACAAGTACGAGATCGATCCCACAGAGATTGTTGATTTTGTTTTAGAAGTAATTAAAATACCAAAATTATCACGAGATTGATATTGATACTAAGGAAACGAAATAAAGATAAAGATAAGGTCAATGTAGGGCTTTGATATCCACCATTAATCATACTTAGATAATATAACAATATGTCAATGATTCAATCATATTATGAATACCTAATGTTTGTCAACTTAAGAGTATGGGTGCCTACTTCTTAAGCTATTGATTTTCCTAAGCAACGAATTAGGCATGGGTGTCTACTCTAATTATTTTCTTTCTTAAAGCATTTAGCATGGGTGTCTATTAAGTTATTCTTTAAGAAAGCATAAAACTGTAGAAATCAACAAACACATGAGGCCTAGGGCATGGGTGTCTACTCCCGGTTCCCCATGTTGTGGATTTCTTTTGTTACTCTTATTAAACCCAAAACTCGATCATCCAAATTGATTTAATTAACTAGTCCATATCACATGCATATGTGGATCAGACAAACATGTATGAGTAATTCAATAAAATAGAAATTAATCAAGTTAAGCAACACAATATGATTATCACAAAGGCGTCAATATTAAAATATTAGATAAACATAATTAGGCCTTCAATCTAGCTCTCCTTAAGAGTTAGTTACATATAATTAAAATAAAACTAAAAAGAAAATGGAAAGAAAAAACCAAAAACCGCTCTTAGAAGTAGCCTCCAATTCCTCTCCCAAAAGTTGTGTCTATTCAAGGATAATTATTCTCAAGGTTTAGAGGTTTATTTATAGGCTTAGGAATACCCTAGAAAACCTAAAAAATTCGTAGGATTTAGCCCTATTACAAGTTGTACTTGGAATACCCTATTATGGAAGGAAATGGCATTTTGGCCGTAGCTCACTGTTCTCCAGCACACGGGTGTGATCGATCGCAGCCCGTGTGCTCTCAATCACACGTCTGTGATCAAGTCTCTTTGTGTGCGCACGAGCGCACGCCTTGCGCTCGTCTGGTCATTCCGCTTGTAGTGCGCTCGATCACAAGTCCACTGCGATCGATCGCACTACCAGAGCCTCCAGCTTTTTCTGGAATTGCTCTTTAAGCTCAATACTTCTAGGTTTTCTTCCGTTTCTTCCAAAGGCCTACACTGACACAGAAAATGAATAAAGTGGCATAAACTAACAACACCAAGGAATTACACCTATAAGTTTAAGGGCTAAAATATGAATATTTTGGCACTTAACACACCCCTAAACTTACATATTGCTAATCCCTTAGCAATACGATACTAAAAGCTAAATGGAAAAATAGAAAATAAAAATATATATTCATTTTTCGTGGGATGTACGATTGCATTTAGCGTATGCAATAAGCCTTTTAAACCCCTAAGAATTCCCTAGAGGACGAGTGAAGTCTCGTGAGGGTTTTCCAAGAATGTTACCCACAAACATCATGCAAGAGTTCATGTTATTCAAAAATTAAGGTATCACTCAAAATCATGATTTTCATTGATTAGCAAACTTAAAAGGATAAACTCCATATTCACAATGAATTCGGAATTTTAAAGTCTAATTACTTACAAAAGACAAGTTAAGGCATCACAAATTCAAAACAGTGTAAAGTGAACTAACACACAAATATGAAGCTTTCAATTATTTCCAATGTGCAATGTCTCAATATCTCAAAGTTCACTGACATCTCTATTAGAGAGAATATTTATGGCATAATTTTTTTTTTTTTTTTGGTCAGGCTGTGCAATGTTTGGTTCCTTTAAGCTTTCTAATTGACCATTGTAACGAGTGTTAGGTCAATGACTCCTAAACCAGGTGGTTTTAGGGCATTAGGTATAAAATACCTCTAAGGACTTACTAACTCGAGTAAAAAAGGTTACGAGACCAAACTAGTCATAACTTTAATCAAATCAAAATTCTTCACCTTTTGACGTGAACGCTCAATGCTTTGAGGTAAAATGTCCAGTTATTTAGTGAAAAGCTTATCAATGATTTTTTTTTTTTTTTATCACACACACACACACACACACATATATATATATATATATATATATATATATGCCAAAGTATCCATTTAATAAGTCATCCAGTTTTACACAAGACATAGAAACGCACATCAGACTTTCATGTCATACCCCGCAAATTATGTGCTAGTGTGCTTGTGTAAGATTAGATCAAATATGTGAATTCTCAATTGCCAAAAGCAAGTAACCAAACTGAAAAATCCTATCATCAGATCATGTGTTGAAAATTTTAAGCTCACCAATGAGGATCAAATCACAGTTTTTAAGATCAACCAAAATTTTAAGACAACATGAATATGCATATTTTTTTCTTTTTCAAAAATGGGACAAAGTGTGTTTAAAGTGTCTCCCATACCCCAAAACTTAAATTACATATTGTCCCCAATGTGTGTATAATATGGAAAGAATTTACCCGGGAGATGGACGAATTGTTTAAAATAGTATGGCTCATAACACACCTCCAAACTTGAATTGAAGCACACTTGTTCATGCAAAACACTAAAACAATAAAGGAAAACAAAAACAAAATAAAAATATAACAAAATAAAATAAAATAAAAATAAAACGAACGAACAAATAAAAAGGATATGTTATGGGGTGCCTCCCATGAACGCTAAGTTTAACGTCTTCAGTCAGACTATGGAACTTTAAACTTAAAGCACTAATCTTTCCTTTTCTTGCACCAAAGGAAATGAGTCTTTTCTATTGCAAGGTGATTCCAAATGTCTATAGATTGGAGATGACCACTTTGAGTTTTCTCAAATAATTTCTCATCCGGTGGGGAATCATGAACTGGAATAAAGTAGGAAGAAAACTCAGGGAGCTTTTCTATCTTGATGTCCTCAATTTGTTCATGTGGTAGCTCTAACAGACTTCTCTCCAGGCCTTTTGGTGTTTCAGGAATAAGAGCTAATGTTGAAAAAATCTTAGTGCTCTCTTCTTTTTCTTGATGTGGTTCCTATGGAATTTCGGTTTGCTCCTCCTTCCCCTCTTCCACTTGTTTTTCAACCACCTCTTCACTCCTCAGTGTGACAGCTTGCGCATGATAGTAGGTGCACTCTTCGTCCATGTATTGTCTATACTGACTTTGACACTCTTCTTCTTGGCATTGTTGAGGCCAATTGGTGGGAGATGCACTTAGCTCCCTGGCCAATTGTCCCATTTGTACTTCCAGTCTTTGAATAGCTTGATCGATCCTTGTATTGATTTGTTTTTGATCAATCGTAAATTGCTGTTGCAAAGTTACTAGGGTGCGTAACATACTCTCCAGGTTATCCAGCTTTAACTCTTCCTCCTGATTTGCAGATGAAAACAAATGACAAGTTTTAGTAGAATGATCAAAATGAGAACATATAACACATACCTGGGGTTGGGTGACTAGCTGAATGGGAGAGATATTCTATATAGTCTTGGAGTTTACAATCATATTTAATATCTTCTGCATGGTAGCCATTTGATCATAGAACTGCGGATATGATTGATGATGCAGTTCATCAAATTGTGGAGCATGATTTCTAGGAGTTTGAGCTTGCCACGAGAAATTTGACTGTTGGCTCCAGGTTGGGTTGTAGGAATCAATATAGTTGTCGTTCCCCGGTCTAGAGAACGATGTGTTCTTATGCCCATTAATTTTGTTAGAAATTTGTCTCATTATAAGACATTTTCTAACATGGTGATAAGGGTCATGGCATAATGAACATGGTCCATGGGGTGTCGGAATGCCTCCCCACATGTGTGAAATTAAAAATAAAATAATAAAAAGTTAAAATAAAAAGGAAAAGAAAAACGAAATTTAAAAAGAAAACTTACTAATATGCAGACTCGAATGACCTTGCATGAAACAAAAGAAAAAAAAAATCAGATCTATAATTAGTACAGTAACTATGCTACTGTCCGGATATGCGATCGATCGCACCGTGAGGTGCGCTTGATCGCACTGATGCGTTCGATCGCCCTGGATGGGCGGTTGAGCGCACCTCCGAAGGCAAAATTATAACTGCAGAAAAACTTTAGAAAAACAGAAAAATTAAAACAGAAATAAACTTAGGGAAAAAAATTTCAAATAAAATCAAACAATCCCTGGCAACGACGCCAATATTGAAATCATAAATAGTCATGACTAGGGCTTCAATCTAGCCATAATTGAAATCTAAACTACATAATAAAAATAAAAGGTGGAAGAGAAGAAAAAGCCAAACTCCTCTTGATCTAGCCTTCAGTTTCTTTCCCCAAAGTTGTGTCTATTCAAGGATGATTATTCCCAAGGTTTAGACATCTATTTATAGGCTTAGGAATACTATAGAAAACCTAAAAAATTTGTAGGGTTTAGTCCTATTACAAGTGGGACTTGAAATACCCTAATATGGAAAGAAAGGGCATTCTAGCCGCATCTCACAATTCTCCAGCGCACGGGTGCGATCAATCGCTGCCCGTGTGCGCTCGATCGCTTGTCTGTGATCGAGGCTCCTTGTGTGCGCACGAGCGCTTGCATTGCGCTCGTCTAGTCATTCTGCTTGTAGTGCGCTCGATCACAGGTCCCCTGCAATCGATCGCATTACCAGAGCCTCTAACTTTTCCCAAATTTACTCTTTGAGCTCAATCCTTCCAAGTTTTCTTCATTTTCTTCCAAAGGCCTACAAAGACACATAAAATATATAAAATGAATAAAATGGCATAAACAAACAACACTAAGGAATTAACACATATAAGTTTAATATGAATATTTTGGCACTTAACACCAAACCACAAATGAGGTCTAGCGCGGCCGGCCATCCCTAACCACCCAAGGGGTAGCCGCGAGCCACCCCAAGGGTGGTTTGGGGTGTCCCGCGGGCCACCCCAAACCCCCCAGGGGCCATAGGCTACCCATAGGGGTTAGGGGTGGCAGCCTCACCGCTGGCCACCCCTTCAATTTTTTTAAAAAAAATTAAATTAATAAAAAATTATTATGCTAATGTAGCAAAACGATGCGTTTTGATTGGGATTTACAGGCGTTACAAAAATTTGACAGTGGGGATTTATTTGGCATTTCGATTAACCGAGTGAGTAAAAAGTCTATTAAAAAAACCTTGAGATTTTTCAGTTTTGGCGGGTTTATTTAGGGATTTATGATATATTTACCTTCTTTTTTCTTTTTCTTTTCCTGAATTTAACAAGTGTATAAGGGGTGATTTTAGAAATTTTGCACTAACAAATGCACTTGACCCATTTTTTGTCAAATATGACGGAAATAGTTAACGGAGTGACTAGATTGAAAATTTTAGAAACATGGTTGGAGTACATTGCCAGTTTTTAAACATTGGAGGCAATAATGAAAAATATGTGAAACTTTGGAGAGTAAAATGTATTTAACTCTTATATTTATGATTTGTATGTGCATCAAATGGATGTGAAAAAACCTTCTTAAATGTTGACCTTGTTAAGGAAGTATATATAAAACAAACAGAGAGTTTGTTCTGTCCAAATATGACCAAAAAAAAAAAAAGTCTTTAAATTAGTAAAGTCGTATGGGTTAAAACAAGCATCAAAACAATAGCATGAAAAGTTTGATTAATTTATTTTATCTAATGGAATTAATATGAAAGGTGTATGTGAAACTAAGAAGTATCGAACTTCAATGTTTAAGATGAAAGATCTAAATGAAGTAGATACTATTTTAAGAATTAAAGTGAAGAAATATAGTGGAGGTTATATACGATGTCAATCTCATTATATTAAGAAAGTGCTTTTTAAATGCAAGGGTTAAATGCTCTTTTGATACCTTACTTTTAATGACTTTATTTTTTTTCCACCTAAATTTCATTTTGTATTATAGATAATACATCTCTTATGACTCTAATGTGTAAATGCTAAGGTAATACCTCCGTCCAAGAAACTAACGAAATTCCATATCAAACCAATGAAAACCTGCCACGTGACCATATGTCTCATAAAAAATTAAAAAATTTAAAACTTAAAAATGAGAAAAAAAAAAGGGGAGGAAAATTAGGAAATATTTTTTTTTTTTTTTTTTTTTTTTATTTTAAAAAAAAAAAGAGGCTAAACTTCACAAAACTCTATTGAACTTCCACACAATTTGAAATTACTCTCTAATATTCAAAAAATCTCAATTTAAGGTAGGGGTGAAATTTAAAACCGCCTCACCGCTAACCGCTATAACCGCTAACCACCTAACCGCTTTGAAAGCGGTTAGTAAAAACTGTTAACCGCGTAGGCGGTTGCAGTTTGCAGTTAGTGGGTTTTGAAAATTTGTTAACCGCTACCCTCTAACCGCTTGTTTTAAATATAATATATATATAATAAATCACAATAAGTTGTTGTTGCATAGTGGTAAATGCGCCGTTTTTCCACCAAGAATTTCGGGGTTTGATTTCCCCAAACCTCAGTTTTTATTTTATTTTATTAATTTTATTATATAGAAGTGCAAAACCTATTTCTCAGCCTCCTAACTCCTTGCCTCTACCTCCTCAACTCTCAAGCCTGCCTCACCTCTCGACGCCTCACGCAGTGTAGTTCTCTCTCTTCCTCCATAACGCTCTGAAAAATCCATATTTCTCTCTCTCTTCCTCCATATTGACACCATGCGTTCTCAACTATGTCCAATGCAGCATAGGTAAACAAAAAAATCCATGCTTTTTTTTTTTTTTTTCCTTTGTACATATTCATATGACCTGGAAATATTTAGATCATTATTTTTATTTTGATCATACAATGGGGTTTTGTTGGATTTAGAGAATTTTCTTTATAATTATTTATTATTGATTTCTTCTTGTTTAAGAGCTTTTCAGTACTATTGCAACCCATTAATGGAGAATTTTATTATGTTTTAATTTTATTTGAAAAAAAAAAAAAAACCTTTAAAATGAGCAAAAAATGTTTAAAGTGAGCCCAAAATCGGTCCAAAACAAGCCCAAAATTGGTCCAAAAAAAAAGCCCAAAAAGGGCCCAAAAAAGCGGTTAAAAAAAATCGGTTATCTCAAAGCGGTTAACCGCTACCTGGTTAGCGAAGGCGGTTGCGGTTAGTGGTTTTAGCCACTAACCGCTAACCGCAACCGTTATTTCAACCCTAATTTAAGGTATTTAACTTTCAATTTTTTTGCAATGTTACCCATCCATTAGGCTTTCTGTTAAATTTTTTCAAAATTTTCAAAATACCCATATTTTTAATCCAAAAAAAAAAAAAAAATACAAAGATTCACGCGTATGTTTTTTTTTTTTTTTTTTTTTTTTGCAAATTCCATTAAATTCTAATCAACGCCTGAATTTCTGCAATTTTTTATTTTATTTTTTAAAAAATATTGGTATTTTGGAAAATTTGACAAGATTTAATGGAAAATCCTAACAGATGGGGGACATTGCACAATATTGAAAGTTGGATACCATATATTGAGAGTTTTCGAACATTTGGGTTAGTATCAAAACAAGTGGAAGTTCATGCGAGTTTTGTTAACTACAAAGTTACATGTGTCCATTAACATGTGAGAAACACTTTTTTTTTTTTTTTAATAATATGTGCTTCTCACATATTTTCTTAATAGTTATGGGATATATGCCAGTTTATTAGGTGGGTTTGTACGAATTTGTTACAAATAAAGTAACATATGTCTCTTAGCATGTGAAA
Source organism: Corylus avellana (assembly GCF_901000735.1). Taxonomy (NCBI): domain Eukaryota; kingdom Viridiplantae; phylum Streptophyta; class Magnoliopsida; order Fagales; family Betulaceae; genus Corylus; species Corylus avellana. The sequence continues at coordinate 5,073,131 of NC_081548.1, read as the reverse complement.
AGCACATGATTTTTTAATAATATGTGCTTCTCACATGTTTTTTTAATAGCACGTGCTTCTTACATGTTTTTTTATTAATTATGGGATACATGTCACTTTATTAGATTAGTTTGTATGAATTAGGTATAAACGAATTCGTAGCAAATTTCTATCCATTTGGAATACCCACACAAACGTCCATTTTGGACATATTTCATTTAGTAAAAATATTTAGTTTGCACAAAATATTTTGTCATATTTCATTTAGTGAATATTTAGTCACTTAATTAATGAATGAATTAATTTTTTTTTGACATGTCCGTACATGCGGGGAGAGGGGGATTCGAACTAGTGACCTTCCCTTCATTAGGTGTAGTTCTAACCTATTAAATTACTTCTTGGGGACAACACACTTAATTATTAAGTTAACTATCAATAACAGTTTTTTATAAATGAAAACTCATGACTTTTTCACATTTGCCCGATCAACATTTATAAATATAAAATTCCTCCACCGATTTTTATATTTAGTTTTTTATTCTCGTTTTTAAAAGTTTACAAGTGAAATTGTGAGAACCTTCAGAATTACTATATGTAGAATTTATAAACGATATTTTATCATGGACATGATTTGCTAGTAACTTATATCAAACTCTTTTTGAGTGGGAATAAATATTGTCTTAAAAATTGCGATTATGCTCCTTTCAGAACTTTATTTTTATTTTTAATTATTACTGTTTCTCACATAATATTTTTTGAACAAATTTTGAGTTTCTTTCTAATTCTTCTTCTTTAATAATAATATTATAAATAATGGGTAATTTCACTTAGTCCACATGAAGTTACACGCCTTTACAAACGCTCCAAATGTTGAAAGTCTCTCACTTTGATTTCCTTCTATTTTTCTCATCCGTTACATATTGTAATTAAATTAAATGGTAAAATCAGTAATTTCAGTAAGGGTATTTTAGTAATTTCACACATTTTCATTACGATTTAATAGAAAAGCCTAACGGGAGTGGAAAAGTAGAAGAAAATCAAAGTTCGATATATTAAAATAAGAAATTTTGAACATTAGAAGAATGTTTATAAAAGGCGTATAACTTAGGAGTAAGTGAAATTACTCATAAAAATTAAATAGTTGAAAATTACCCCCTGAAAAAATTACAGACCGTGCATGATCAGTTTTGTACTCACTCATTTGTCTATAATTTTGTTGAGTCCACGTGGCACTGACCCGGACCCGTGAACCAATAGAATCTCGTCGTGCATTGCATGACGTTGCCCCCATCGACTGAATGACCAAAACGACCCTGACACGTTTGACGCATTCTAGAAGACAACCCCGGAAGTGACCCCCCCCTCAAAAATCCGTATAAGGATTAGAGCACGTTGATATGACGGTGAGGGCATCGTCGTCATTAAACAAGGCGGTGACGTGTCACCAACCAACCCCTTGTTATAGAAAGATTTGACTGAAAGTCTTAAGCGTGATTTTGGATTTGGATCTTCGAAGTGCATGCGTGCATGACTGTTGGCCGTCTGATTCTCCTCAAAAGGTGTGAACACAGAATCCGAAGTGGATCGTACGGCAGGGGTTGCATCAAGGGCATTTGATTGACTTTTCTAGACTGACGTGCTTTTCTGACTTGGCTTTGTTAATTAAATGCGATTCTGTACTTAGAGCTTCATGGTGATGACGTCACTAGAATTTTGACCTCCTCTGACACTGCCTATCTCATGATTTCTTAACTTGACTGATGGTTAAAAATATTTCCAAGTAAATAATTCTTAATGCTTCGAGAAATTAGAAAAAAAAATATTTTGTATTTATTTATTTATATTTACATAATTTCGCGTGACTGGCTTAGAGCATTCCCAGCAGTTTCTTCGTTATTTTCCCTATATTTAAGGACCCAAATTACTTTTTACTTCCTTATGTCAAAATTAGCCCCAATAACTTCCCTTAATCATTCTTTATATCATTAAAATATATATTTTTTAATTATATTATATATATGAGAGGAGAGAGGAGAGAGAATTGTAAGAGGAGAGAGGAGAGTGTAAAGAAGAGAGAGAAATGTTTTTTTTTTTTAATTTAATAATCATAAGGATTGCAATAGTAGCGATCCTCATGGTTGAGGCTTATTTAGAGAATCTGCTGTCGGACATTTTTTGTGATTTTTTGGACATATTCCCTACACATAGGGAACAGGCTCCCTTATAGGGAGTCTGCTGGGAATGCTTTTATAGATAGCAATGTTTGACACGCTCGTGACTTTGACAGAACACGGCATTAATTAGAGAATTAAAGTCTAATGTAATATTATTTAAGCTGTAATGACAATGAGGATTACAAAAGGCTACAATTTTTTTTTTTTTTTTTTGACATATCTGCATAAGAGATAGGAGATGAATTCGAACGAGTAACCTCCGGTTCATTAGGCGTAGTCCTAGTCGATTAATCTATCTCTTAGGAACACAAAAGGCTACATTTTTGAACATTGACAAAGACAAGGTACACTGTCATTGATTGAAGCAATGGTAGATAGTTGATGGTCCAAGATCATTAAAAGAACATAAAATATCATATAGGTTAATTAAATGAGTGGAAAAGTACCATTTTCCACTCATTCAGAATACCATTTTTTATGATTCAGAGTACCATTTTTTTATTTAATTTTAAATTCCATATTTGAAGTTGTTGCGAACGTAACTATTCATTAATTAGAATTGATTCAATACATTTATTATGTACTCACAAATGTTATATTGGATTTGAATCATATTTTTAGGGTAACAACCGTATTCGTATGCCTCAAATATAGGGTTTAAACCCCAGTAACTATTAATTGAGGGGACATGGTAACTGTTAACCAAGGAGTAGCTGGTTGGTCAATTTTAAAAATCAGAATCGGTAAACGGCTACCGTTTACCTGGTTATGTTATAACCATCGGTTACTAGTCTGTAGCTGGTTATCCACACTGGTAACTGGGTCTTTAAAAATTTTGGTATTTTGGGCCTATTTTTTGGGCTTAATTTAGCCCTTTTGGACCTTTTTTTTGAAAAAAAAATAAAATAAAATTAGAACCCAATATGCTAGGCTTTGTTGTGGTTGTTAAACTTTTTTTTTTTTTTTTTAAACTAAAGTAAATGACATCGTTATATATATATATATATATACCCGGTACTCGGTTACCGATTATAATCGGGTGTATATAAATGTAAAAACCAGTAAACGGATCAGTAGGGCCAGTTTGTAGTTGGTTATAACCGGCCGAATTTACACCCGTACTAAAATACTAAAAATAAGTTCAAATTATTTTCAAAATTGTTTAATATAGGCTTTAATAGAGGCCCAAAAAAATGCTTAAAGACTAAAATAGGCCTAAAATGCCTATTACCTGATATGCGGGCGAATGCACTTTCAGCCCTAATAAAATATCCTACCGCAACACATTTATGGGGTACAATTCATAACAAACTTTTTGAAACTATTTGTCATTGTGCTAAGACTTGGATAATTTACTTGAGATAAATGATTAAGATGTTCTAAACCTTTGAGGTACTTGAAGAAATCTAGAGAATCATGATCTATCCAATTTATCCTAAAATATAAGTAATGTGTAAGAATACAATCAATCAATATATTTATGGGACTTTAATGACGGACTGAATTTTTTGGTTTAGTTAGTAAAAGATTGTTGCTTTAATCTTGGAAGGAATTCCATTTGGATGAAAGATTATTTAAAATCAAAAGATAATTTTCTCCTATTGTGTAGCTCATAAATATAATTAGCATCTAATTGCTTGAAAAAAACCAAAATGTTTATAATTCTAGGTAAACGTTCATTGTGCACGGATGGATCAACAAACTCCTAAGCCACAAGAACGGAATCTTCTCTAATTCAAATGAATTAAAGAGAAGCTGATTCCTTAATTCTATTTGTGTAAATATGAACCTTTTTTTTTTTTTTTTGCTTTTCTTCTTACTTCCTTCCTTTTCCTTCTCGGCTCTTAGTTTGTTAGGACATAAGTTCAAGAAAAATGTTTGTTTTTCATTTTCCTATATATCTTTTGTCTATCATAAATCCACCATTGAATCAATCGTGGATTTAAAAAAAAATGATAGACAAGTGTTGGAACTAGTGACTTATATTCTTTCAGGCATAGAGAGTAATATTGGAATACCAATGGTTAGCCGAGTAGTCAGAGCGGAGTGAATAGAGCGAAGCTCCGTCAGTATGGGGTATTTTGGGGTTTTCCAAAATACGTCCGTATAATTAGGGTTTTCTTATATATATATGTTATATTGTAACCCTAATTATTAATAGTAAAATATAGTCACACTCTCTATGAACATAGGCACCTTGCTGAACTACGTAAATCTGTGTCTAGACTCTCTCTTAATTTCTCTCTTTTCGATTCCATATTATTTATCATTGTTGTGCGCAATAACAACAACAAAAGATGTGTAGCAAAATAACACCAAACACATTTATAAGTTCAAATTGGTGTATATGTTTGACAGACCTAGGAGACCGAGGGCTCAATCCCTCAAAGGTTTTGGATCAAGTGAAATGGAAAGGACCCATTTAATCGTTTAGATTAAATTTCATAAATGTAATAGTATATATATTGTTACATCATTTAAATTTTTTAAATAATGTGGTAGTATATATTATAAGATACCTTGAGGATCTTATAATATTCAAGACATAAATCATACTAAGAGGAGACAATAGAAGGTTGGCATTGAGAAAAGAAAGAGTTGCATGAATTTTCATCATGGTGATCATGGCCATGTGATTGCCATATGTGACTCTTGATATTGAGGACCCCACCGTTGGATACTGAAGAATCTTTTGGAAATCATGGGTGACTTACTGTCTGATTAGAAGGGGATGGAATATACTCTCTAAGCACATATTGATCGCTGAAAACTTCTTCTACCCTACCCATCTCTCTGTTTTAGGCCATGATAGTAGCTACTTGCAGCTTGCCTAGTGGGATATGTACCAATCTTCCCATTTCCCTCTCTAGACTACGCTCTCTCTTTCTCTCTCTCTCTAAAAACAAAAAATGGAGGGGAAGGGGGGCAGGGATGAGGAATCTCACTATTCTCTTCATTTCATTTCATTCCATTCATCATCATTCTAAGGGCAACTATTTTTAGTTGATCTCCTAACCCTAAACGGATGGACGATTACCTCAACTCATAGAATTCGTAATGATTGTTGATGTAGAAATTTTGTGGCAAGTTGGTTTTAAGCAAGAAAAGCCGATGATCGTTCTAGAGAGAAAGATATATAGAGTTTTTTTTTAGGCATAATATTGAAAGATTATGTAAATTTGTAATACTCCAGTCTTATATTGAGAAGATGACGTGCTACCGAGTTTTATATGTGATTCTAGTGACGTTCCGACTTGACTAGTTTTTAACACTTTTTTTTTGGGTCATTACAAAAACACTGGTTTAGACCCGGTTATTTTAGAGTTTAAATATTAAGATTTTCTTAGCCCTAACCCAAATTTGTCCTTGTCAAGTGTGGTACACATATGGCCCAACTAGATATTAAGTTCCATCAGATCTTGCACATAATTTTAAAATTATACTTTTCAGAGTTAACTTCACAAGCTATGGGCCATAGAAAGACAAAGAAGAAGCAACGAGAAGACTTTGGAAGACAAGGATTGACATATCAACCACTTGAAACTTGCAAATAGAGAGAATTTCACAAGAAATGCCTCTCAAGATGATTATTGCCAAGAAGTTCGTTATAGGAGGATTTGCATATATTCAAACATGTATTTATTGCCCAAGGTAGCAATTGTTAAGGATGTCCTAAGCGGTTTTTGTGTAAATTCTATAATAAACATGCAAATGCCAGAAGGTAAAATGTAAATATATAATAATTTACATTTAAGTTTAATGATGCTCTTTACACACATTTTATATCGGTTAACTTGGTGTGTTTTTAGTAACTACCATGTCAGCCATTAAAAAAAAGACACTTAAAACACGCAACGCCAATCACTATGAAATGTGTATGATAAATAATGGCCGCCACCTTATGAAGAGTAATGCTACGTACTTTTCATATCAATTTATCACATTTATTTTACACTGGCTGACGTGACATATTTTAAGTGACTTTTTATAATAGCTACTTAATCAAAAAATAAAAGAAAGCCCACTAAAAATACACATCAATCAGTGTGATAAATATGTGTGAAGGTATTACGCATAATTCAATGATCGCTCAACAACATTTAGACCTATAATTCAAAGTTATATGTGTCACCCATTTAAGAAAACTAGTAGCCGCAATCAATATAAGCTCAATTAAAAAGGAAAATCCTATCATATCTTGAGCTTAGTCATCAAAGAGTGAAGTTCAATGGACAAAGGAAAAGTCATTAAAAACAAAAGGACAATCACATGGTACCTAGCTAGGTAGATTGATACGCTAGTAACTTAGATGGGTTTTGTCCAAAGTGGCGGCCCATTCAAGATTAAGAGATGAGTTGGACTGATCAGAGGAATAGCCACAAGAGAATACAAACAACACAGGAGACCTAAAAAAACACCTACCTAGTTTTGAGTCTATGACACCTATAGGGGCAGTTTTTTGTGCTGTATTTCAATGAAACAATCAGTCGCCCCATGTTCTTTTTTTTTTTTTCAAATGCTCTATCAAAACTTTGGGTGCTGTCTGTCTTCTTGCTCTTGCAATGGAATTTATCCTCCCAACTTTTAGATTCCTTCCATCATTTCCTACCTAGCTACTCTCTGTCAAGATCCCACATAAAAGATTGCCTCATGATCCCGCTTTGCAGGGAATTTCCAAGAATTGTGTGAGCCTCTTTATTAGATTTTCTTTGGGTTTTGAGATGTGTGTGGAAAAAGGATTTGAGTTTTATGTTGTGTATTAAAAATGTGTAATAAGTTTGAATGGTTAATATAGTGTGTCAATATGATATATTATGATTCCATTGAAAAACTTCTCCCTCTCTAACATATTTATTGAGCCCACTTGCTTGAACAGGCGTTCCACTGCAAAAGATTCCCTGTAATTATGAGATACTGTCGATGTGATTCATCTTTCTAAACAGATACTCGCATTTGATTGCAATCGAGCATATCGAATCCAAAGATACTCGCATTTGATTGCAATCCACCTATCGAATCCTAAAAGATCTTTCTCACATAAACTTATAGTTTTTATTTTATTTATTTTATATTTTTATTTATTTTTATGCAAGATGTGAAGGACTCCAACATAGCTTAATTCAAGGGCACGCAACAATAGAAGTTCAACATGTGAAGGACTCCAAAGTGTAGAAGAAGGAGGATTCTCAAAGGAAGTATAGTCAACTTGCAACAGAGGTCTACTATTTATCTTTAATCTTATTTTTTACATTATATTTTGTTGTCTAGTGAAGTACTACTTCTTTTACCTATAGGTTTAGAAGTTAAGGAATAGTATAAATAGGGGACAAGTGTAAATAAAACAATTAGTTAAGAATTAATAAGAACTTGTGGTTTATTTTGATCCTCAATTAGATTATTGTGGTCTCTTTTACCCAAAATGAGCAAAAAAATATTGTTGATATAGGAAGTATGGCTTAGTCCAATACAAAGCATTTGCATTGGTTTGTATAAATTTTTATGCAAGATGCCTAACCAAAACCCACTTTATCTAGTTTGACAAATGGGTTTTGAAAGACATCATACATCCGATTATCTATTATTTTTTTTATATTATTTAAAATATTATTTTTTTACACTTTTTATCTTTCCCTTTTTCTTTTCTAAGGGTTGTATTTTTTCAACTGTATTTATTCTAAACAGAGGAGAGACAAAAATTGTTGGAGGGAAAGAAGAAAAAAAAAAAAAAAATTAAAGAAAGAGAGAGAGAGAGAGAGAGAGAAATAGTAAATAAATTTTATAGATACGTGAACAATGCAGGCTAGTACACAAATGCATCTAAAATGCAAATGGCTAATGATGTGGGGGCACTTTTTACTCATTTGCTTAGCCATTTTGCATAAAAGTGCGGTATGTCTATTGAGCACTCACATCTGGCTCAATAAAATAAATCTTTTTACTATTTTGTTGAACTATATGGTTAAAAACATTCTACATTCGGCCCAACAAAGTAACCAAATGCTTTTGTTGAGTAGCTACAGTGCTCAACAAAGCATATATGATAATAATAATAAAAAAAATCTAATATTGTTCTCTTTCTTATTTGGGAATAGAGAAAGTAGATAAATAAATAATATTTTAAATGAAAAAATGAAAGTTGATAGCTAAAATATTAAGTCGGATGTAGGTGTTTTGCAAAAGTATATAGCTAAAATAAAAAAAATGTGATCATTTAGCTAAACATTGTTAAGGGGGATGTGAATGCTTCGAGTGCTCAAACTATAAAAGTATAGAAATGTTTCTTTGTATTTCGGCGTCTATCTCCCATATATCTTTGTTGAGTTGGCATATTTCATCTACATTGATGCTTTTTCATTTCTAATTAATGGTGGATGTATATGCATGCAGGCTCGGGTGGTTTCAGAATATATTGGTTTAAGCTTGCCAATTATATTCCTACTTGGCTTTTTGGGGCTTGTTTGTTGAACTCCAAATTTTAACTATGTTTGTGCCGAGCTTAATATTTTAAAAGCGTTAAAATATTAATTAAATGGTTATTTTTTTTATTAGCTTAAGATTTTAAGAAAGTAGTGATTTAAAATATTATTAAAGCAAACAAAAAAAAAACTATATGAATTCGAATTTTGAATTGAAAATTTATTCTCTATTTCAATATATATATATATATATATATTTTTTAAAAAAGGACATTTTTATAAATTGAGTTGAAAAAAACACCGAAACTCTTTCTATCCAATAATGTCGGACATTGCGACTATGTTTGCCAAGAGGCTGGACCGGGCCAGCACTATAGTGGTTTTTTTTTTTGGTTTGACTAGGAATATGTGTTTTTTTTTTTTTTTTTAGTGAAAATGTTTTGTTGGGAAAAATGAAAAAAATATATTTTATATGAAAAAATTTGTTTTGTAATGATTTTTTTATTTAAATAATAATTAAAAAAAATGGTTAATATGATATAAAAAGTAAGAACGTTGAGATTAATTTTGAAGTATTCCTATGGGAGATTTTTTTTTTTTCTTTTTTGGATTGAGGTCTTGGTCCGACCCAGCCTCTCGACAAACATAGCCTGCAATTGCTACATGTTATCATTGTGAATGGCCCGAATCATGAGCCAGACTATTGGGCTTAACCTTAACAAACCCGTAAAGTCCGGCCATGTACATTGGGAAGCTCTGTCGTCCACACAGGTTTTACATAAATATCACTGGGAATTCCAATGTACGACAACTACCTCCTTACATAGAGCCAACTTTGTACTACCAAACGTATAACAAAAGAGAGGGTATGGGGAGGGAGGAGGTGGAATAGGGTTAGAAATGTTACAAGCAAGAGATCTATTGAGCAAACCCACACGTTTGTGTGGACTTTCTCCACACGTCTGTATCTCCCATCGAATTGAGGTTTTTTTGTAATTTTTAAGATCCAGATTAATCCGAGTCTTAAGTGGTGACCAACCATTGTTTTATCTTAAAAGAAGATTATGTTTTCTTAGGTACTCAAGGTCCAGTTTCGAGGTCCCTTACTTAGGCTCGTAACAAAGAAGTTAGCATCCTCAATTCGTATTTAATCACTTTCAACAAATGCCCCTCCTAAAAAAAATTAAAAATTAATATTGTCAAATGAGATAGATTTTTAGCAAATATGAGAGTTTTCATGGGATATACTTGTCTAAGTAAGTCTTGGGTAGTTTGCTTTCCTAATCAAATTGAGGTTTCCACATATGTATATGATCGAATTGAGGTCTATTGTAATCTTAAGGGGTGACCGACCATCATTTTATCTTTGAGAAAGTGATTAACATCTTCAATTCGTAGCTAATCACTTTCAACAAATGGCGCTCCTAAAAAAAAAAAAAAAATTGTCGAGGCTAGAGATTCCCAGCAAATGTGAGAGAGTTTGTATGGGATCCACTTGTTTAAGCAAGTTTTGGGTAGTTTGTTTTTCTGATTGAATTGGGTCTCCACACATGTATCTAATCGAATTGAGGTCTCTTGTAATTTTTAAGATCCAAATTGATATGAATCTTAAGGGGTGACTGCCATCGTTTTATCTTTGAGAAAGTGGTTAGCATCTTTAACCCGTATCTAATCACTTTCAACAAATGCCCCTCCTTAAAAAAAATAATAAAAAAATAAGGGATAAATGTAAAATTGGTTATTGTGGTTGACCAAAAGTACAAATCACTCCATGTGGTGTAAAAATAATTTATAGGTTCTTGTAGTTTGCCTAAATTACAAATTACTGCATGTAGTATAAAAAATAATTTATAGGTTCTCAAGGTATGCTAAAATAACAGTTTACTCTATGAAATCACTTTTGGTAAGGTACTTAACAAAATCTGTCACTTTGCCAACTAAGATTACATATTAGCCCTTGTGCCACGTCATACTACTATAATAAATTAACCTAATTTCTTATTTTCCTAAAATTTTACCCCGTGCATAACCCTCCCTCATCATCATCTTCCTCAGCCACTTCACAAAATTCAATCGTCAAATTCTCGAAAAATGCTCCCAAATCGTGGTGAAGAATATAAAAATGAGGGAGGGTTACGCATAAAGTAAAATTTTGGGAATATAAGAGATTATGTTAATTTATTGTAGTAGAGACAACGTAACGAATTCTGTTAAGTTACTTAATGAAAAATGATTTTAGGGAGTAAATTATTATTTTGGCCTACTCTATGGACTTATAAATTAGGGTTAAATGTCTTTCCAGTACTTGTGTTTTGCGCTAAAATTAAATAGCCACCTCCGTTTTCAAAAATGTCACAAATGATACCTATGGTAAGCCATTAAACCTACTTGGTACTTCCGTCATGATTTTGTTAGTTTTTTTAATGGAGCGCCACGTACCCTTTACACGTGGATTGATACATGTGATTTCAAGGCAACACGTAGCGTGGTACCTGTATTTTTGGGTGCCACGTCAGATTATACAATATTCAAAATAATATGTAGCCAAAAAAATAAGTAAATAAACAAAAAACTTGAAATCATCAATTAAAAAAATAATAATAATAAAATTATGGGGAATTGGGTTGGGGGTGGATAGCCACCCCATTTTGGCCATAGGGCCACCCCCATTTTAGCTAGAGCGCCACCCTTAATGGGCAGCCAAGGGGTGGCCGAACTACTCCTAAGAGCTTTGGGGGGCCACCCTCGTTTGGCTTGGGGGTGGCTTCGGCCATCCCAGACCGGCCGGTCTAAGGGTGGCCAAACCACCCCCAATGGCCAAATGAAAAAAAAATTTAAGGGTTTGCCTTTGCGTTCGGCCATCCCCAAAGGTAAGCCCCTTAATTTTTTTTTTTTATTATTTTTTGTTTTTTTTATTTGGCCCTTGGGGTGACCGAACCACCCCCATGCCCACCCCCTATTTTGCATGTTGGGGGTGGCTGAACCACCTCCATTGGCCATGCCCCTTGGGGGTGGTTCGGCCACCCACTATGGCTAAAATGGGGTGGCCAACCCAACTTCTCAGATTTATTTATTTATTTTTTTAATTGATGATTTCAGGTTTTTTTTTTTTAGTTACATATTATTTTGAATATTTTTTAATATGATGTAGCACCAAAAAAACACAGGTACTACGCCACGTGTCACCTTGAAACCACATTTATCCGTCCATAAGGGGTATGTGGCGCTCCATCAAAAAAATTATTTGTTATACCACAGAAAGTGATTTATAATTTAGGCTAACCACATGGATGAATTTTGCATTTATCCCAAAAATTAATATTATGGAGGATATAGATTCCCAACAAATGTAAGAAATTTTATGAAATTCACCTACCTAAGCATGTCTTGAGTCATGCTTAAGTTTGCTATGATGCTATCCGAATTACTAGTAATTTGGAAAACAAATTGATGAAGATAGTACATGATAATAAAGTCATTTAGTACCCATGGGGTAGCTCATGAAGCGGAGGTCATTACCTTGAATCCCCCTTTCCCTTCTATTGTGTGCACATGTAAAAAAAAAAAAAAAAAAAAAAAAAATAATAATAATAATAAAGTCACTTAAATGCTGAACAATTGTATCAATGATTAATAATCATGATTTGTGGGCCAGCCTGCCCAAATCTGCAACTTGCAAAGTTAGGGCTAACCTTGGGCAAGCCCATAGAGCATTATAATGCTCATTGGGCAAGCCCATATATGCTCCGGCGGCCTTCCAACTGAAAACTCCCAACTTTGTACTACATGTACTTTGAGTACTACTTCTTTAAGCAGTAGTACAAATAATAGCATCTACCCTCATGCAACAAAGTATCCCACAAGTTTAACCACCAAATTCGGAATGGATTGATGAAGTTCATTACATTTCAACTATGAATGAAAAAGAAAAAAGAAAAAAGAAAAAAAAAAAGAGACGTTGATGTTATTGGTCAATTCAATATGAACTTGCAATTGTCTGTACAATATATATTGTTGTAAAACTGTTTACAAAGAAAAACAGTTGGTGCTGGTTCTGAGTGCTGCCACTTTAACAGCCGGGGCATTCTTAGAATTTAAACCAACCGACTCCCATCTCCGGCGAGCCGACGGTCTTGGAAGGTTCTCCGGTACGATGGTCTCCAACGAATTAAGCCGCCAAGCGGGGCACGTTCTCTTGTCGCTCCACTTCGCCGTTGATTGATCTACTGCCGCCGCCGCCACGGACACGTATTCCTGGGCAATGGCGGCATGGGTTTGGCCAATCACAAAGTCCCCCATTTCTGATCCAATTACTATCATGCATGCCATGCCTAGAACACATCCCTTTCTCAACAACCCTTCATTCTTCTTCCTGCAAACAAATACACGTAATGATGTTTAGCATACTGTTATAAGATTGTCATATAGTATTATGATCACGACGTCATGGCAGTCGATTTTAATTATACGACAGTCGTATAAAATGTGACGGGTAAGGGCCGGTTTAACTTACCATGCAAGTTGAGGTGTTTTCGGAGTAACAGAAGGGTTTGAAGGAGGCGTTGGACAGGAGATATTGAGGCAGCAACTGCTTGTAAAAGCCATGTCTCTCTGTGAACAAATTATGAAGGGGGAGAGATCGGAGAGAGGGAGATTATATAGAGAGGGGTTGAGTGGTTGGTCTGCTGACAAGGACGGCAACGGTGGTTGGCCGGCCATTTGTATTTGGACACGTGCGTTGGACCCTCAATCAAAGAGACAACATTTGCTTGCCGTCTTCCACGACCTTGGGAACGCGTGTTGGAAACACTCTTCTCTGGAGGCTTCATTACACCAAAAAACAAAACCCATATGTTGAATTTTCGTCTTTTCGTGCCTCAATCAACTATTGTCCTTCTCTCTAGATAGTGCATTTTATGGTTAAAAATATAATTTAATTTTAAAAATCTTATTGAGGAAATATCTTAAAAAATAATAGTAAAAGATAAGAATAATAATTTAAAAAAGAAAAAAAAGGTGTAATATATTAGGCCAATATATTTTGCTAAGATGCATCTAGAATTATAGAACAAACAAAAATGTAGATTAATTACTACATAACCAATAATACCTTTACAACTTATTAGGCCTCTACAATTGGTTACGGTTAGCAGTTATTAGCTCTAACGGTTAACTGCAACTACCTAAGGCAGTTATTAGATTTTAATAGCTGCAACGACTCCGCTGTAGTGGTTAGAGGTTATTTTATAACCCACGGTTAATAGTTTTTTTTTTTTTTTGACATGTCTACACAATCAAAGGGGGATGGGCGATTCGAATTAGTGACTTTAACTTCATTAGGCGGTTAACGGTTATTAAAACCAATAAGCGGCGGTTGATAACCACTTTTTATATATGGGCTTTTGAGCTTATTGATAGTGTTTTAACCCTTCCTTGAGCACTCTCCTTTTTTTTTTTTTTTTTTTTTTTGCTTATTTTAAATAATTTTGATTTTTTAAAATAGGAAAATGTATTCTCCTAGTGTCCTCCTAATCCTATATGGATAATATTTTCTAAAAAAAAAGTAAGAAATAATGGAAGGGACAAAGTTTTTCTCAAAATTGGGTTGTAGGAATTTTCTTCAACCTAGTCTATATTTTTTTTAATAACATGTGAGATGCACATGCATTTTTAATAAATTTATTCTAACCTTGTCCCTGCTATTAAAAAAACATGTGCATCTTACATGTTCAAGGAACACATGTCATTTTTATAGACTAAGTTGAAAGAAATTCCTCCAACCCAGTTTGGAGGAAAATTTTGTGCTAATGGAAGTTTCTTTTTTGTTTTTTTAGAAAATACTATCTATATAAAATTAAGAGGACACCAACCGAATACTAGGAGAGCACTTTAAAATAATAAGGTTGTGCATAACACCAAAACGACGTCATTTTGTACGTTATTATTATTATTATTTTTATATATAAAAATGTATAATATATATAAGGATAGACGGTTTGCGGTTATTAATAGTCTATATTTAAAACCGCTAATCATCCTGTCTTAGGTAATTAGGAGTTATTTCCAACGGTTGGCGGTGGATTTTGATGACTAGTGAGCGGTAGTGAAAATCAAATTGAGAGAGAGTGGGTGTAAAAAGGAGAAGTTCAAACTTAAAAAATGGTTTAAGATTTTGAAAATAATAAACTATTTTATGAAAATTAAAAAAGGTTTTATTGGTCAACCCAATATGTTATCATTTTGAGCACAACAATTTTTCGGTCGAACCAAACAGATGAAAATAGGGGAGACGTTTTCTATAATACATTTAATGTCAAAACAAACAAAGCCTTAACATATTTCAATTTTTAACTTAAACACTTACCAAAATGGAACCCAATACTTTTTTAGATCTTAAAATCATATATGAATGAATTTGTACTAAAGTAGACATCAAAAGTATCTAACTAATCAACTTTGTAGAATTAAAGCTAGAGATTTCGACAACTTTTGGTGGCGTCAACTGGTGACCGTTGTTAGATTCTAGTAGTGGTTCAACGAACTCAACAGTGGTTTGACGAACTCTGACGGTGGTCCACTAGCTTCTGGTGGTGGTTTGGTGAACTCTAGAGACTTATGGCAGTGGTTCAACAAACTCTAAGGAGAAGTTTAAACTTAAAAAATGTTTTTTAATTGTTTTTTATATCAACCGAAAAATATTTTTGGTTTGACCATAATTTTCGATCATATCAAACAGAAATAATATTTTCTAGAAAACATTTTATGCAGCCTAATTCACACACACATGTATCACATTTGTATTTTACAATTATTTAATAATGTTAATATGACGGTCTCAATTAACTTTTGATTAGTTGATACCCACGTGCCGCAGTCTCAACCAACCTTTTAAGTTAAAAATTTGAACTTACTTTTTAAATTTAATCATCTCTCATGACGTAGGCAGAGAAAAAGTGCCACATCATTATTTGGAAGATTCCATGCAGATATTCGCCATAAATCCATCTAATAAATATCTCGAAAAAGAAAGAGCTGACTTTACTTCGTATACGACCATAAAAAGAAAAAGTGACGTTACCAGATCCAAAACGGTGTCGTTGTGTAGCTTCCTTATAAAATGATCCAAATCAGTTCCCCCCTGGTGTGATTCGCCCGCTCCAAATCTATCCCTCGCTCGCTGTATATGACTCGCTAGTCGCTACGGCGTCGTTGCTTCTGTAACCCCATTAAACCCTATTTCTCCGTTTTCTTCACTCTACCTCTTTCTTCATCACGCTCTTGCAAATCCCTAACCTCCCCCTTCACCAGAACCTGAAACAAAGCTTCGTTTTTTAGGGGTGAAAATTGTACTAATTCCAATCAATTCCCGCTGAGTCGGCTCACTGACGACTCGCCCTGTGATTCAATTTCAAATCCCAGGAACCCTAATTTCCTCACTCTCACTCCCAAAAGACTCGAACTTTATCAAGCTCTTACCGGTTTTGAATTTCATAGTGGAGCTAACGAACTGGTTGAGAACAATGGGGGAAAATGATGGTTGAGAACAATGGAGGAAAGTGAAGACTATTTCAATGGAAGAGAGAATGGGAGCTCAAGCCAGGGTCAGGGTCTGGCTCGGCCTCCGAACCCTCTAGCCGCAGCGTGTCGGCCGAGCCCGCCGTGTAACAAGTCGCTTCTTCGTCACCCTTCTCTCGTGAGTTTCCTTCAAAGCTAGTGTCTTCATTGTCAGAATCGGATTTTTTTTTTTTGCTGTGTCTTCCTTATAGTTTAATTGTTATTAGCTCGCTCAATGTGCAATTTTTTTGGGGGTTTGTTCTGGTCTAATTTTATTCAATGCTTCTACTGAAATTGTAATTTTTAGCACGATATTATGGTCATTAATTTGGATTTCTTAGCTATATTTGCATTTTTTTTTGGGTGGTTTTTGATGAACAATTCAAACATTTTCTGAAAGTGGCAATTCTCTAGTCTCGTGACAATCATCCTAAAAAAATTGAAGTGGGTGTATTTCATGAACTTGTGGAGATTTTTCATCCCATCAATTAAGTGTGTGTGTGTGCGCGTGCTTGTGTTTTCTTTCTTCTGATGGCACATTTGAAATGGTGGATTTGTACATTAAATGTTGGTGCAAAGATATGTAGGGGAACATTCAAATTCATGGGACAACCAAGGAAGGCTAACATGATGGCGGTTTTGAATCTTTATGTCTTATAATTTTGTGATATGCCCCTTGAATTTTTTCATCATATACTCTATAACTCTTATTTTTTTGTTCATCAGAAAATTTCAGTCTTTTGAATTTTGATTCTCTCTCTCATCCTCTTCCCCTATGTGATTACTGTAATTCTTTGACTCTTAAGGCTTCAAAATAACTATATTTTTCTTTTCCTTAAATCAAGTGTAGCCCTATTCTCTCTCTTTTTTCTTTTTTTGATGAGTAAATGCTTATGTTATGGGTAGAATAGTGTAGCCCTATTCTCATACCACACTTATGATTAGTTATGGTTTCCACACACACACACACACACATATATATATATATAGAAATCAAAAAAGGGTAAGGGGGACAACAACTAGAGGTTGAAACTCCTTACTTAGGCTTTACCATAGGGGCACTTTACCCATTGGGGTATCAACCAAGAGGGGCATAGACGAGACTGCAATGCAGGTCATCCCTTTATCATATCTTACCCGTGAAAACTTGAATCTGTGTCCTCCCCTCACCAAAGCACTTGAGAGTAAGCCCTTTTCCACTAAGCCAACCCCTCGTGGTAGTTGCCATAAGAAATATTGTGCAGGAGATATGTCTCCTGCTAACAAACTATTTTATCTTTTTTCATGAATTTTCTTGTTGGTCTAGGTGTGATATAAGGTTTTGATTGGTATTTTGCAGATTAAGACCAAGACCTCAGGTGTCTCTGTTGAACCAGGGCCTGACCTAGAGGATCGTGAGTCTGAGTTTATTCCAATTGTCCGCTCTGGAGCATGCATTGACATTGGGCTTCGTCCAAAAATGGAAGATGTATACGTTTGCGTTGACGACTTTACGCAAAAGTATGGGCTCAAGAATATGACTGATGGGCCTAGTGCCTTCTATGGGGTAATTCTCTTTGCTCATTACTATTAATGAATGTGCATGATACTGTATGCCACACTTCACTCGTGTATTTTCACCTTAATGTATATGATCCTTGTAGAGTGGTTATATGCCTCATTTCTACAAGTTAACAATTAAATTATCTGTGTTTTTCTGATAATACTTCTTTTGATTTGTATTTCTTGAGCAATTGCATCTCATATGATAATGTTAGTCACATTTAATAAAACTGTAATGTACTTAAAAGAACCGTGGAGGCATCATGACACAAGCATTTTACTAGTTTATTCAAGTGATAATAAGAGCAAAGTGTATGTTAATTTGGATTTTCTTTTGCCCTTTTTTTCGTCATTGAGCAAAGATGAGGAGGGTATATAAGTTAGTTTTTGGTGCACATGCATATATTTGTAAAATCAAATGCATCAGCTGAAAATGGTATTGCTAGTTTTTCTCCCCATTCCAATTTCTTTGTTCATCGTCTTTCCTCATCTTTCCTTTCTTTCGTGAAGTGTCATACCTAGAGGGAAAAATAGAAAAGAAAACTCATGTTGTCAAAAGAAATGCCTTGCCAAAGAAAATGAAAAGGTTCAAACGTCTTGGCAAATAGAGGATTGTGTCTTCATTGCGTTTCCGATTGCTAGGTGCTAGAGTTTAATCTTCTTTCATTGCAATAGTGTAGATTTGGTTTTTCTTTTTGTATTTAATTTATGGTGTTTATAGTTTTACCATGAGAGGAATCTTTTAAGCTCTTTGCAACTTAAGATTTTCCAAAAGAGAGCAGTAGAGAAATTGAGCAAAACTTCTTTTGGATCATATTTCAACAAAGCCTCAATTCCAAATGGTCTTTTTCTTTTTAAAAAAATAAGGGTTTTTTTTTTTTTTTTTTTAAAAAAATTATACAAGGTTGTTCTTTTAAGATATTATTATTTTTGTACGCCTATATGAAATGAAAAAAACCAGAGAGTGTAAATCAAGTCATAGTGGTAGGAACAGATTTTCCTTCGTTTAAATCTAGTTTTATTTTTTTATAATTTGAATGTATAATTGTTTTTAGAAAAGTTTTGTCTTTTCCTATTTGTAATGTGTATTTAAGATGTAATTTTCTGTGTTATGTATTTGATTTCTAAAAACGCGGCTTTGGCAATTTAAGATTTCTTACAAAGAATTTAAGACAAAAACCCATGCATAGATTTGATCTCTTGCATAGATTTCTCGGGATGCCCCTTTCTTTTCTTGCCATTTAAAAAATTACTTATCACAAAAAAAAAAAAAAAATACTGAAGTAAAAGAATCCTAGAGCCTCTTTTGGAAAAGTCAAATTTTAATAAACAATATTAAAGTTAATTTCTTTTAATATTATTTATTAATACGCAAAGTCAAATAAAAAAAAAAAATTCATTTTTTTTTGCAATGGCTGGAGAAATTCAATGGAGATGCCTGCGTATTAGTTCCTTATTTACTAGTTAGGTTTTGTGGTATATTTTAATGCAGATTTCGGGAGTTATGTCAAAATTGGAATTGTCATCTATTTTTCTTGATTTTGTTTGATTATCTAGTATTTCTTTATTCAATGGTAGTATAATATTGGCTGTTCAGGTGTTTGATGGACATGGAGGAAAGCATGCTGCTGACTTTGCTTGCTATCATTTGCCAAAGTTCATTGTTGAGTATGAAAACTTCCCGAAGGATATTGAAAGAGTTATTGCTTCAGCTTTTTTACAAACTGACACTGCCTTTGCGGATGCTTGCTCTTTGGATGCGGCCCTTGCGTCTGGCACTACTGCTTTAGCGGCTCTCGTCATTGGAGGGTTAGGGGTTTTCTACCCACCAAATATAAATACAAATTTTGCTCTTTTTCATAATAATTTATATTATCTTTGATTTTATTCTTTCATGGGGTGAGTAATACTCTTACCGATGGAAAGGCATTGTTAATACTGAGTCTGATACTCCCTTGCACATGGTAGCTTGCTTTCCTGAAGCCCATTTTCTGTGATTCAGGAGCACCGAGTGTCATTATGCTCCAGATAATTATATTTCTGGATCCTCAGTGTCATTGTGTACATGGAATTTGGTGTGTTACATGTGACAAATCTTCTGTTGTCCAAAGCAAGCTCTGCAGACTATTGAAACCTCCTGTTATGTTTCTCCTGATGATAAACAGAGGTTATCTGTATTGGAGCAAAATAAGCCTTAAGGTGTCTTGGATCTTGTATGCGTCTTCTGGTCCAACATTTATGCAACCCCTTACAAATTTTGTTCATATAAAGTAGTTTTCTTAAAGTTATGGTGGATTGAAGGCAGGAACATGTTATATGTTGATCTTTTTGGGCTTTCTTTATGGTGAAAAGGTTTTATTTGTTAAAAATTCACTGATGCTCTTCATCATGAGTCCAAAATCACATACTTCTAGGGATATTTTGGCATGCTATAGGAGTTGGTCTGAGATCTAAAATCTTGTTTTTTTGTTGCATCAATTAGATTGTAGTTTCTGATGGCAGGTTGTTGGTGGTGGCAAATGCTGGAGATTGTCGAGCAGTGCTGTGCCGCCGTGGCAAAGCAATTGAAATGTCAAGGGATCACAAACCAATCTGCAGCAAAGAAAGGAAGCGGATTGAGGCTTCTGGAGGTCATGTATCTGATGGTTACCTTAATGGACAGCTTAATGTTGCTCGTGCTTTGGGAAACTGGCACATGGAAGGAATGAAAGATAGGGATGGTGGGCCACTCAGCGCAGAGCCTGAGCTTATGTCTAGAAAACTAACGGAGGAGGACGAATTCCTTATCATAGGCTGTGATGGGATCTGGGATGTGTTTCGGAGCCAAAATGCTGTAGATTTTGCTCGGCGCAGGCTTCAGGAGCACAATGACCCAGGCTTGTGTTGTAAGGATCTGGTTGATGAGGCTTTGAAGAGGAAGAGTGGGGATAATTTAGCTGTTGTTGTTGTCTGTTTTCAACCCCGGCCTCCCCCTAACTTGGTTAACCCGCGCCCCCGAGTGCATAGGAGCTTTTCTGCAGAAGGTTTGAGGGAGTTGCAAAGCTTCTTAGATAGCTTGGCAAATTGACATGTTACGGATTTTTTTGTTTTTGTTTTTTTGTTTTAAAATTTATTGTAGTTTTAGATGTTGGGAGAGAATCTCGAGTTCCAACTGTAACATATGCGGCAGCAAGTCAATAGCATGATTTGTTGTTTTCTTTGAAGTTTGTTCATCGTCTGTCTGCATTTATTCTGGCATTCCACAATTTGGAATTGTTTATTCCATGTGATGTCTTGGAGTTCAGTTTTGCATGAAGTTATTCGAATCATTAGTCTTCATATCTTGTATATGGGATCCGTCTTGTGATGATAACTAACTCTTCTGGTTTGGGAAGCTTGTCTTCAATGATTTTCTGACTCAAGGGCTAGAAGCTTTTTACCTCCGGCTTTTTTAATGGCCTCTGTGGTCATAATGGTTACCTTTGAAACTTTGTTCATTTCATTTTTTCCAGGCACCATTGCAGAAACCCTTTCCCCACTCCCTCCACAATAAATAAAATAAAAAGATTGATAATCTTCCTACAAGTCCTCTCCTGACTTTTCACTGGGAGAGAAACTGAGATGGGGTGTTTTTCTTGCTCTGGGTTAGGGTTCCGTCTTCTCTTGGTTTTAGGATTGAGGTGAAGAGTTAGAGACTCCTTCAAATCCTTAGTCTTTGGCTGCAAAGATCTTGAAGGCAAAATCTTTTTTTTTTTTTTTTACATAAATTTTAGGGGAAACTTTACTTATCCCTTCCATACTTTCGCGCTTTTTGCAGACACCCCCCCATTGTTCAAAACCTCTCACTTACGTGTATCAAAGTTTGAGTTTCGTTCACTTTGGCCCTTCCGTTAGGATTTTCTGTGAAATCCTAACGGAAGCGGTCGCACGTGCGAAAGAATTATGGGAAGCCCCGTTTTACCCCTGAAGTCTCTTCTTTCTTGCCATGCTTCTACACCATTTAAATCGAAATCATCTTCTTCTTTTTTTGTTCCACTTTTCTTCCACATTTTTCTTCTTCTTCGGGCAGGCCCGCGTTTCTTGTTCTTCTTCTTCGTGCTGACCATTTCATCATTCTGCTTGGTTATACCCATTTGATACCCATTATGGATCAAACCGAGAGTGAAGTCAGTGAAGTGATCGACGCAGGAACAAGAACCAACAATCCAATGTGCAAATGTGGGAGAAGATCACGCATCTTAACAGCATTCACGCTACCGAATTTCGGTAAAAGGTTTTATACATGTGCAAATTACGTGGTAAGATTTATTTTGGCATTTTTATTCTGTTGGGGATGATTATGGTTTTTAGCTGTGTATTTGGTGCAATTTTTTTGCTTAGCCAAAAATTTGAGCGGAGTATTTTGCTGAAATTTGTTTGGTTTGGTTGGCTGGGTATTTGAGCTGGGAATTTGGTGAAGTTTTTTTGCTTGGCTGGGTATTTGATTCATGAAATTGGTGAAATTTTTTTGCTTCGCTGGGTATTTGAGCTAGGAATTTGTTGAAATTTGTTTGGTTTGGTTGGCTGGGTATTTGAGCTGGGAATTTGGTGAAATTTTTTTGCTTGGTTGGGTAAATGAGCTGGGTATTTGCTGAAATTTTTGTTGGTTGGCTGGGTAAATGAGCTGAGTATTTGCTGAAATTTGTTTGGTTGGCTGGGTAAATGAGCTGGAAATTTGCTGAAATTTTTTTCGTTGGCTAGGTATTTGCTGAAATTTTTGGTCGTTGGCTGGGTAAATGAGCTGGGTATTTGCTGAAATTTTTTTGCTTGCCTGGGTATTTGAGCTGGAAATTTGCTGAATTTTTTTTCGATTGGCTGGGTATTTGATTAATGAAATTGGTTGTGATATATTTTGATTCATTTTGAGGTTTAGTTTGTGATATATTTTGATTGAAGCTAGCTGAGTATGGTTTAAGGTTTATTTTGTTCATGAAATTGGTTGTGATATATTTTTATTCATTTTGAGGTTTAGTTTGTGATATATTTTGATTGAAGCTAGCTGAGTATGGTTTAAGGTTTTGTTTGTTCATGAAATTGGTTGTGATATATTTTGATTCATTTTGAAACTCTAGGAATGATTTGGAATGAAGTATTTTTGGTTGACGTCAGATACACTATTTTTGTCCAGAAATAGTGTTGGTGGCTTATGGTATATAATTGTTGTGTGAGAGTTCTTATTTTATGTTGATATGATTGTGTAGAATGCTGACAACCGTGGATGTGGGTTTTTCAAATGGGTAGATATGGATATTTGTCAACATGGTAAGCGAGTGGTTTCAAAACTGTTTGAGTGGCACGAGAATTTGAAGACTGAACGTGCGCAAATTGGAACAATAATCTCGAATGAAATTTTGAAATGCAAGATTGAAGTTGCTGAATATAAGGCCAAAATGGAGGTTGCATCTGTTAATTTTGAAATGCAATTACAAGCGCAGAAGAACAAATTTCATGCAAAGGAGATGAAGTACCGGTTTGCCTTAGCATGTTCATTTATCCTCCTTGCTGTATTGATGTTTTATCCTGTGTCTAATAGATATTCCTCAAGGTTGATGTTGCCCCGAGCATGTAATGAAATGTGTAATGCAAACCCTATGATGTAATGTATTTTGTTGTTTTGTTGTCGACTTTTTTGTGTGAGACAAGTAATTTACATAGTATTGTTTTGTGCGATACAAGTAATTTACCTACCGTTGTTGTGTAAGAAAAATAATTGACCTACTATATTGTGTAACACTTGTAAAATATTGTAATGCTTGTAAAATTGTTTTGTAAAATGTTAACATCCAAAATAATTACCATCCAAGAATCTACCACATTGGCAAACAACATGAACACCAAATATTACAACACGTATGCATGTCACAAAATAATTATATAACATTCATTAACCTGTCTTCATGTCACAAAATAATTACATAAGATTCATTACCCTATCTTCATGTCACAAAATAATTACATAACATACATTAATAATATTAGAAAGTCACCACATTGGCTAATATGGTGAAGACAAAATATTAGAATTACATCTGTCTGGCTTCATGTCACAAAATAATTACATTCATTAACTCACAACCTACATCCAACTCAGAAACATTTATGGTTGCAACATTTTTTGCTTCCCTTTCCCCTTTCCCTTGTCCCTTTTTGCAATTTGTGTACCTCTAGGTGGAATTGTTTCACTTGGGGCCACTTGAGATTTGTGTATGTTAAAATCAGAGGGGGCAACCCTAAAGGTAATACCACCTGCCCGTGGAAGTCCCCAAGCACATAGTAATCCACCTCCTGGAATTTTCGGTGGTCCAGTAGGCTCACCCGTGATATCGATCACTAGTTTGCCCTTGGGTTAGGGTCCCTAACACTACCAGCGTCTACCCTCAAATCACCAGCAGCTCTTGATCTTGTGGCTAACCACAACAATTTTCTCCTGGTTCTAACTGCAGGACTCGCCTGTAGATTTTAAACAAAATAATATATTAGATAATAAATCCAAAATCAGACACAACAAATTCTTTAATAACGCCTTTAATAAATTCAAAATCAACATATACACTAAATAATTCAAGTCTTACATTGGATTGGCTATTACGATGCTCAGGTGGGGCACGTCTTTGGGATGCGCAAAGTTGAGTTGGTGCAGTTGGTTGTGCACTTGGTTGGGGAGTAGTATGAACAACCTGCATATTTTTGAAAAAAGATTATGTCACATGCACATTTTTGTTATTAATACAAAATGAGACACAACAACAGCTTCAATAATTTCACAAACAGCACATACACTAAATACTTCAATCCTTTCATTCACAATCCAAAATGAGACACAACAATAGCTTCAATAATTTCACAAACAGAACATACACTAAATACTTCAATTCTTACATTCACAATCCAAAATAAGACACAATAACAGCTTCAATAATTTCACAAACAGCACATACACTAAATACTTCAATTCTTACATTCACAATCCAAAATAAGACACAACAACAACTTCAATAATTTCACAAACAGCATATACACTAAATACTTCAAGCCTTACATTCACAATCCAAAATGAGACACAACAATAGCTTTAATAATTTCACAAACAACACATACACTAAATACTTCAAGCTTTACATTCACAATCCAAAATGAGACACAACAATAGCTTCAATAATTTCACAAACAGCACATTCACTAAATACTTCAAGTCTTACATTGAATTGGCTATTACGACGCTCAGGTGGGGCACGTCTTTGGGATGCGCGAAGTTGAGTTGGAGCAGTTGGTTGTGCACTTGGTTGGGGAGTAGTATGAACAACCTACATATTTTTGAAAAAAAATTATGTCACATTTTGTTTTTACTATCAATTTAAAATCCGAACCTATAATAAACAAACAGGACTTACATCATGGCTAGTACCAACATCGGTTGCTTGACCTCCTCTTTGCCTTTTAGTTCCAGTACTGGTTGATGTACCTCCCCTTTGTCTTTTGCTTCCACTTCCTGATGCGGCAGTAGATGGCTCATCCAACTACAAAATAACATAAAAAATGATTGCCCATGAATGACTAAAATTATGAAATAACCATTAGTAAGACAATTTCATAAAGATCATAACAGGAGGGTATGCAGTTAAAAATTACCATATCAAGATTCCAATCAACTCTTGCAGTGGATCTGTAGTACTCTCGTACTTGTTCTCTTCTATCATCTTGCCTCAGCCTTGTAGTGCATGTTCTCTTGTTGTGACCCCATTTCTTACAGTGCCCACACTGGTTTTTGGTTCCCCCCCTCCTGATGGCGTTTGGATTTTTTAGCTCCTCAGCCCCTCTCACTCTTACCTTCTTAAGTCTCCCAGGAGCTATCCTTGCTTTTGGTGGTTCAATAATCGGTTGATTGCTCCTAGGCCATTGCTCTTCACTGGGCACAGGATATATGATGGGTTGATATGTCTTCAGGTACTTGTCTTTACTATAGTAGTCACTGAGATAATCTATTGAATTGCCACCATGGTATAAGATGGCTGATATGGCATGACTGCATGGTATCCCAGTGATGTCTCATTTCCTACACCCACATGTTCTACCCTCCACACTGATTGCAACTCGTTTGCCCTCACATTCGACCTAAAAAATGCCATTGCCGGCATAGGTGCACCAACAATGACTGGCACCATCCTCTTCCTTCTCCAACTTGGCCATTATTTTTGGCCCTAAACTACCTTCCTCCATTGCAGCAATCAACTCCCTTTTCCTTACATACCTCCTCATTAATTTATTCCTAATCCCTTCCAACATTGACATTATTGTCAATTGACGGTACTTCAGGATCCATGAGTTGAAACACTCAGCACAATTGTTGTGTATCAGGTCAGACTTGGCCATGGTGTTGAACCATCTCCTACACCAAGTATTGAGATCAATCTTTGCCAAGTAATCATAAGCAGGCTCACTTACTCTTTTCATCTCTTCCATCGCATAATGGAAATCTATCTGGGTATAAGATGATGCAGCAGTCCAAAGCATGTCCTTTAGCAATATCCCCTTGTGACCGGCACTTCTAAAATTGGCATACAGGTGTCTCACACATGTACGGTGCTCAGCTGTGGGATAAACCTGTTCGAGGCTTGGTACTAGGCCCCCTTCACATATGGTAAGATAAAATAGGTCAGACATTATTCATACAAGTAAGTTAAATGTTAGACATTATGCACACAAGTATGCTTACCTTTTGTCGATCAGATATAAAAGTCCACCCTTGTGCTGGTGCTGGGCCAAGATCAGATATAAGTGCCTCCAAGAACCAAGTCCAGCTGTCCTTGGTCTTGCTTCTACAACCGCAATGGACAGTGGATACATACTATTGTTGGCATCCCTCCCAACAGCAGCCATTAACTGGCCCTTGTACCTACCCTTCAGGAAGCATGCATCTACACCTATCACAGGTCTACACCCTTGTAAGAAACCTGTCTTCATTGCTGCGAACGATACATATAACCTCTGAAACCTACATGGGACCTCGGGCATTGGTCTCTCAACCATAAGAATTAAACAGCTGCCCACATTGGTCTTCCTAACCATTGCACAGTAGTCCCATAACCGATGGTATTGCTCATCCAACTTCCCATAAATTTTTTGTTGCGCCTTCTTCCTTGCCCTATACAATGAGCTAACATGGGCATCTACATTCCACTTAGCTTTGACCTGTTTCTGCAAAACGTCTATAGGCAGGTTTGGCTGGTTTCTGAATGAGTCCATGCACCATTCAGCTATCCAAGCTGAATTAATCATGTGATTCTTGTATCTTCTAGTGCATGAGTGTCTTGGATACATTGACACCAAGAGAAATGTGGACTCATCCCTTAACTTCTTCCCATAAACCCTGTACTTACATTTCTTGTCTTTGCAACGAGCTATAACCTTCTTGGTTTCATTTCTTGGGAACTCTAAATCCTTCCCCTTCAAAATATTTGCTTGCTTCACCGCTTTTCTAAACTGCACCGCATCACCAAACACATGACCTATTTGCAACACTGGATTTTGCATCTCTTCTTTGGTAAATGGAATTCTTTTGGTGACATCACGACGACTTGATGTTTCTTCATCGTCACTAGCACTAGGAGCGGGCGACCTAAGTATGTCACTCGGACAAAGATCTTCACTATCATCTTCATCATCTTCCCCCCCTATTTCTTCCACATGTCCACCCCCAGCTTCCTCACCCCCATCTTCCTCACCCCTAAACCCTGCTTCATCATCAACAACACC
The DNA here is from genome assembly GCF_901000735.1 of Corylus avellana. Taxonomy (NCBI): domain Eukaryota; kingdom Viridiplantae; phylum Streptophyta; class Magnoliopsida; order Fagales; family Betulaceae; genus Corylus; species Corylus avellana. The sequence continues at coordinate 5,045,695 of NC_081548.1, read as the reverse complement.
CGAACCCCCCACCCTTTCTGACTCCACATGCTCCTCCCCATCTGATGACTCAGCATCAGTATCTACACTAAGAACCTCATCCCAGAAAGCATCCTTCTTATATACAACAGTCCTCTCATATTCTTCATCCTCTTCTGCATTGTCATCTACCGCATCTACATCAACAGCATCAAACGAAACCAAATACAACTCAGCTAGCCCATGCCCTAAATGGTGTGAAACCATTTCATTTACATCATGATCAGATGATATCAGCCTTAATCCTTCATCTAAAGACGTATCAGGTATCTTGTAGTGAATGAGGTCACCAAACCTATACCCATAATCCTTACATATTTCCTCAATATCCAAGAAAGACATCTTATGTACATCATGAACCGAATGATTATGAACAAACCCACCCACATACGTACACCTATTTGCCCTATTGAAATAACCATTGTAATGGACCTCAAACAGCAATATGTCACTAGCCATTATGCGGCTTGCCACATTGAGACAGGATGCAAAAAGCATTAAACAAAATGCAACATATATTTACAGAACAAAAAAAAAGAAGCAACAAACTACAACATTGAGTGACCCTAAGTATGCAGTGAGCTTTGGCTAAAGCATGCAGAATATTCCAACAAAGCATTAAACAAACAAACCCTAAACCCTAAACAGCAATCAAACAGTGAGAAATAAACCATTAAGTATGTGTACTATTATTGCTAAACCATAAGTATGCAGTGAGCTTTAGCTAAAGCATGTAGAATATTCCAAAAAAGCATTAAACAAACAAACCCTAAACCCTAAACAACAATCAAACAGTGAGAAATAAACTATTAAGTATGCATACTATTATTGCTAAACCATAAGTATGCAGTGACTTTTGGCTAAAGCATCTAGAATATTCTAGGTATGGACTTAATTATTGCTAAACCCTAAATATGCAGTGACTTTTTGCAGTGAACAACAGCAATCAAACAGTGAGAATTTAACTCTAAGTATGGACTTAATTATTGCTAAACCCTAAATATGCAGTGACTTTTTGCAGCGACTTTTTTGCAGCGACTTTTTTGCTAAAGCAAAACCCTAACAGACAATGAAGTTTCTTCAACCGACAGTAGCCAATTAAAAAATGGAAAAATCCCCAACATTTTGCTAGCATCAATTCGACCAAAGAAAGTGGACACTCGCTTTATTCAACCCACCAGTACACAAATCGTTTTTTATTTGACAGACTTTTGACAATAAAACCATATGACCCACAAATAGACAACCCACAAATAGACAACATTCGACAATAAAGGGGACCACAATGTGAAACTCGGCATACGGACAAAGGGGACCACAATGGTTGACGACTCGGCATACCTATAAATAAAACAACCAAAATCATTTGACAAAAGGGACTATACCTGGAAAAGATGGCAGTGACGAAGAAGACGGTTCATGGACAAATCTTCCAACGCAACTACACGAGACAGGCACTGGGTGGAATCGAGATTTAAATCAGGGTGGAATCGCGATTTAGGGTTGGAGTTCGTTTATTTGGGTGGAATCGCGATTTAAATTTGGGTGGAATCACGATTTACACTCATTGGGTGGGTTGACGAAGATCAGAGGTCGTCGGCCTATGTTCTTCACGAAGATGGGTATCCAAATCGTTTTTCAATCTTGGAGTTTTCGTGATTTTCTTAAAAAAAGCCCTAAGGGTGTTTGTACACGTGGTCGCATCCGGGGTAAAACGGGGCTTCCCATAATTCTTTCGAACGTGCGACCGCTTCCGTTAGGATTTCACAGAAAATCCTAACGGAAGGGCCAAAGTGAACGAAATCAAACTTTGATACACGTAAGTGAGAGGTTTTGAACAATGGGGGGGTATCTGCAAAAAGCGCAAAAGTATGGGGGGGGGGGGGTAAGTGAAGTTTCCCCTAAATTTTACTTATCCAAAAAAAGATCTTGAAGGCAAAATAATACCCTCATGGCTCTATCCTTAACGTGAAGTTGGGAAATCGACCCTCCTATGCATGACAGAGCATATGGAGAGCCAGTGATGTGTTATATGAGGGGCTTATAGTTATATGGAAGGTTGGTAATGGAGAGCAAATTAAAATATGGAAGGGCAGATGGGTTTCCAAAATATGGAAGAACATTGAGAGCTGTAGTTTTTGCTAAAGAATTGGGATTCCAAAATATGGTGGAATTAGAATGGGATGGTCTTCATATAGTACAGGCACTGCAGAGGGGTGAAAAGAATTGGCGCAGATGGCATGGCCAATTGATAGATGATGCCAGAATTATGTTGAATAGTTTGCAATCTTGGAAGGTGAATCATGTCAATAAGTGAGGCAAATGGAATAGCTCATAGGTTAGCCAAGAATGCACTTTCCATTATGGACGAACAAGCTCATATGGAGGACGCCCCTCTTTGTATTCTTGACATTGTAGCTGTTGAACGTTGCGTCCTTGTTCTTTCTCATTAATAAATGGGGAAACTTCAAAAAGTCCCCTTGAACTTCCAGCCGTTTTGACATACCCCCCCTGAATTTCCAAAACTCTTACTTAGGCCTCCTGAACTTTGGTTTTCTCTCACTTTGGACCATTTTAATGTTAAAGTCAAACAATTTGACTTTTTATACCTATTTTACCCTCTCCCAAAACTACGTCGTTTTGTGTCCTAAAACTACAACACCCACCCAGCCCAAAACGACGTCGTTTTAGGCATTATTATTATTATTATTATTATTATTATTATTATTATTATTTTTTAATTTTTTTTAATTTTTAATATTATGCTCAAAACATCATTTTGGGTTGGGTGGTGATGTAGTTTTGAAGCCCAAAACGGTGTAGTTTTGGAGTCCAAAATGACGTAGTTTTGGTTGAGTCCAAAACGACGTAGTTTGAGTTGAGGGTAAAATGGGTATGAAAAGTTAAAAGGGTCCAAAGTGAGAGAAAATCAAAGTTCAGGGGGCCTAAGTGAGAGTTTTGAAAATTCAGGGGGGTATGTCAAAATGGCTGGAAGTTCAGGGGGGCTTTCTGAAGTTTCCCCTTAATAAATTGAATGAGGGATAGAATTCAAAAAAAAAAAAAAAACTATCATGTTCCAGATATGTTTTCATTTCATTCTTTTCTACTTCTTTGTTTATTTTTTTTGTTTATTTTTTTTTGTAAATTAATGAGGGCTTAATGCCATCAGATTAAAATTGAACATGATTATTTACTCTCAGTTGACAGGACTTGACTGCTGGGTATAATGGCAGCTTAGCTGATAGTCATGAAGGTAAAGGGATATGGGGAAAACTTGGAAAATGATTGACAACATGGAATTGTAGTCAAAATCAAGGTTTAAGATAAGCCAATTACTTAAGGAATATTGAACATACTTCATTGATTTATTTATTAACTTAATTCTTTTTCTTTGACAATAAACTTTTTCAAAAATTTAGTCCTTAAAAGAAATTTGCATCATCATCACTTAGATCAACTGGAACTATAACCATTGGTCAAATGATTGGTCTCATCACTTCTCTTTGCATTTTACAGCCTCTGGGAATTTGCTCAAGTAAATTATCATCTTATTGTATAAGAAAAGAAGTTACATTTTACCCTAGAATATGCATTTATGACCACCTTCTTCCATCACCTTTTCTGGAAGTTGAATGCCTTAATTGAAAAGGCAAAGCTGACTCCAAAGAGAAGTGTTATCCCAACAATCACAATTGAAACCACTCCCAGGAAGTCATTTCTAAACCCAAAATAAGTCCAAATAAATTCTTCCACTGTTTGGCCAGACTCAAGCTTGTCTTTGGAGTCTCCAAACTGCGAAGCAACCAATCCATACAAAGTCCAAGCAAAAGGGCATGCCCAATAATACCATCTCCACCACACAGGCATGTACTGCCGAAAAAAGGAACCTTTAGTTGTCCTTATTACATTGCTTTGTTAGATAAGTGGAAAGGGTTGTTCATACATGCTTACCGTTCTTGGAAGGAAAAAGCCTGAGAAGAGGTTCCACATTGAATAGAAGGCTGAGGCAACTACAGCAGCTATGTTTTGGTTTGGAGTGATGGCCACTGTCATCATCCCAAAGAAAGTGAAGTATAAGAAAGTGAAGTAGGTGAAGAAGAGATTACAGAAGAACTTGGTAACTGTCCTCTCGAATCCGATCATGGCGTATATCATTCCTCCATATATGACAGCCTGAACAAAAACGTAAGCGAGCTCAACCGTGAGCTGCAGATGAAATAAACAAAAATCTTTGAAGAGTTGTTTTGAGTAATATATCCAGATCTTGCATGAGTAATCAATCTTCATGAGAATAATTCAAACATTCTCTAATACAAAAATCTGCTAGAACTCCAGATGAAAAACGTGCATGTTTTTACAACAAACACACCTCCAAACAATCTATGCAGATACAAATCTCAATCTTTTGAGATTAAAATTCTAAATATCAACACACTTAACAAAAGAAAACAAACCAGCTAAAACACCACAGTAATAAAAACCTGCAGCCTTCTCATAGCACCCCCAGCAGCAAAGACACTAAGACAGCAGCTCCACCAAATCTACAAAGTTCCCAGCCTCCAAAACTTTCCTGCCAATCCTTCCAACAACCAACAACAAGCAGTCACACTCCACTGTAAAGACTCAAAAAATGTGGTCGCAAAGAAAACCATCAAAACCATCCAGCAACAGAAAAAATCAGCAGCAAACAATAACATCTCAAACCAGAACTTTTAGAGAAATACCCCAATTAGTACAAAGAGCAACATTTTCTGCACTTCCTTTAAACTTACCCTTACAATGCGTGTCCTCACCTCCCAACAGATTTTCCGTAAAAGATTTTCTTCAGAACACAAACTTTTACCAAACTTCACATCATTTCTAAATCTCTAAAGATTATACATGGTGGATCACCAAGCTAGCCTGCTGACAGTTGCTTGAAAAATTTTCCCCTTCCAATCCTCAATCTTTTACTTACAACTTCTTCCCAATCAGTAGGCATAATAGGCTGTGAACACATATGCATAATTGCCCTCCAAAGTCTTTTGCTGAGACCACACTCAAAAAACAAGTGATCTCTAGTTTCAATAAAACTCCTACAAAACAAACACTTCTCCATTCACTCCCCACTTCAACAGTTTATTACCAGTAGAAAGGCAGTCTTTGACAGCAAGCCACAAGAAAAAAACATGTTTAGGGATGGCTAAAGAGAACCAAATTAGCTTTACTCCAATCAACCGTAGGTTGCTTCCTCCAAATGGCTTCCTAAGTGTCTTTACTAGAACATAGATTAGACTTTGAAGGCAACCACAATGGAATATCCTTATCCCCCAATTTTACAAGAGGAAGCTGACAACCATACTGACAGATCTAGCCAGCAACCAGTGCCAATCTCTTCCTCTAATCACACTTGACAACTTCAACTTAGCATCAAGTTTGCTGGATTCCAGCATCACAGATGAATCTAAAGACTAATTCCCTAGATATATACCACTGCCATCCCCCACCTGAAACTTTAGAAAGTTCTTAGCCATCTCTCTTAGCTTAAGAATCATGAGTCAGCTCCATGTAGCATGCTGTGGGTCTTTAATCAATCAAAAACACCTTCCTTTTATCAAATTTATTCTTTGATTCTTTTTATTATATTACTTTCCATATTCTAGCAAGCCTAACTTGTAACAATTTAACCATTTTATTGTCTCTTGTATGTGTGTATATATGCATGTAAATATTATGACATTCATTCAAAGCTTCTGAATTATCTTCCACCACAATAATGCACAAATCTTTTTTATATCGTGACTGCATAAAAAGATTCATAAATCTTATAATTGGTTCTCTCTTGAAAAAATACATGCATGATATACCTGTCCGAAGGCATATGGTAAAGCAGAATACATTCCATCTGCCCTTTCTCTGTAGAAAACTGTTCTCTCAAAAGCCACAACTGGCTGCACCAATGCAGCATTCTGTATTCCAATGAAAAGAGCAGCAGCATACATGGAACCTACAGCATTGAATATGTCTTGCCGCCTTCTCCTACAATACCAAAGAATATAATCTTATTACAAACAAAAAGGAGGCAAATGTCAAATCTGTAGAATTTAACCTCTAATAAATACCTTTTGGAACCAAGGTCCCAGAATACTGTCCCAAACACCAAAGCTATGAAAATTGTGAATAATAGTCTTACTGCACTGTACTGTGGATTCCGCCAATATGACCAGTGTTGTTTCCAAAGGCAAGCCATACACTGGTTCCAGAATGATTGTGAGTATTGAGTAGGGAAGCACATATCTTTTGAACCTGGTTGAGGTTTACTAAGTTCCTTGATCATTTCTTTGTTTCTCCTGAGTCATTGACCGAAAAGTATCATCATATATATATATATATATATATATATATCACAGAGATAATTTGTTTTCCTATCACATTCTTAATCAATGAGGGAAATTCAAACTACGGTAATTTTTCTTTATGATTTGGTACATCTTAGGAAGATTCTGACCTTTTTTTTTTTTTAATTGTTATGTGAATGCACCTGTATAGTTCTGAATTCTTATATACATCGGTAAAATTAACCCCCAGAACTGTTTCTTGTGCTGCTGTAGTCACTTCCAACATCCATGTTGCCGGATTATAGCCATCTCGAATTTTACTAACTCCCCTAATTCCCTTGAGAAAACATAAACTCATCTATGTGAGAAATAAGGCTAATTTATTTCGAAGTTAGTAAATATTTGTATTTACTAATTAGCCTGACCTCAAAGTAACTGATCAAACATGAAGCCTGGTGGCCTATTGGGCCTACATATATTTCTTCTCCTCCGTGTTTCAAAAGATAGAGCTGCAAATGTAAATATATATATATATAAGTATGTAATGTAGAAACATGACACCATTTCTTTCTTTTTTTTTAGAAGTACATGACACCATTTTTGTTTCTTAGCCTTGGAGACATACCTCATCAAAGGCATCAAATATATCAATGCTTGGCTGATGAATGGTGCAAACCACTGTTCTTCCTGTGTCCACCGTGTTTCTCACTGTTCTCATTACTATTGCTGCTGCCCTGGCATCAAGGCCAGAGGTTGGCTCATCCATGAATATTATAGATGGGTTGGCAACAAGCTCAACTGCAATCGTCAGCCTCTTGCGCTGCTCAGTTGAAAGACCATTAACGCTAGGCAATCCAACAAGGGCTTCACTTAATGAGGTAAGCTCCACTAGGTCCATGACCTCCTTAATAAACATCTGCAAGCCATTACAATGAATATCATACAAATTGTTTGAAAAGAACATGAAAATGCTCTCTGCTTTGGCCTATGTTATATGCCACAGGCCCACAACATAATACTTCACCTTTCTGGTTGTAGTATCAACTTCAGGAGGCCGACGGAGCCATGCAGAGTAAAGCAGTGACTCGTAGACTGTAATGTGTGGAGAGTGGGTGTCAGTTTGCTCACAATAACCTGATATTCGAGCAAATGTTTCCTGCTGCTTTGGATATCCAGATATCATGATGCTTCCCTCAATATATCCACCGGTTTTCCTCCCAGCCAAAACATCCATCAGAGTTGTCTTCCCAGCGCCACTAACACCCATTAGAGCAGTAAGGACTCCTGGCCTGAAAGCACCACTCACAACCTTTAGAAGTTCCAGTCGATCTTCTGTGAAACCTTGACCTTTCATTTCCTGTAACCATAGCAAGACATCCAGAAATGCATGGAATTTAAGCTGGAATAACTATAGTTTTAGAGCATGTTTGAGATTGTGTATGAAATATAGAGCTTTTAAGTAAAAAAAAAAAAAAGCTTTTTGACCATTTTTAGAGTAAAAAAGTCAAATAAGTATTTTTGAAATTTTTTACCAAACATGTCAGCTCTTGCTTGGCACAACTTTTTAGGAACTAAAAGTACTTTTTGAGCTCTCTAGCACAATCCCAATCAGGCTCTTATAAACAATTCACAAGTATATAGTGAATTGCTGCTCACCTGAGGCATGTCCACTGCATAGCTGATTTCATCAAAAGAGAGGGAAAGAGGTACATATGGAAGAACCATTCCTCGTTTCTTGTTCTGATTAGCCACATTATTAGAGCTGCTTGTTGCACATGCTGATTCCGATGATGCACTTCTTCTGAAGTGAGCTCCTGTTTCTTTCTGTTATAGTTCAATAAACTTCCCTTTTCTGTCACTATGTTTTTCAACTGGGTTTTCTTCTGACATTACTGCCTGTGGCTTTCCAAAAGCTATAACAACAGACAAATCAATGTATCAAAGACTAAGGTTAAGATAGGAAGATGCATAGATACAAAGAAAGTGTCCCTTACGGTCGAGATAAGATAGAGCCAAGGTGAACAGAATATTGAATAGAAAAACAAATCCAATCGAAGCTCCTACTCCAAGCCAAAACCAATGTTCTTCTGGGAATACCCCACGAGACTTCAAGACTAGAACTCCCAGCGGCTCTGTTGTATCAGGAAGCACCTATATATAACAAAATGTTTTCTCATTAACTAGTTAATATTTTCCTTTATCTTTTCATTTTTCCATAACCGGCAATATATTGATGCTTACATGCTTCCAACTGTTTCCTAGGAATTCATTCACGGCCATAGCATTCTGCCCATACATCATAGGTGAGATCCAGTAACCCCATTTCCATCATTTCTTCACTTCCTCTGAGGCAAAGAGAGGACATATTTCTCATATCTAAATCACATGGCTATAATAAAGGTTGAGAGAATAAAGTTAAGAATTTCTTGAAGTTTAGGGTTGGTGATGGTAGCAAGATCTTTTTATGGTTGGATCTATGGCATCTGGATGGTGTTCTCTATGATCTATATGGTTATAAAGTTATATATGATACTAGAAGTAAACTTGATGCAAATTTATCAAGAATTATTAGAGGTATTAATTGGAACTGGTTGCCTGCAAGGTCTTATACTTCGGTTGCTATTCAAAGCAAACTGCATTTGATAAATCTGGGGGGGCAGGGATACTCCAATCTGGCTAGCTTCTAAAATCTATTACATATTCAAGTAGGGATACTTGGGAGGCACTTAGGGAAAAGCAACCTGAAGTTGAATGGTGTAGTTTGATAAGGCTCTCAATGGCTATTCCAAAACACTCTTTTATTGTTTGGCTGGCTATGAAGGACTTTCTACTGGTGATAGAATTTTGAAATGAGGAGTCATAGGGTTAGTCAAATGTATGTTCTGTAGGGGTTGTATTGAATGTCAGGACCACTTGTTCTTTGGCTGCGGCTATAGCAAAAGGATTTGGAGAGCTGTTATGCACAAATGTAATCAGTCAAGTATTCCTATTGAGTGGAATGATATCCTAAGCAAGGGAGTGAGGAAAGCAAACTAGCATGGGGATCTGCAGTATACAATCTGTGGAGACTTAGAAATGATGCCAAGTTCTGGAATCATACTATCTCGCAGGAAAAAATGCTACAGAAAATTTGTAGGGATTAGAACTAGAATAATGTGGAATGGTAATTTCAAGGGTAATCAAGAAAATATGGCCATTTTTGCTAGTTGGGGTATCCCTTTAAATGTTCTGGTTTAACTGGTTGGCTGTGGTTGTAAGAAGTCCTGCTGAATCTTCCTTTTTTTTTTCTTCTTCTTCTTCTTTTTTTTTTTTTTTCAGCCTTCATGGAGTGTGATTTGTCTGGTTGATATCGATGCTGGTATTCATATTGAAGATTCTTTTTAAGGTGGCAAGGGTGCTGTATCTGGATGTTTCTGTGTAAAGCTGCTATTGGCAGATTGAAGAGACTATGGCAGATAAGTTTTGTGTTCTGTATACTTCTCTTTAGTTTTGTTTGTATTGGGTCATTTGAGTGTTTCCTGAGTTGTATGGCTAGTAGGAGCAGAATGTGTAGAAGCTGCTACTCGATTGGTAGACTGTTTGATAGCTTTTGGTTCTTATGTGGTTGATTTGAACTTGTTGGATATTGTAGATGCCTTGCTGGCATTGGGGGGGATCTAGTGAGATTTTGCTGAAGTGTGTATTGTTCTTTGTTTGTTGTTAATAGAAATTCATTCATAATAATAATAATAATAATAAATAAAGTTACTCATAATTCAAAAATTACTTCTTGACAGAACAAATCCACCAAGAACAATGACTAGAAGTAACCCAAAAGATCCAAATGTGTTTGCAATAATCACATCCCTTCCCAAAGCTGCGATGAACCGAAACAGTCCGGAAGCCATTTGGTTAACACACACTAGTAGAAGGTACTGTTTGAAAAACCTGCCATTCAGGAAATTCATTATATTTTGCTGTCCAAAATGTCAAGCCTAAACTTAAAAATTCTGCTTATTTACATACCTTTTGATGCTTGGATCAAACCCTATGACATAATAAGTCATCACCACCCAAATGGAAACTTCTATAAATGTTATTGGAATCTTGAGGATCCACATGGGTAATGAGTATGACCATGAAGGATAAAAGAGAAGGTCTCTTTGCTTGTAAAAGACAGGAAGTTGCAGGAAGTTGCAGGATGGTTAAGGCAAGCTCTAAGAATCCATTGAACATAATCATAGATAATGAAAAGAACAAAGCACCCATATAGATTTGACCATCCATTGCAGTATTGCGGCACATCTCAGTTCGTAGAAATAATGTCATCGTCAACAATGCCATCATAATAAGCTGGAAAGGGGAGAAAAAAAAAGTGATTTACTCTAATTAATTTTAGACCAACAACAGAATTTTGTTGAACTTGGTAACATTCTTATCCAATTTTGAATTTTCTGCAATTAAATAGGAAAGCTAAAAATGTTTGCCTGCTACTTACTTGAATCATCTTGAAAATGTAGAAGAATGAGTTTCTCTTCATAAGCAATAACTCTCTTGATATGCAAGCTTTTAAGAGTTTCTTCTTCCCAACACCATACTTGTTAATTGTTAAAGCAGCAGGGTGAGCTTTGGCCTTGTCAAAAGGAATGGCAAGCTCCTCACCCAGTTTCTGACCAATGTGAAATGACTGAAATGCATCAGCAAATTCATTTGCAGCAACAAATTTATAAGGTATTTCTTTCTGGGCCCAATACTGTTCTTGATCTTTCTTTGATGTCACCTACCAAACAGAAAAAGATTCAATTAGGTGCAATGAACTATAGCTGTAGAAAAGCAGCTGAGAGAGTTCAGAAGGTATTGGTACTTCTTGTAAGAAGTCTGCTACTCCTTTTCTCTCCGGACATTTGAAGCCCACGGATTCAAAGAACTCCAACACACTTTCACGGGGACCTTGATAAACAATTTGCTCATCTGATAGGAGAATTATGTCATCAAATAAGTCATAGGTTTCAGGTGCTGCCTGGAGGAGAGATATCACTGCTGTTCCTCCAAGAATGTGACTAGCCTGCCCGAGTGAATTCACAATCTGGAAAGTTGTTGAGCTGTCCAAGCCAGTTGATATCTCATCCATGAAAAGGGCCATTGCTGGTCCAACCAGCATCTCCCCTGTATCAGATTTATCATACTTCTTAAAAATCACTAAGCATGTAGTCACAAATTTGGATTGGTGCATACTTATAAATTCATGCCAAGAATTGTTTAATCAATTTGGTGAACAAGTTGAACATTAGTTGTATATATGCATATGCATGTGAATCATGCGTTCCTAAGTGCTTTTTGTTAGGTGTGACTTGCCACCCATCACACGTGGGCCCCACTAGTTCTCTACTCCTTTTGGGTTTAGGAGACTTCTGTCCAAGTTTGTTTTGGAGTCCTTCTCCTATGTGTTATTGGACTCATTGTTTGACTTATAGTAGAAGTCCTAGACCAACATGTAAAAGGAGAGTTAAGCTTCTATATAAGGAACAAAGCACAAGGTGAATTTGTGTGCGCCAAAAACGTGAAGCACCAAAGGGAAGAGAAAAATGAGAGAATTTGAGAGAAGGAGGTACAAGGGCATCAAGGGTGTTTTCTTCTTGGTGGTTTTTTGGAGGAGCCAAAAACAAGTGATTAGAAGAAAAAGGGTGCTGCAGAGTGAGAGAAGAAAATAGAGATCAGCCGCCATCCGTTCCAGTAAAAGAAGAGTTTGTACATCTGTCTTTTGTATTCTATTTTGGGAATAATCTTTCTTGTGTGATAGTGAGATTTGGGTGTATTGGGGCTTTGGGATCTGAGTGATTTTCTCACCCTGTTACTCTTTTGTATTCCATCTTTTGATAGTGGATTTTTTCCGAGTCGTCTCCGCCAGTGGATGTAGGCTTGTTAAGCTGAACCACTTAAATCTTTGTGTCGTGTGTGATTGCTTATCTTTGTTATTCCGCATTCTTCTTATTTTTCGCATCTCACGGGTCTTGGGAAATAGGATTAATTTCCTAACACTTTTACCTACTGTCACTCGTTTTCTTTGTCCACCAGAGATACCTCGTTGCATTTGATCCCCCACCATAGTGTCAGCACAGATTTTCAATCCCAAAATCTGTATGATTTAAAGAGCATAACTGAGATAGAATAGAAACTAACCAGGTTCTTATCAGTGTGATCATGAAAACCTCTTGTGTAACTTGGATTTTGAGTTTATACCTTGAGAACATAATCTGTCATCACATTTGCTTCATGCCCTTCCAGTGACATAGCCTGCAGTATTGAGAATATCATATGTAATAAAAAAAAAGTTTTTGTGAATAAACCTTGGAAAAAATTCACCAATGAAAACTGGCTTGTAAGGATAAGGTGTCTAAGAGCTTATATACACATGATTAAGATTGTATTTAAGCCATGTGGGACACTTAAAATCATAATGTACCATCACGCTCCGAAGTCAACAACCACGGCGGCCCATTCTATTGACACTAACCCGATAGTAGCTCTTTATTTTTTGGCATCTCCACTCATTTATCATTTATCAATGTTCAATGACTTAATATTGTACCCAAACATAGTACCAAGACATTTTCATCTAGCCTATAGGTCGCCCCTTTCGTGACTTGACCAAAAAGTCGCAACCCATTCAATCCGATTCTCGACGAGCTACATCCGACCCCATGCTCAATGTGATGGCTTTGGGCGTCCCACATTGCCTGGGTGTGAGAAATGAGATATGCATATATAGAGCATGTTCTCTCTGAATGGTATGAGACCTTTTGGGATAAACCCAATAATAAAACTGTGTGGGCTTGGCCCAAAGCGGACAATATTATATCATTTAGAGCAGAGTGTTACATATGATATCAGAGCTATAGCCCAACCTGAGATGGGGAGAGCATGCACAAGCCCATGAGGGTCGCCAGCGAGGACGCTGGGTCCCAAGAGGGGGTGATTAAGACGTCACACATTGCCTAGGTTTGAAATGTGTTTATATGGAATATGCTTTGCGGGCTTGGCTCAAAGCGGACAATATCATATCATTTAGGGTTACATCACTGGCTCTGATACCAAATGATACAAACCTTGGATAAAATTCACCTTTGAAAATTCACTTGTAACTAGAGGGTACTCAAGAGCTTATAGACACATGATTAAAATTGTATTTAAGCTATGTAGACCACTTAGGATCGTAACAGTTTGCAGATTTTGTATTTAAGCTATGTAGACCACTTAGGATCGTAACAGTTTGCAGATTTGGGGGGGTGGAGGTGGTTATTCATTTGACATAAATTAAGTCGGTGTGTGTTTGTAAGTGCACTCACGTGTAATAAAAATATAAAATGATTACCAAAAACGATAAATTTGAAGGAGAAGGAAAACGGACACAAGATTTTCTATCCAAAATTTTCATTCTCATAAACGGGAAAACCAATCTACTTTTTCTCACCTTCATTAGTATATCAATACCAGGATCTGGCTTGATGTTAGCCTCCTTTTCTCTTCTTGACAACTCTACCAACAGGTCTGCAAAATTGTGGCATTCATATCAATTGATTCAAACTTTCTAGAGACAAAGTGCAATATATAAAGGATACTTGATGTTTTGACTTACCATAACGGGGCCCAACCCCTTGACATCTAGCCGAGAAGGCCAATGTTTCTCTCACTGTCATCTCTCCTATATGCAGATCATGTTGACTTATGTAAGCCGATGTCCTCTGTGGAACAAACTCACTCATTCCATGGCCATTATATGTAACTCTCCCTGAAGACTGCAACTTGCATCAAATACCCAATTTAGATTATAAGGTGAAAAGAGTTTGAAAGAAATGTAAAGAAGAAATGGCCATGGAATTGTAAAGTTTCATTACTTTCAGATGAGAACCAAGTCTTCCAGCCAAAGCCAATAGCAATGTTGTCTTCCCTGAGCTTGGCGGGCCTAAAAGCAGTGTCATCCTGCAAAATTGGATAATATAGAGAGCCTACAATACAATGAACCTTTGAAAGAGAATCCAAATTTTACCTGCCAGGCTTGATGATTCCACTAACATCGCGAAGAATGGATAATGGTTTCTTTCTACTTTGAAGAATGTGAACATAATTCAACAACATCTTGAGAGAAATAGACAGAGATTGCAGAATGGATTCAAATGCAGAACTTGCGAAAGAAAATATGATCTCAAGAGGTAAATAGTGCGGTTGGGTGACAATAAAATACCTCAAAGAAATTTATTGTGAAGTTGAAAAGTGTAGGTAATGCTCTGGTTCCAACATAAGCTTCTGCTTCTACAGTTAGGTGCTCGAAACGGACTTCAATGGTGGGAATTTCAATCCCAACTCTACATAACAAGAAAGAAAAGACAAAACCCAGCATCACAGACTGGAAAGACGAGTTTCATTGACCCATTTCAGTTCTAAATCTCATGTTGTCATTCATAATGTATTTAGACATCAAAGACAAGAACTTCATGGATGACGCAGTTCAGTTTTAAAGCTGATGTTGTCTTTCATGATGTATTTACACAAAAAAGACAAGAATTTGATTGAGATTACCGATCAAAGCGGTTCTTGAGCCTTAGCAAGAAGTTGTCATTATCTTCATCTGCATTTTTCACAACCTTCTCCAACAAGTTGTTTAGTTGTTGCAATCCGAGGCTTCGAATATGAACTTCTTTTGCTTCTTCCTCCGCTTCAGTAAGTATACCTATAGCAGCCTCTTTTAGAGACTCTTCCATCATCTTCCATTGCTCTGTTCCACCAAAGTTTCTGGCGGAAATTAAGGATTTGAAATCCTCCGACGTTAGATTATGCTGAAACAAGGCTTTTCTCAAAGATTAGAATTTTTTTTCTGTTCACAAATTCATCGGACGTGTAGATTCATGCAAATGAACACCCACTTTCATTGTTCTGTGCATGGTTGCCTAGGACTGAATTTTTTTATAGTTGTTTGTTTGTCTTTCTTTGTGTCCGGAGGGATCAATTTGTTTTGTTCCATCCAAGCGTCAAGTAACTTAAAACTTTGGAATAATATATATATATAGTCTATGAGGTTATATTAAAAAAATAACAAATAGATCTTTACGCTAAACTTTCGTATAATTTTAAGTTAAAAATCATTCGATAACAAATACGTTTTATGGGTGACACGTGTCATAATTTGATTAGCGGCTTTAAAGAATAATATGACAACATATTCACTATGCAGCTTTAAAGAACAATGTTAGATATTATATTTTTTATTTCACAATTATCTCCATAATGCTGAAGTGACAGTCTTAATCAATTATTGATTTTTTTTTTTAACAAGAGTTCGTACAATGGTTAGTTGATACTGTTATTTTATCTAACATTACTGGTAATTAAATAAACAAAATAAAATCTTGAACGTAAAATAACTTCTCGAACATGAGAAAATGAAAAGGATGTGAGAGAGCTCATGTGGGACGAGCTTTTCAAATAAATTTTAGACGGCTCGGCCACCTACCAAGCTTGGTAGGCGGATGGATTTTATATGAGTTGTTTCACAATAGTTATCCAAATTACTAATAATTTGTACAACTAATTACTGTAAATCCCAAATAAGCAAATGATATTAATTAATGGCACTACGCAAGGGGATTGACTTTGTTGAATATTATAGCAATTGTACCTTTACGCCTTTACCAACCAACTCTTTCTTTTGTGTTTTTTTGGAAGCCAAGAGGCCCCTTCCTAGTTATTATACCACTATACTCTATTAAAAATTCGATTTATGGTAATCTTTTAATAAATTGATGTCTTCTTAATAGTCTGAATTAGAAAAAAAAAAATATTTAAACTTGTTTTTTGAAAGAAATCTATCCTAACTTTCTAGTGTCATGTTAACCCTTTGATCAAGCAATGGTGAAAGGATAGTGATTATAAATAAAAAAAAAATCGAAAATATTAAACCCTAGATTTCTAAATTTTTTTTAGTATTTCTTAAAGAGAATGGTATATTCTCGATGTGGCGTGGTCCTTCAACTAAAAAACCAATTTCCATAAACTAATATTGATTTCATATTATATCCTTACAGATATTTTATATACCTTATACCGTTGATAAAAGTTTCTTGTCCCATTTAGATGTATCAATATAAGTATTAATTTAGAGCGGGTTATTTTAATTTGACGTACAGTCCAATTACGATAGAAATTGTAAATTTTTTTTTTTTATTTTTTTTTTATTTTTATTTTAAATATGATATACCCTATACTTAACCCAAATCCAAATCAATAAATTTGTTAAACAGTAATGAAGATTCTCTACACACCTAGAACTCTAAGTATTAATATAAAGGTATTTCAATTTTATTCTACAAACAAGCAATTATATATATCTCTTACAAATTGTGTCTTTTGAACTTTTTAATATGCACAACTCTGAAGAAACTATCACATTAATAGCATATGATCAAGCCTTGGTTGCAAATGGAGTTTTAAATGTAAATAAAATATTAAAAAAATAAAAGGTTGATATATATAGAGGGAACTTTCAAGGTAAATAGTAATACTAAAGGAAAATTATGAATATGGAAGTTAGCAGTTGCAAAAGTTTTACACATACCAATTTCTAAAGCTTTTCTTCAAAATTTTTTACCAATTATCAAACAAAACCTTAAACATTTTTTAGGCACCACTAAAAAGCCTTTACTTCTTTATGAGGGAAGGTCATGATCTAGAATTAGGATCCTCTCCATTTCATTTGAACCGGAGAGGATCCTATTCCCATGATCTAGTTCTTCCAACACAACTAATTTATTAATGAAGTGGAAACTATTTGAATAACATATCAAAGGTAAAATCACTTGGAGATAACCAAACCTAGAAAACCAATCACTAAAGTAGATTCAAGTGTACATGCATCGTAAACTTACAACACTTTGTAAAATACTAAGACGATTTGTATGTAGACAAACACCCTCGTTTGCCTCTTGCCACAACAGCTCCAACTCTTCACTGAACAATCTTCTTCATTGAATTCCTTACCGACCCACCAGTAGACTTCAACAATTGAAAGAACAAAGGTGTCGTTTGATCACAAACTTCAAGAGAGATAGCAATGGGAACCCTAGCACAAAACTATATTGGCACACATCATAGATGAAGCTAAGATTAAGTTTAGAACCCTCTGAAGGCTCTCCGTGGCTCACTATCTCAAGTTGCATCATAATGATCTTGTTGTAACACCCCACTCTAAGATTAGGATTAAGGGTTTTCTGGCATAAGTATGTTTGGAGTTGGTCCTAAGTTCTAAAGTGGGAGAAAAATGGGATTTTTTGGACACTTAAACGATTGATTGGTATCTTTTAATGATAAATTGATACGGCACTAGGTAGAACAATCGATTGATACTTTAAATGATTGATCAGTCCAATCTACATGCAAATAAGAACTCGTCATCTCAGCATGGGCTCATGGGAGAGGGCCTATCTAAGTGCCTTGGACGACCATTAATTCCATTTTTTTCTCCTATGACAGCCATAAAAAAACCCTAGAGGGGGGGAGAAAGAGAGAGAGAGAGAGAGAAGATGAGTGATTTCTTGAAGGTTTTGGATCTTTAACTACAAGAGAGGTGAACCGTACACCCAAAGCTTGTATAATCCATGATCAGTTGCTATTTAGTAGGCTTTTTCGTGTGTGTGTAACACCTGACTCTAAATGATATGATATTGTCCGCTTTGGGCCAAGCTCGCATGGTTTTATTGTTGGGTTTACTCCAAAAGGTTTCATATCATTTAGAGAAACCATGCTCTATATAAGCACATCTCCTTTCTCATACCCATGTAATTTGGGACGCTACAATCACCACCTCTTGAGACCAAGTGTCTTTGCTGGCGACTCTCATGGGCTTGTGCACGTTCCCCCCATTTTAGGCTGAGCTTTAGCTTTGATACCATATGTAACACACCGTCCTATAAATGATATGATATTGTCCGCTTTGGGCCAAGCCCGCACAATTTTAATTATACTAGTTTTTTTTGTTTTTGTTTTGTTTTGAAGGGGAAGACATTTCATACTCATTCATTGATGAAACGATTGTGAGCAAAAGCTCTTACAAACAGAGCAAAAAGCTCTGAAGCAAATCATGGCCGAAGCTACGAGGTTATAGACATCAAAGATACATACATTATAAATCTAACATTCAAGACCTATTAATGACATTAACATCCGCTAACCCATGACTAGCCTTCAGTTTTAACAACAGATCTGCTCTAGACAGACTCAATCTAATGCATAAGTAGCTCTTATTCCTTGGCCCTGAAAGCATAACACCCCCATGCCGAAACTCATTCTCCTCGACCCGATATCCAGGATACCGTTCATATCCACAACCCAAGGGTCTGAACCAAAAGTGAATACCCCACAGATCATTAAGCGGGCAGATCAAGAGAGAGGACAGAGCCTTATTACAAGTAACAAAAACAGGAACAAAAAACCACAAGAAAATAGAAAAATAGGCAGGAAACGAACAGGGAAAAACTGGAAAAGAAAAACAAGGAAAAAAGAGACAAAAGCCAAAAAACCACAAAAAACAGAAAGTGACGTTGGAAGAAAACAGGCCTCAGTGCGAGTCTGTCGGAAAGCGACGCAAGGAGGCAATGGACACGGACGAAGCCAGAGAGCCAGTGGGAAGAGCGCAAGTTGACGTGGAACATGGGACGGTAGATCGGGCTTATACTAGTCCGATCCAAGAGCCAAGCCAGAACCGGAAGATGACTTGGTGGATCTGAGCTCAGGAGCCGTAGGAGAGGGGCTAAAACAAAAAACAGGACAAAGGAGGGGAAAGATGCAGAAAGGAAGGGGAAAAAAATCGCACAAGGAGCTATGGAGCATCAAGTAAATAGTTTAACTCATAAAGTGAAGAGGGGGATGGGAGGCAGGAAAGGATGAGGGGAGGAGGGGGAGATCAAAGGTTCTCCCCCTCCTCCTTTGCGGCACTCTCTGCAAGGAGAAGAAACCCTAGCAGATGAACCCTACTTTTGAGTTTTGATGCATAAATAAATATTAGATGTGTTGTCATGTGATTTGTTGAATTAAAGTTTGGATATAAAAGGAAATAGATGGAAATTTCCCCTAAACTAGTATGAAGGAAATATCCTTCAACACAATTAAAATAGTGCTAAATGTTTATAAACATTTAAAAGGCACATTAAATTCTTAACGTCATTAATAGCAATTTACTAATTTAGACTAAATTTAATATGTCTTTTAAATGTTTATAAACACTTGACACTATTTTTAATTGGTTTAGAGAAAATTTTTGTCCAAAGGAAACCAAGGAGTGTCTAGAGATTTCAATCTTGGACAATTTAGCATTTAGTAAAGTTAGGGACTTTAAATGGGAGAAAGAGAGGGGAAGAGAGTTGTTCAGAAAAAAATAGAACTCTGGATAATGTAGAACACCTTAAAACTCCCCACAAATGTTTTTTACTAAATTAATGATCTTTAAAATGTCGAATTGTTTTTCTAATTGATGCATGTATTTTTAATACTTTCTTCTATATTTTGAAGTCACAATTAATTACATGATTTACACATAATGTTATTTTAAAGATGAAGATATGATGTTATGAAAATTTCCATGATGTTTTATGACATGAATTGTGATTTTAATATTTCATGAAAATTATGTGATACCACGAACATTTTTATATTGATTCTTGAAAATGCACATACAATGATATGCACGAAAGATTGAGCTCAATTATGATGTTTATGGAAGAGCATGTGCACCATTATGATATGATGATGTTTATGACCTGAGTAATGTTAGGTACCGTCTTTTTATCTTAAGAAATGCTATAATGCAATAAAATGATCATTTTTTGCCCATAAAAGTGTTAGGTGGCAAGAGATCATAGGCCCCATCTATAGTTGTTGTGGCCCCACTTACTGATAAGCCTATGACCTCTTGCCATCTACGACTTTTATGGGCCAAAAATGCTATTTTTATTGCATTATAACATATCTCTTTTATCTTTCTAAAATCCTCATAAAGTTGATGTGGCTTTTAAAATCACCATTGGATCAAAATTCAGGTATGATTCATCTAAAATTTAATGGTGATTTTAAAAGCCACATAAACTTTAGAAGGATTTTAGGAGGATAAAAAGATGGTACCTAGCCTATTTGGGTGTGCATTTGAGGGGCTTAAAAGTGCATTTAATACTCAAAAAGTTCGTTTGAAAAAAAAATTGAGTGCATGTTTGGTAAAAAAAAATTGAAAGTGCTTTTAAGGATCAAAAAAATAAAAAATGGCTAAAACGTACTTTTGGCAGAAGTTTAAAAATGAATTTTTTGCAAAAAAAAAAAAACTTTTTTTGACTTTAAAAAGTTATATTTTTCAAACACAATACCAAACATACTATTTATTTCACATGTGGGCTATAAGTTGAATGGACTTCACCTAGGGAATTCCACTATTGGCAACTCTACTACGACCATAAGATGAGCCTACGATTAGGGGTGGGTAGATTAACCGTTTACCACCTACTGATCACCATCGAACCATTTTTATTCGGCGGTCTGTAGGAAAAATAAAAATATTGTTTTGACATCGGTTCAGTTCGGTAGGCGGTAGAAAAAAAAAAAAAAGGTTTTATTGGTTAACCGACAATTAATCAACTTAGCCGATTTTTCAAGTGAATTTTGAATTTTATCTGGTAACTTTCCTTATTATGTTTGTCCAGGTGATTTGTGGTTGTTATTTTGGTCCATGCTCCATGAATTTACTTTTTATTTTCATTTATAAAACTTATTCTTTATTGTAGTTACAAGGAAATTAATAAATCTTAACATAAAAACTTGTAACCGACAATTAACTGACCGCCTATTAACCGACTAACCAATTAACAAAAAAAAATCAAAACTATTCATTGTCAGTATGAAGTCGGTTAATTAATCGACTTTTACAAATTAGTAAGTGAAAATGCCTCTACAAACACCAACTGAACCGATAACCCACCCTTACCTACGATAGTCCTTCTGAACTGCTTTATATAAAAGAATATATAATAAATAAAATTTTAACATTTTTTTTTCCTACTGTACTCTTATCGCCTTGGCAATATTTATTTGAGATTTTTATACACTAATAATGAACGCCCGAGTTTCGTGCCCTCTTAATTTCTCCAAATTGGGGGCGTAACAATAATGGCAGCTTAACTTATAGGCATGAAGGTAAAGGAATATGGGGAAAACTTGAAAAATGATTGACAGAATGAACTTGTAGTCAGAATCAAGGTATAAGATAAAATAATTACTATACTATGCAGTCTATCCCACTTTTGGAATAGTAAAGATGCTTCATGGATTTTTTTTTTAAAAAAAATTAAAAAGGTTTGAGGGGGAGATCAATTGTGGCTATTCTACCTGAGTGTAATTATAGTAGCACCAATAAGCGAAGGACTGCTGAGGAGGGACCTAAATGGTGGAAACTGTAGACGCACCCTCAAGACCAGCTGAGTCATAGCTTAATCGCCCGCCCCACCATGGCATCAATGAGACTCAAGGGAGATAATACAAATAGGCATGAGGATTCCCATATTTACTTAAATGTTTTTCTTAGACAATAAAATTTATCACAAATTAAATCCCTAAGGAATTTTTACCAATTCAAACATCTTGACTTAGATCTTCTGGAACTAGAACCATTGGTCCATGATTGGTCTCAGTGCTTCTCTTTGCTTTGAAGTGTCCTTTTGATTGAGTAAATTATCATCTCATTGTGTAAGAAAAGTGGGAATATTTTACTTTAGGATATGCAGTTAGTAAATTATGAGCACCTTCCTCCATCACCTTTTCTGGAAGTTGAATGCCTTTATTGAAAAGGCAAAGCTGACTCCAAAGAGAAGTGTTATCCCAACAATCACAATGGAAACCACTCCTAGGAAGTCATGTCTAAAACCAAAATAACTCCTAATATATTCTTCCACTGTTTCACCAGTCTCAAGCATGTCTTTGACGTCTCCAAACTGTGATGCAACCAATCCATACAACGTCCAAGCAAAAGGACATGCCCAGTAAAACCATCTCCACCACACTGGCATATGCTGCAAAAACAAGGAACTTTTAGAGCCTATTTGAAATTATGTTAAGGAGCTTAAAAAGTACTTATAGAAACTAAAAAGTTGTGCTAAAGCCGGTATGTTTGGTAAAAAACTCCAAAAGTATTTCTTTGACTTCTTTACTCTATAAAGGGTCAAAACACAGTTTTGAAACTCTTTTTGGCTTTAAAAGCTCAATTTATCAACGCAATCCCAAACATTCTCTTAGCGATCCTTATGACATTGCTTAGTTTGTAGATAATTGGATAGGGTTCACACATGCTTACCAATCGTGGAAGGAAATAACCTGAGAAAAGGTTCCACACTGCATAGAAGAATGTACCAACTACAACAGCTATGGTTTGGTTTGGAGTGATGGCCACTGTCATCATCCCAAAGAAAGTGAAGTATAAGAATGTTAAGAACGTGAAGA
Organism: Corylus avellana; assembly: GCF_901000735.1. Classification (NCBI taxonomy): domain Eukaryota; kingdom Viridiplantae; phylum Streptophyta; class Magnoliopsida; order Fagales; family Betulaceae; genus Corylus; species Corylus avellana. The sequence goes on along the minus strand of NC_081548.1, from coordinate 5,022,857 downwards.
AGAGATTCCAGAAGAACTTGGTAACTGTCCACTCGAATCCAATCATCGCATACACCAGTCCTCCATATATGACAGCCTGAACGATAATGTACGCGAGCTCAATCATGAGCTGCAGATGAAACAATAAAATCTTTGAGAGTTGTTTTCAGTAATATCTCCACATCTTGCATATGTAATCTCGATCTTCATGAGAATAATTCAAGCATTCTCTAATACAAAAATTATTAGTATCGGAAATTATCTAGTGACAAAGCTGATTGCTACTCAACTCAAATTCATTCTTTGATTCTTTTCGTTATATTATTTTCCATATTCTAGCATGCCTAACTTGTAACAATTCAACCATTTTATTGTCTCTTTGCATGTATATAGATGTGTGTGTGTGTACATGTACATGTAAATATTAGGAAATTCAAGCTTCAATAATGCACATTAGAATTATCTTCCACCAAAATAATGCACGTTAGAATATATATTTTCCATATTAGGCTAATACTAAAATATTCTCCATTTAGGTTTTGATTGAATCAAATATTAGAGATTTGATTACCCTACTTGTATTTTCTCAACTACCGTCACCGTGGTTTCCTTATAAATAGAGACCTTTGTATTGAAAACATAAATAAAGTCAATAAGAGTAAGTTGTAGCCCTTAAGGCAATTAGATGCGGTGGAGGTAGGTATCTAACACTGAACCCACCAAAATTCCTTGTGTTTTTTCTCTCTCTCTTTCTTTGCTTATGCTTTTCCTCTCCATATTTTATTTTACCTGATAAATTTCTACAGTGCACAGATCTTTTATATATGGTGACGGCATAAAAATAAATCATAAATCTTATTATTGGTTCTCTCTTGAAAAATTACAAGCATGATCTACCTGTCCGAAGGCATATGGTAAAGCAGAATACATTCCAGCTGCTCTTTCTCTATAGAAAACTGTTCTCTCAACAGCAACTACTGGCTGCACCAATGCAGAATTCTGTATTCCAATGAATAGAGCAGCACAATACATGGAACCTACAGCATTGGAGATGTCTTGCAGCTTTCTCCTGCAATACCAGAGAATATTATCTTATTAAGAACAAAAGGAGGCAAATGTTAGATCTGCAGAATTTAACCTGTTCCTTTTCATCTAATAAATACCTCTTGGAACCAAGATCCCAGAATATTGTCCCAAACATAAAAGCTATGAAAATTGTGAATAACAGTCTTACTGCACTGTACTGTGGGTTCCGCCAATATGACCAGTGTTGTTTCCAAAGGCAAGCCAAACACTGGGTCAAGAATGATTGTGTGTATTGAGTAGGGAAGTACAGATCTTTTGAACCAGGCTGAGGTTTACTAAGTTCCTTGATCATTGCTTTGTTTCTCCTGAATCATTGACCTCAGAATATGATCATTTATATCATAGAGATAATTTGTATTCCTATCAGTCTTAATTCAATGTAGGAAATTCAAACTATAGTCGTTTTTTCTTTATGATTTGGTCCATCTTAGGAAGTTTCTGATATATATATATATGTGTGTGTGTGTGTGTGTGTGTGAATGCACCTGTATAGTTCTGAATTCTTGTATACATCGGCAAAATTAACCCCTAGAGCTCTTTCTTGTGCTGCTGTAGTCACTTCCAACATCCATGTAGCCGGATTATAGCCATCTCTAATTTTGCTAATTCCCCTAATTCCCTTGAGAAAACATAAACTCATCTATGTGAGTAATGAGGCTGTAAATAAAGAATTTTATTTTAAATTTAGTAAATATTTATAATTACTAATTAGCCTGACCTCAAAATAACTGATCAAATATGAAACCTGCTGGCCTATTGGGCCTACATATATTTCCTCTCCTCCGGATTTCAAAAGATATAGCTGCAAATGTGCATATATATATATGTAAGTATGTATTGTAGAAACGCGAAACCATTTTTGTTCCTTAGCCTTGGAGACATACCTCATCAAAGGAATCAAATATATCAATGCTTGGCTGGTGGATGGTGCATACCACTGTTCGTCCTGTGTTGACTGTGTTCCTCACTGTTCTCATCACTATTGCAGCTGCTCTAGCATCGAGGCCTGAGGTTGGCTCATCCATGAATATTATAGATGGGTTGGCAACAAGCTCAACTGCAATCGTCAGCCTCTTGCGCTGCTCAGTTGAAAGACCAGTAACGCTAGGCAATCCAACAAGGGCTTCACTTAATGAGGTAAGCTCCACTAGGTCCATGACCTCCTCAATAAACATCTGCAAGCCATTACAGTGGATATCATTCAAATTGCTTGAAAAGAACACGAAAATGCTCTCTCCTTTGGCCTATGTTATATATGCTACAGGCCCACAATATAATGCTTCACCTTTCTGGTTGTTGTATCAACTTCAGGAGGCAGACGGAGCCATGCAGAGTAAAGTAGTGACTCATAGACTGTAATGTGAGGAGAGTGAATATCATTTTGCTCACAATAACCTGATATTCTAGAAAATGTTTCTTGTTTCTTTGGATATCCAGATATCATTATACTTCCCTCAACGTATCCACCAGTTTTCCTCCCAGCCAAAACATCCATCAGAGTTGTCTTCCCAGCGCCACTAACACCCATTAGAGCAGTAAGGACTCCTGGCCTGAAAGCACCACTCACAGCCTTTAGAAGTACCAGTCGATCTTCTGTAAAACCTTGTGCTTTCATATCCTGCAACCATAGCAACACATCCAGAATTGCATGGAATTTAAGCTGGAATAGCTTGAGTTTTATAAACAATTCACAAGCATATACTGAATTGCTGCTCACCTGAGGCATGTCCACTGCATAGCTGATTTCATCAAAAGAGAGGGAAAGAGGTACAAATGGAAGAATCATTCCTCGTTTCTTGTTCTGATTAGCCACATTACTTGGGCTGTTTGTTGCACATGCTGATTCTGATGCTACACTTCTTTTAAAGTCAGCTCCTCTTTCATTCTGTGATAGTTCAATAAACTTCCCTTTTCTGTCCCTATGTTTTTCAACTGGGTTTTCTTCTGATATTACTGCCTGAGGCTTTCCAAAAGCTATAACAACAGACAAATCAATTTTTCAAAGACTAAGACTAAGATAGGAAGATGCATAGATACAAAGAAAGTGTCCCTTACGATTGAGATAAGATAGAGCCAAGGTGAACAGAATATTGAATAGAAAAGCAAATCCAATCGATGCTCCTACTCCAAGCCAAAACCAATGTTCTTCTGGGAATAGCCCGCGAGACTTCAAGACTAGAACTCCCAGTGGCTCTGTTGTATCAGGAAGCACCTATATCAAAAATTGTTCTCATTAACTTGTTAGTATTATTTAAAGCTTCTTCCAATTATTTTTGTCATTTTGCTTTTCATTCTTCCAAAACCGGGAAAATATTGATGCTTACATGCTTCCAACTGTTTCCCAGGAATTCATTCACGGCTATAGCATTCTGCCCATACATCATAGGTGAGATCCAGTAACCCCATTTCCACCATTTCTTCACTTCATCTGAGGCAAAGAGAGGACATATCTAAATCACATGGCTACAGAAAAGGTTGAGAAAATAAACTTACTCATAATTCAAAAATTACTTCGTGACAGAACAAATCCACCCAGAACAATGACTAGAAGTAACCCAAAAGATCCAAACGTGTTTGCAACAGTCATATCTCTTCCTAAAGCTGCGATGAACCGAAACATTGCAGAAGCCATTTGGTTAACGCACACAAGTAGAAGGTACTGTCTGAAAAGCCTGCCATTGAGAAAATTCATCAAAAAAGATGTGAAGCCTAAACTTAAGATTCTGCCTATTAATTTACATACCTTTTAATGCTTGGATCAAACCCTATGACATAATAAGTCATTGACACCCAAATGGAAACTTCTAAAAATGTTATTGGAATCTTGAGGATCCACATGGGTAATGAGTATGACCATGAAGGAAAAAAGAGAAGGTCCCTTTGCTTGTAAAAGACAGGAAGTTTCAGGATGGTTAAGGCAAGCTCTGTCATTCCATTGAACATAATAATTGATAATGAAAAGAACAAAGCACCCATAAAGATTTGACCATCGATTGCCGTATTGCGGTGCATCTTAGTTCGTAGAAATAATGTGATCGTGAACAAAGCCATAACAATAAGCTGGAAAGGGGGAAAAAAAAAGAGGAGAAGTTATTTACTCTCATTAATTTTAGGCCAACAACAGTATTTTGTTGAACTTGGTACTGAAAATCATACTTCTAACTAACTTGAAGTTTCAAAGTTTTATGCCTTACATCTGTAGTATCTAGATAACATTCTTATCCAATTTGAATTTTCTGCAATTAAATAGAAAGCTAAAAAGGTTTGCCTGCTACTTACCTGAATCAGCTTGGAAATGTAGAAGAACGAGTTTCTCTTCATAAGCAATAACTCTCTTGATACGCAAGCTTTTAATAGTTTCTTCTTCCCAACACCATACTTATTAATTGTTAAAGCAGCAGGGTGAGCTTTGGTCTTGTCAAATGGAATGGCAAGCTCCTCACCCAGTTTCTGACCAATGTGAAATGACTGAAATGCATCAGCAAATTCCTTTGCAGTGACAAATGTATAAGGTGTTTCGTTCTGCACCCAATACTGTTCTTGATCTTTCTTTGATGTCACCTAACAAATAGCAAAAGATTCAAAGTAGGTGCAATGAACTATGAGTGTAAAAAAGCAGCTGAGGAAAAAAAAAAAAAAGAGTTCAGAAGGTAGTGGTACTTCTTGCAAGAAGTCTGCAACTCCTTTTCTCTTGGGACATTTGAAGCCCATGAATTCAAAGAATTCCAACACACTTTCACAGGGACCTTGATAAACAATTTGCCCATCTGATAGGAGTATTATGTCATCAAATAAGTCATAGGTTTCTGGTGCTGGCTGGAGGAGAGATATCACTGCTGTTCCTCCAAGAATGTGAATAGCCTGCCCGAGTGACTTCACAATCTGGTAAGTTGTTGAGCTGTCCAAGCCAGTTGATATCTCATCCATGAAAAGGGCCCTCACCGGTCCAACCAGCATTTCCCCTGTATCATATTTAGCATACTTGTTAAAAATCACTTAGCACGTAGTCACAAATTTGGAATTGGTGCATACTTATAAATTCATGCCAAGAATTGTTTAATCAATTTGGTGAACAAGTTGAACATTTAGTTGTATATATGTATGTGCATTTGAATCATGCATTTCTATGTGCTTTTACCTACTGTCACTCGTTTTCTTTGTCCACCAGAGATACCTCGTCGCATTTGATCCCCCACCATAATGTCAGCACAGATTTCCAATCCCAAAATCTGTATGGTTTAAAGAGCATAACTGAGTTAGAACAGAAATTAACCGGGTTTTTATAAGTGTGATCATGAAAACCGCTTCTGCAACATAAATTTTGAGTTTATACCTTGATAATATAATCTGTCAGCACATTTGCTTCATGCCCTTCCAGTGAAACAGCCTGCAGTATTGTGAATGTCATATGTAATGATGAGGTGTTTGTAGATTGGGGGGTTATGTTTTGAAAGTCCTATTTAGACCCCAATATACGCCTAGAAGCTAGAGGGGGTGATGTTGATCACAACTAATACATGGTTCAAATATCTTATTACTGATGATAGTGTGATCTACCACACAACATCCAACCAAAATCATATAAAACTGATATTAAAGAAAACAAAGGATTTTGGTTATGAGGTAAAACCCTTTCAATAACTCTTCATAGGTAAGACACTTCAGGACAGCCAAGTCCAAGAAATTAGTTCACTAATGAAGGCCACAATTTACAAGCAAACAATATTGCAAAATCTTTGTAACTACCCCTACTTGCACTGAAGTCTGAACAAACAACCTGTTTGTTTCTACTGCATTAGCTTTAGAACTCTGGCTGGTCTTCAATCTGATATCCTCACACTCTGGAACTCCGGTGATTGAAGGTTAATCCTCCATGTGTGTGGTTTTTCAAGCTCCAAGAGAGAGTGGAAGGTTCAAGCTTCGATTGTGAAGTGCTCTTTTGGCTCAACAAAAATAATGGCTTCAGCAGCATGAAAGTCATGCATAACAAGCCCTTAAATACCCTAGCTACTTGGTCCAATTAGAACTCTAAACCACGTAAATCAGCCGGGGGTCGTGGGCCTACAGGCGTGTTAGTAAGCCCTTCAAACATGGCTAGGGTTTCAAGCTTTTAGCCTTGGAGGCTTCTGGACATCAGCATACATGTTTGCGGACAGAATATTCCATTTCAACATCATGCCCGAACACCTGCAGACAGATGTTACCTCCGAATAGTGGCGGATGGATTTACAAAGGGAGCATTCTGTGTTTTCAACTTCAACTTCACATCTGGACATTTGCTAACAAATTTGCGAACGGAGCATTCTGTAACTCCATTTAACATGGCTCATCCAGACAAGTGCGGAAGCCTTTGTGAACGGGGTATTTTGTGCTTGACATTTTTGAAGAAATTTTGACACTAAACCCTAAGTACAAAACTACCCCACCAAGTCTTACTCTCAAACACTTGTTTTGAACACTGAATCGGCCAATCAAAAACCTAACATGTTTGACATAAATAAGTCTGTGTACGCGCTTGTGTGCAATTGTAATAAAATGACTACTAAAATTGACAAATTTGAAGAAGAAAAGGAAATCCGACACAAATTTTCTATCCAAAATTTTCATTCTCACCTTCATTAGAATATCAATATCAGGATCTGGCTTGATGTTAGCCTCCTTTTCTCTTCTTGACAACTCTACCAACATGTCTGCAAAATTGTGGAATTCATATCAATCGATTCAAACTTTCTAGAGACAAAGTGCAATATACATAAAGGATACTTGATGTTTTGACTTACCATAACGGGGCCCAACCCCTTGACATCTAGCCGAGAAGGCCAATGTTTCTCTCACTGTCATTTCTCCTATATGGAGATCATGTTGACTTATATAAGCCGATGTCCTCTGTGGAACAAACTCACTCATTCCATGGCCATTATATGTAACTCTCCCTGAAGACTGACTTTCATCAAGTACCCAATTTAGATTATAAGGTGAAAAGAGTTCGAAAGAAATGTAAAGAAGAAATGGTCATGGAATTGTAAAGTTTCATTACTTTCAGATGAGAACCAAGTCTTCCAGCCAAAGCCAGTAGCAACGTTGTCTTCCCCGAGCTTGGGGGGCCTAAAAGCAGTGTCATCCTACGAAATTGGGTAATATATAGAGCCTACAATACAATGAACCTTTGAAAGAGAATCCAAATATTACCTGCCAGGCTTGATAATTCCACTAACATCGTGAAGAATGGAGAATGGTTTCTTTCTACTTGGAAGAATGTGAACATAATTCAACAACACCTTGAGAGAAATAGACAGAAATTGCAGAATGAATTCAAACGCAGAACTTGCAGAAGAAAATGTGATCTCAAGAGGTAAATAGTGTGGTTGGGTAGCCGTAGGTGGTTGATTCAATAAATACCTCAAAGAAATTTATAGTGAAGTTGAAAAGTGTAGGTAATGCTCTGCTTCCAACATAAGCTTCTGTATCTACAGTTAGGTGCTCGAAACGGACTTCAATGGTGGGAGTTTCAATTCCAACTCTATATCACAGACAGGAAAGACAAGAATTTCATTGACCCAGTTCAGTTTTAAGGCTAATGATGTTGTTATTCATAATGTATTTATGTAAAAAATATATATTTCTATTTCTTCATTAGATTACCGATCAACGCGGTTCTTGAGCCTTAACAAGAAGTTCTCATTATCTTCCTCTACATTTTTCACAAGCTTGTCCAACAAGTTCTTTCGTTGTTGCAATCCAAGGCTTCGAATATCAACTTCTTTTGCTTGTCCTTCCTCTTCAGTTAGTATACCTGTCCTAATACGTCGCTTGGTCGGCAGTCTCTCTATGGCAGCCCATTTCAGAGAGTCTTCATCATCTTCCCCTCGAGAAGACCTCGAAAATGGGTCCATCGCTCTGTTCCTTTAAAAGCAACAAATGATTATGTCTCATAGAAAACCAAAGTTTCAGGCAAAAAAGATTTTAAACTCATGGGCGTTTAGCTGAAACAACTCATGGTCAAAGATTAGCATTCGCTTCTGTCGTTATTTCCTTGTCTGTTTTTTACTGGACATATAGTATATCTTTGTCACAAATTCATCGGACGTGTAGATTCATGCAAATGAACACACATTTTGTTTTCACTCTTCTGTGCATGGCAGGCCTAGGACTGTGTGGAGAAGATGAAGAGTGTTTCTTCCATCCATTAATGGCCCTGCCAAACGCATGGGATGATCACCATCCTCTGTTCCACATTTTTTTTTTCATTATCTTAATCTGTTCCTCATTTTCTCCTTCGAAAGAAAATCAAGCTAGAATAAAAAAGCCCATTGCACAGTGACACAGAAAACATAACCGGGAAGCTCCATTGAGATTGAATGAAGAAAAAGAGTAAAGTGAAAACCATTTTTTGGATCCCAGAAGCATTGGCAGATGGGAGTTCGTGTGGTTGCTGAGACTGAAGAAAGGAGGCATTCTCTCTTCTTCTTCTTCTTCAGAAGGCTATCCTCTCTCTTGCTCTTCTTGATCTCCAACAAATTATCCTCCCTCCTCCGAGCTTCGTTCCCATCCACACCGCTCTTGTACGATTTCTTCCGCAACTTCTTCCACAAACTGGGTCGAAGCGACATCGTCCTCTCTCTCTCTCTCTCTCTCTCTCTCTCTCTCTCTCTCTTCACGTTCTGATAAACACCCATTCAGCACACACCCTGTTTGTATTTCTCTTGGGACTTTCTTCGAACAAATTGATCGCACACGGAGGGAGAGAGAGAGAGAGATCAATACTGGAAGATAATGACACGAACGTGAAACGGCGTTTGTGCCGCACGACGTCGCTTGAGTACAAATTGTCGTTATTCAATCTTGGCGGCCCATTTTTTGAACAGCATGTAAGCGGGAGAAATGCTCTTTTTCTCTCTCGTCCAACTTCATTTATATTTTAAATACCTTATTTCACCGGTCGTTAAATACCTTTTTTAACAACTTTATCTTTTGTTTCTAAGGAATTAATTTTGATCAAAGGAGATACGTAGTTTAAATAAAAACAGAAATAATACTTTCGTCTAAATCCCATTCAAAATTTGATAAAAAGTCACATCAGCATTATTAGCAAATTGACACGTGTTCATATAATTAATTATTTTTTTTTTAAAAAAATTATATTTAATTAAAAAAAAAAAAGTTTGGGGTAGTTTCAGCCACCCTTATTTGGCCTATTGAGGGTGGTTCATGGGCTGTGGGAGCGGCTCGCCACCACAATCCGACCATTTGGAATGGGTTTGGAGGTGGTTTCGGCCACCCCCATTTGGCCCCTTAGGGGTGGCTGAACCACCCCCTGGGCCATGGTGGCCAATTTGGCCAGATGGGGGTGGCCTTTTTTTAAAATAATTTTTTAATGTTTTTAATTTTAAAAAAATATTGTTTTTTAATTAATTATATGGATACGAGTCAATTTGTTAATGGTGCTGATGTGGCTTTCTGTTAAATTTTGGACCGAAATTAGATGAAGGTACCATCTTCGTTTTTATGTAAACCATATGTATATCCTGTGATAAAAATTAAATCCTAAGGGACAAAAAATAAAGTTGTTAAACGGTTAAACCACATAGGGAAATAAGGTATTTAACCATTTTTTTTAAATAAATTTAACATTGAATCTCATGAGGGTTCAACATATCTAAATAGTGAATTTAAAAAAGAGTTTAAACAATAGTTAGAAGAATAAAAAGTCTTTGGAAACGGGATTATAAAATAATCATGGAATAGAATTCTCTCCATTTGTAAATAAAATGGATAATTTCTATATCATAGTCATGATTTAAAGTCGCTATATCTAATGGTGCATATAAAGTCAATATTGGCAAGTCTTTTAAAAACTTTAAATTATATGAAATTAGATACACCAACTTTAAATCATAACCGTCCAATCTCAACGAAAAGGCAAGAGGTACCTAAGAGTTAATATGGCACCTATAATTTTAAAATCCAAATCTTTCACCATTGCCTCTACCAACCAACCCTTTCACTTGGACACCAAGGAGAAAATGCTGCAATAGGTTGTTTGGAGGCAGTCGACGATGGGTGTAGATCAAAGCGGAGGCTGAGAGAGGCGGGTTTGTGGTGGAGGATGGGCTGACACTAATTTTGGGAGGAAGCGGAGCATGGGAAGGAGGGAAGGGAGTAGGAAGGAAAAATGATCTATCCCCCTCCTCCCCTTGAAATGTCGCCGGAGGCGGAGGGAGGAGGAGGAGGCGCTAAAGACATGTTTTGTTTTTTTCACCAACCAATGTGGATTTCATATTAGACAAACAAGCAATTATATCTCTCACAAATTATGCACAACTCTGAAGAAACTATCACAAGAGTTGGCTGCAAACTAATGGAGTTTTAAATGAAAATATAAGATTAAAAAAACAAGAGATTGATATATGCAGAGGGACCTTTAAAGGTAAATAGTAATACTAAAGGAAAGTTATGAATATGGAAGTTGCAAAAGTTTGTAAACATACCAATTTCTGAGCCTTTTCTGCAACAAAAAGATGGAGAAGAGCAAGAATCTCAGATGAAGTTTAAGAGGATGGAAACTTTTGAGTAGCCATATCTCTCACACTTCTTTATAATGGGTATGAGTTCTCCTAATTAACTTGTATTAATTAAGGAATTACAGGAAATCAAGAAATGTGCTGCCAAGCTTTATTACTGTACGGACTTGAGCGGTTGTAATAGTACTCATTTTTAAATAAGGCTCCGTTTGTAATAGTATTCATTTTTAAATACACCCGAAAATACGAAAAATATTTAAAAAAAAATTATTTTACACCAAAACAAACGGAACCTAAGTTTATAAGATATTTGAATACAATATTGAAAGTCTCCAAATTCTGTGATTTAGTTTTGTAAATCTAACATACGGCTCTTAATTAATTTCTAGAGAGAGTTAGGAAAGAAACATAGTGTTGTGAATCAAAGCCATGATAAATTGGATAGGCCCTTAATTATCACAATCAATTATTTCCCTTTGTTTATGCATATAATATATATTTTCGAAAATAAGTTGGTGCTTTGGGAGCTCAAACTTTTTTTCAGTCCTTAATAAAAATTTAATTCCATATAGAGACACGTGTTCACCAACCTCTTTTTTCTTTTTTGACGATCGAGAACCCTTCAATGCAGGCTACTTCGTGTGCCCACTCTTTAAACCTGAAAGACAAACCTTGAATACGTGCAAGACATCTCCCCACACAAATTAAGATAGACTTGACTTTGCCGCAAGTGTGGCCCTAGATAATCGTTTAAACCCAAAGCGATTTGAACTTTAAACCTGATGGAAAATGCCACCAAACTCGAAGCCTCAGTTACTTGAGTCAACCGATCCGGTAAGATATGCCTACCTTCAAACAAAGCTCAAGATGATAACAAAGTTTCACACAACGAAACTCACCAAAGTAGAGTAGACTGAAAATGAGTATATAGGACCATTACATTCATTGCAGCAGCCCTACCATTTCCAGACCCCAGACTATATATAGGTCTAACAGTATGTGGTTGTTCTATAAATCCAACTTCCTTGGATATTAAGGGCATGTTTTGTTTTTTTTCCTTGAAATAATTTCTAAAAAAATATTTCAAGAAAATCATAAGAAAACTAGCAAACGTTGTGTTCTTGGTAAATTATTATTTTTAGTGAAAAGTACATTCAATATGTCCCTCTTTTATGAAAAAAAAAATGATAAAATTGTGAATATTTTATGGACTTTTTTCATGATGTCTATATGAACATATGGGCCAATTAAGGATGCTTGGTTGGTGAAACAACCACAGCACACAACCCTAGCTGAAGCTACTGGAATAAGTGGGTGAAAATTAATAACCTAGTTTGACTGTCTTTTAAGCACACATGTGTGAATTTTGGGGCGAAACTAGAATTTTATGTTTGATGAAAAAAAATAGAAAAATATTTTTTTGGGGTTCAAAAATTAAATTTAGAATGCCTATTTCCTCAACCACTAAGGTGGTTCCGCCTCTACGTGTGATGTTGTGCAAATTCCCTCGTAGCAATTTTTTAAATGAAACTATAATAAAAATAAACGGCGCATAGCGCGGGTTATAGGGTAGTATAATTAATACTCATTTCTTTTGAAAGTTCAATGCCTTGATTGACAAGGCAAAGATGAATCCAAAAAACAGTGGGATCCAAACAATGACTACAGCAACAACACCCAGAAAGTCAGTTGTATACCCAAAGTAACTCCTGAGGAAATCTTTCACTGTTTCACCAGACTCAAGCATGTCCTCTACATCTCCATACTGTGAAGCAACCAATCCGTACAATGTCCAAGCAACAGGGCAAGCCCAATAGTACCATCTCCACCACATTGGTATCCTCTGTCATGAAGAAAGGAGAAATGCCGTATTGTATTCTCTCCTCTATTTTTCGTTCATCTTTTGTTTTTGTTTTTTTGTTTTAAATCAACCATTGGATCTGTAAGATTTACATGAGTGAAGATGTATAGGTCTTACAGATCCAATGGTTGATTTAAAAAAAAAAAACAAAAAACAAAAGATTGATGAAAAATAGATGAAAGAATACAAAATAGCAAGTCCCAAAAGAAAGTTTAGTCACATGTTCATTCTCTTAATTGTTTGTGCTTCTATGTGCATGTGTGGGGCTGGCAGTTTGTGTTGGGTTGGCTCATGGATCAACCTGATATGGGTCAACCTAAACCGAACTTATTTAGTTAAACGAGTCAAACCCCTTAACCTCGACACGACCCATTTAAATTAGTGGGTGACACAATACAATCCACTAACCTGTTTCTACCTGAGTACCTGTATATAAATTTAAAGGCAAAAAATAAAGATTTTAATTTATATGAATTTTAACCTTTTAGAGTTTTTTTATTTTTTTATTTTTTTTATTTTTATTGTAAAAAAAATTAATTTAATTTATACGAATTATCAGGTCGCCCATAAGTTAAGCAAGTTGGCTCAAGATTAACTTGTTTATTAAACGGGTTAATTTGGGTCGGCCAAAATTGACCCGAACCTGATTATACAAAACCCTAACCTATAATTTCGCGTTGGATTCATATCGAATTTTCAGGTCGTGTCAAAAATTACCAGCCTTAAGCATACATGTGTGTGTATGTAGGCATGCAGAGTACTAGTAGTTACCGTTTGGGGGACAATGAATCCTGAGAAAACGTTCCATATTGCATAGAAGGCAGATGAAACTATGGCGGCAATATTGTGGTTGGGAGTAATGGCCATGGTCATCATCCCATAGAATGTGAAGTATAATATGGTGAAGTACATGAAGAAAAGATACCATAAGAACTTGCTAGCTGTCCATTCGAAACCCATCATGGCATATACTATACACCCATAAACCAGTGTCTGAAGGAAAATATATGGAAGCTCAATGACAGCCTGCGAAAGAATGGGATTCGATTAGATGATAAATCACAACTTATTCTAAATTTTAAACGGGAAGTGACTTATTAAGACAAAGTTTGAATTTAAGATATTTGCTCTGCATTAAATCACCACTTATTCTAAAAGTTTAACTTGATAGGAAACGGTGAATTTAATCATTTAGTAATCTAACAAGCGATGAGTTTCATTGGAACAACCTTGGCGAAGTTTCCCTTTAATATTTTTCTCTTTATTTCTTTTAGTAAGAGGATCTTGTTTTTAGCACGCATGATAGTTCAATTCTTAAATTCTTCATTAATACCATCCAATATTGTAAAAAGTTCCTTAAACATATGAATTGCTCACTGTATTTCCCTATGAATTTTCAATTCCATATAATTTCCTACCACAATTTGTTGCTACATGAAAACCACAATAATTGAATGAATCAATTTCAAACAAGAAAGTTTACTACCTTGCTGGATTTCATATGCTGAAACAAGAAATTTACCTGTCCAATGGCATATGGCAGAGCTGAATACATCCCAGCTGCTCTTTCTCTGTAAAATACTGTTCTTTCAATAGCCACAACTGGCTGCACAGACATGCCATTTTGTACTCCAATAAAGAGAACAGAGGTGTACATGGAACCCATGGCATTGAACAGATCTTGTTGCCTTCTCCTGTCATTCCCAAAAAGCTACTACATATTAGTCATCATTAAGCGATGTGTATCGGCTCGTTTGGTAAGACTTTTTAGAACAGCTTTTGTTTTTTTAGCAGAAAAGTAAAAACATTAACAAACAACTCAAAACATAAACACTCACAAGCTACTTTCACATAAGAAAACGCCTTCTAAAAAGTTTTACCAAACGAGATGAAATTTCATGCCTTGGGGTTTGTTTTACCATATACCTCTTGGAACCAAGATCCCAAAATATTATCCCAAACAACAGAGCTATGAATGTTGTAAACAAGAGTCTCACAGCATTATATGATGGGTTTCTCCAATAAGACCAATGCTGTTTCCATAGGCAAGCAATGCATTGCATGAAAAAAGATTGCGAGTACTGAGTGCGGAAGTATACATCTTTGGAACCCAGTGGAGGTGTGCTCAGTTCCTTGATCAATGCTTTGTTTCTCCTAAATCATTGACCCTAAAGTATTAATAGTGAAAAATGATATCTGTAAAGAACTTCAAGATTCTGAAGCTTTTGATTTTCTAATGTTTCTTGGTATTTTGCTTGGATCATGAACAATAATGAGTGAGATGATATAACAAAAGTTTTACCTGTATAGTTCTGAGTTCTTGAATATTTCACTGAAGTTAAAAGCATGAGCTTTTTCTTGTGCAGCTGAAGTAACCTCTAGCATCCAAGTTGCAGGATTATAACCATCTCTAATTTTAGGAACTCCAGGGATTTCCTTACAAAAGAAAATTTAAAAAAAGGTTGGTAATTATGTGACAAATGTGGGTTGATATGTTCAAAATCTCATTTGTTTATTAGCCTAACCTCAAAGTACTTGATCAGATGGGAAGAATGGCGACCTAATGGACCAGCATATATTTGCTCCCCTCCGATTTTCAAAAGAAGCAACTGAAATGCATTGTTGAAATACTCAGTTCTTGTATATTTTCAGTGTGCAAAACATTTTTCTTGACAAAAATATATCTAACCTCATCAAAGGCATCAAATATATCAATGCTTGGCTGATGAATGGTGCAAACCACTGTTCTTCCTGTGTCCACTGTGTTTCTCACTGTTCTCATTACTATAGCTGCTGCCCTGGCATCAAGGCCAGAGGTTGGCTCGTCCATGAATATTATAGATGGGTTGGCAACAAGCTCAACTGCAATTGTCAACCTCTTGCGCTGTTCAGTTGAGAGGCCATTCACGCCAGGCAATCCAACTAGTGCTTCCCTTAATGAGGTCAGCTCCACAAGCTCTAGGACTTCCTCAATGAACATCTGTACCCGATAACCAGAGTCTTAGTCAATTAAGTTATTGATTAAATTATCTGTTTCTTATAGTTTAAGTTTTTAAGATAAGTGATTTTTTAACGTGATATCAAAACAAAAGTCCTAAATTCAAACCTTGTTCACTTGTTGAGGAGGAATGTTATAATATAATTTAAATGATTAAGTCTACAATTTCCTATCAATTTAAGTTTTTGGAATAAATAGTGATTTAACATGGTACTAGACGTCTTGAATTCTTTAGTTCGAACTTTGACTCCACAGTTTCACTCCCGTTTCGAATAAATATTTGATATTTTATGCCTCACTTATCAAGGGAGAGTATTAAAGTATCGATTAAATGTTAAATCTACTATTTCCTATCATGTTTAAGCTTTTGAGATAAGTTTGATCCCGACTTCATCAACTTACCCTTTTATGTGAAATTAGAAGTTGCTATCCTCATGATCTGAGGGAAGAAAAACAGGAAACAATACCTTTCTTGTTGCAGAATCAACCTCAGGGGCTAAACGAAGCCATGCAGAGTATAGCAAAGACTCATAGACTGTAACATGAGGAGAATGGATATCAGTTTGCTCACAATAACCTGATATGCGAGCAAATGTTTCTTGCTTCTTTGGGAACCCAGAAATTGTGATGCTTCCCTGGATATATCCACAAGTTTTCCTTCCAGCCAAGACATCCATTAGAGTGGTCTTACCAGCACCGCTAACACCCATAAGAGCTGTTAGGACTCCTGGCCTGAAAGCACCACTCACACCCTTTAAAAGTTCAAGTTGATCCTCAACAACACCTTGAATTTTCATTTCCTGTAATCATGTCAACAAATTCATTTTGCAGATATTATTGGCTTTGGAATGGTTTAAAATAACATATTCAAGTTTGTTGGTGATCAAGATTCTGTAGAATAAACCACCAATGATACAAAATAGCGGTAACTTGAGCCCTTGATCAGTATAATCTCTTTTCTTTCTACCAAGAAAGTAAAAATATTAACAAACAACTTTAAATACAAAATACTCACAAAAGTTCAAAATTAGCTTCACCTTTATGTCACATAAGAACACTTTTTCAACCCAAAAAAAAAAAAAAAAACATTCTAAAAAACTAGAAGGTACCTGTGGCATGTCAACTGCATATCTGATTTCATTGAAAGTGATGGATAGGGGTTCAAAAGGAAGAACCATTCCCCTCTTCCTGTTTTCATAAGAGTCATCAATTCTGGATGATCTACTTCTTCGAACTCCAGTCCCTTCTTCTGCATTGTTGTCACAATAATTATGTTATAGTTTAAATAGAAGGTAGAAACATAAAAAAAATAAAAAATAAATAAAAATAAACATCTGGGATTATAATGACCCACCAGGAGAGCTCTTTCCTCTAGATGATAGCTCAATGAAATCTCCAGTTCTGTCAGCATTTCTCTCAGCCAAGCTCTCTTTGGATAGCACTGCCTGAGGCTTACCAAAAGCTGCAGCAAATTAATCCTTTTATCAGAAAACAAAATCAGTTCAATTTCGAAACTCGAAAAGATATTATGGTACTTACGATTGAGATACTTTAGAGCCAAAGTGAAAAGGAAATTGAACAGAAAAATGTATCCAATCAAAGCTCCTACTCCAATCCAATACCAATCTGCTTTTGGAAAAACCCCACGAGACTTCAACACCAAAACTCCTAATGGTTCTGTGGAATTAGGAGGTACCTATAATATAAACATTTCCACATACTCAATTTTTGGATATCAAACTCTTTTTGCCAATTCTTTGCTTTAATTTTGTTATTTTTTTGTCAAACTTCATAAAAGGATGATTACATGTCTCCAACTCTTCCCAAGAAATTCGTTCACAGCTATTGCATTCTGTCCATACATCAGTGGTGAGAGCCAATAACCCCAATACAACCATTTCTGCACATCCTCTGAGTGAAAAAGAAAACATAATCAGAATTTACATCAGATTGGCATGAAGAGTAGAAAACTAATTAGAATATTAATTAAATCCACCGCTTCCTATAAGCTTAACATGGTATTAGAGCTAGAGGTCATGAGTTCAAACTCTGACTCCACAATTTACTCTTTGTTTCAATTAAATATTTCATGTGTTGAGCCTAACTTATCAATGGAGAATTTGAGCTCACACATGAGGGAAAATGTTAGATTATCAATTAAATTCACCCGTACTTATAAGCTTAAACTTTCTTGATAAGTTAAATCACCTCGAGATATGACGAATCCTCCCAAAACCTGCACTGCAAGTAAAGCAAATGACCCAACTGTGCTAGCAACAATCACATTCCTCCCTAATGCAGCCATGAATCGAAACAGTGCAGATGCCATCTGGTTAATGCACAGGATTATAAAGTACTGTTTGAAAAACCTGCCATTTAAGGAGCTTTCATCATATTCAGGAAACCCAAAATTTTAACTTAAATTTGAACAATGCTGCTTTCATTTCTTCACCTTCCAATGTCAGGATCAAAGCCAATGACATAATAAGTCATCACCACCCAAATGGCAACTTCTACAAGAGTGATTGGAATCTTTAGGATCCATGTGGGTAGAGAGTATGCCCATGAAGGATAAAAGAAAAGGTCTCTTTGCTTGAAAAAGACAGGAAGCTTCATGATTGCCATATTGAGCTCTGATATTCCATTAAACATAGCTACAAGTACCGTGAAAAACAGAGCACCCATATAGATACCACCATCTTTCACTGTATCTCGATGCATCTCAGTTCGTAGAAATAGTGTCATCGTTATAAAAGCTAATAGAGTGAGCTGAAAATGCATGAAAATAGAGGGAACAATCATAAGAATATATATATATATATATATATCTGTTTGGTAACAAAAATTGAAATTTGGTAAAAAAAATTAAAAGCGCTTTTAAAGGTCCAAAAAGTTTAAAAATGACTAAAACACATTTTTGGCAAAAGCTTAAAAAAGAAGCTTTTGCCAAAAAAATGTTTTTTAACTTGAAAGCTTTATTTTTCAAATGCAATCCCAAACAAGCTTTAAGTAGTATATCAGTCTACTAAATAACATTACTTTTAACATGGTATCAGTGCAAAGGTGTTGAGTTTGAATATTGTGTCCTTAATTCAGTCCCATTTCATTTAAATATTCTACATGTTGGATTTCACTTACCGAGTAAAAGAAGATAGTTTAGCATAACCCCACTGATGAGTTTGGAGGAAAGACCGGTATTAAAATATTAATTAAATGATTAAATTCATCGTTTCTTATTGTCTTAAGCTCTTGAAATAAACTATGATTTATCAAATACCACTCACTTGGCTCATTTTGAAGATGTAGACAAATGAGTTCCTCTTCATAAGCAAGAGTTCTCTCCAAACACAAGCTCTGAATAACTCTTTCTTGCTAACACCATACTTCTTAGTGGTTAAAACAGCAGGGTGGCCTTTGGAGTTGTTAAAAGGAGTAGCAAGCTCATCATCAAGTTTACGACCAATGTCGAAGGAGCGAAAAGCTTGGTCGAATTCCTTGACAGTAACAAACCTGTAAGGATCATCTTTACGTGCCCAGTACTGCTCTTGATCTTTCCTTGATGTCACCTATTGCAACCCCACAAGGGAAAGGGAAGAAAAAAACACTTTAAAATGATGATTCCAATATGAAAAAAGTGAGAACACAGATACAGAAAACTAGCTAGAATTACTTCTTGTAAGAAGTCAGCAACTCCTTTCCTCTCAGGACATTGGAAACCCATGTATTCAAAGAACTCAAGCACATTCTCACGGGGACCTTGATAAGCAATTTGTCCATCTGAGAGCAGAATTATATCATCAAATAGTTCATAAGTTTCTGGAGGTGGCTGGAGAAGAGAGATAACTGCAGTTCCTTTGAGAATATGGATGGATTGCTTGAGTGATTTCACAATCTGGAAAGTCGTTGAGCTGTCCAAACCATTTGATATCTCATCCATGAACAACGTACTTGCTGGTCCAACCAGCATCTCACCTGTGTCATATTGAGAGTGTACATATGACAATTTCAGAGTTTAGAATTTGAGTAGGCAACCATGTTGTGACAAAATAATTTTAGGATCTCAAAGAAACAGATTCGCATCATGTCTGAGCAAGAGAAAACCGAGAGCAAGTTCTTTGTGAAGCCATCACACACAAGAGAGAGTTGATTGTTTTATCTTTTGTCCGAGTGTGAGGTTTTGAGTGTATCGGAGCTTTCAGTTTTGAGTGATTTTCTCTTTACTATTTTTTGTAATCAATTTTTTATAGTCATCTCTGCCTGTGAACGTAGGCTCATTAAGCCAACCCACAATAAATTTTTGTCACAAGCAAGAGTGTACAATGTTGTTAAACATACAATTTCTGTGTTATGTTTTACCTGTTGTGACTCTCTTTTTCTGTCCACCAGAAATGCCTCTTAACATTTCATCCCCTACAATAATATCAGCGCATACTTCAAGCCCCATAATCTGCAATGTTACAAAGAGCATACACCTTAAAAATTATAAGATTTTTTCACATTGTTGTCTGTATTTGTAGGTCTTACCTTGATAACATAGTCAGTAACTATACTGGTCTCCAGTCCTTCTAGTGCTGCTGCCTGAAGAGAATTTAAGCTATCAAGATTTTCTAGTTATGAGTAATTATTTCCTCTCATGATCCTTCAATAAGTTATTCACACAAGAAAGAAGAGACTTTTCTTTCCAACCTTCATGTAGATATCAACATCAGGATCAGGCTTAATATTTGCTGCCTTCTCTCTTCTTAATAGTTCTGCCAATGTTTCTGCAAAATTTCCAAAATTCAAAATTATAAATTTAAACCCTCAGAACTCTTGGACCAAACAGTATAAAAGTGATGGTATTTTAACTCACCATAACGTGGTCCAACACCTTGACATCTTGCTGCAAAAGCCAGTGTTTCTCTCACTGTCATTTCTCCTATGTGAAGATCATATTGACTTATATAAGCTGATATCCTCTGTGGCACAAACTCTTCCATTCCATGTCCATTGTATGTAACACTTCCCGAAATCTGTTGTTCTTAAGTTACCATGTCAAATCAACGCCCAAAAATAAAGTAGACAAATCTAATATTTAATAGACTGATATACAATTGTATTACAACTAGGATGACGTGACAGTGAAAATTAGTATTTAGATCAATAAGGGCTTATAAAAAAAAAAAAAGCAAGGGTTGATTTTCAATACCACGTCATCCTAGTTGTATGACAGTTGTATAGTTAGAGTTTCTCTATTTAGTTTTCTTACTTTTAAATCTTTACCGAGTTGTCCGGCCAAAGCTAATAATATTGTGGTCTTTCCAGAACTTGGGGGGCCTAAAAGCAATGTCATTCTGCAACAATTGGATGAACAAGATGGAAGATGAATGGTTTCGAAAGTGTAAGACATATTAATTATGATGAGTTATATATACTCACCTTTGAGGCTTAATGATTCCACTAACATCTTGAAGGATTGGTAAGGGTATCTTTCTACTTGGATGAATGTGAAGATAATTTAAGAATCCCTTTAGAGAGGAAGAAATTTCAGGGTGAGTATATATAGACAAGTAATTGTAGTTACACCATAGAACTGTATACTTAAAGGTCATTTACCTCTAACATATTGACAACGAAGTTACATATTGTAGGCAATGCTCTGCTTCCAACATAAACTTCTGCCTCCACATTTAGGTGCTCAAACCGAACTTCAACAGTTGGAATGTCAAGTCCAACTCTGAGTTTGAATTTCGAAAACAAACGGTAAAACCATCAGAAGTGCATTATAAAAGAATTCCAAACATATGCAGAGAAAAGAAAAAACAAGGAATCAGTAGCATTTAGAAACCGAAATATCTTCTACATGCCAAAATCTTTGGAACATAAAAATGATTCAAGGGCGGATGCAGCAAGAAAACGGATGCACTAACACGCAACAGCTTTCTACAGCTCAATCCCTTGCTTATTCGTTACTGCAATGACTTTATAAAGCTCAATTTGTTGCTTGTTCGTTAGCGCAACGGCTTTCTTACAGCTCAATCTGTTGCTTGCTGGTTAGTCCTTATGCAAAAATTCGCACAGGAAGGAAATAACATAAGAACAAGAACAGCAATACACCAATTAATCCCAGCTATATGCTTGGACCAAACAAAAAAACGCTTGAAACACACAAAAAAACCACAAGAATATCAATTACCCAGATGGGTGTAGAAGTTAATGATCTGAAATTAAGTATACATCTATGGAACTCACCGATCTATGCGGTCCTTGAGCTTGAGCAGGAACTTCTCATTATCTTCTTCTGCAATTTTCACCAGCCTATCTAACAAAGCCTTTCTCCCTTGTAATTCAAGAGCCTTTATGTCAATCTCTCTGGCTTCACCCTCTGCATTATTAGTGAGTATGCCTCTCCTTAGACGTGAATATGTAGGCAGTCTCTCTAAAGCAGCCCATTTGAGAGCTTCTTCATCTTCTTCTGCTCCAGAAGACCTTGAGAAAATTTCCATGGCAGTACTGTTCCTCCAGGTGTTAGAACTGCTGCCTGTGTATGTTTCACCACTCTCCATTGTTACAAGTTTCTATATATAGGAGCAGTGATATAATCACACGTGCATGAAAAAGCACGCCCGTGTTTAATTTTTTTTTATTTAAAATATTAAAATATAATATTTTAATTATAATTTATAATTAAATCACATGAGCGTGCATAATGTATATCACTGCTCATATATATATATATATATATAGAGCAGTGATATATACCTCAAGGGCGTGCATCTTTGTTTATATATATATATATAAACAAAGAAAAGCTTTATGAATGAACAGATAGATAAAGGAGCATCTCTGTGTCTTTTGTTCTTCTGTATTACATGAGGTAAATGAACTTCCTCGTGGAGAAAGACGTAGTCAACACCTAAAAGGCATGTCGGTAGATAGGATTTGCTTTCATTTCATACCCTTTGATTCCCTTACAGAACCCCTGCCCATTGAAAATTTCAAAACAAAAACGAAATGCATTCCAAGTTATGAAAATATAACTGAGACCCCAAGTTGTTAAAACAAGATCATTACCAAATCAATTATTAAACCAGTTACCATAGTGACATAGTCAAAGTCGCCACAATAACAATAAGCGGAAAATAAACGAATCCCGAAATTTTGTAACGAAGTGAAAACCTTTAGAGAACTTTAAAAGTAAAATCATTTCCGGGTCCAGACAAGCCTAAAGGTATTCCCGAGTAGGGGCGGATCCATTCGTCCCCCAAAATTTTTACAATTCTTTATCAAATATGCATATTTTATGAATTTGTCCCACCAAAATTAATATATTATACGTTATTCCGTTTGTATTTTTTTTTTCTTAGCCATCTTCCCCACATCTCGTTTGTCCTTACATTTATTTGTGTATTTTTAGTGCAAAAATATGGAATATGATGAAAATATCTGTTTTTATTTTATTTTTTGAGTGATTATTTTGCAGTCATTTGAGTTTATAATATTTATTTTAGTACCATTTTTCTTGAACTCTATAGATCGTGAGTTAGTTTATTTTGTTAATTGTGTACTATTGTGTGTTTGTGATGCCATGCGATTAAATTTAGACTTCTATATTTTTATTTTATATAAACATGCACAAACACACATATAGAGAAATTATATGTATTTATGTGCTTTTGTATTTATATAAGTCAATGTTCCCAACTTATCAAAAAATAAATAAATAAAAAATCTATCCCCTACACCAAAAATCTTGGTTCTGTAGAAATACGTTGAACATATGATCTTGTTTGTAGGAATCTCCCGTTAGGGTGGATATCCAATGGAGGACAAAAGCAACGTGATAATGAGAGAATGAAAATTGACGTACGTTCATCTCATTATCAAACTCTATTTATAGAGTTTGAATATGACTCTTCATCAAGAGTCACAACTTATCACTCTATCATAACCTCCATGGAAGGTTGTGATTGGCTATGGGAATAACCACACTAGTTATGGTGTGATCACCCTTTAAACCATCATCTCCCACTTGATCACACGTTAACATTATGTAATCTAGTTGAACATTATCACCTTGGTACCAAATGTAATTTTTATCCATGTCAACTAGATCTCATCTGTTTAATTTACAGATCGGCATTAGATTATGACATTTTACAATGTGTATACAATTTTGTCATCTTATCTAATCGCACATTTTTCCATATATTTTTCACACTGCTAATATATTAAGGTGACTTCATTTCGTTTTTAACTAAACGAATGACATCAATTCTCTGTGGTAAGGAACACCGGTTCACACCTATTCCACAATTGACGATTTCAGCCATACACAAAACTATGTGCTGACCTGCATTGATATTTCTAATCAAGTGTTTCCTTGATACCTTTTATCAGTGTCTTTTACACTATAAGATCATATACATATTACCAACTTGTAACATAATGTCTCTCGGTGAACCTTACATTTATGAAAGTTGTAATATTATTTCTTAAGTGTTTTCTGTTTATTACCTGACCAATTATCCCCCTTTTAGAAACAGAATTGCACAAAATTGTTCATTCAGGCGTCCCTGAATCCTTCCGCTTGTGCTTAAACATATATGTAGCTACCACCTAGGTGTTTCTTAATCCCATTGTAGCTACATGCTCTTTGAATTTTTCCAAAGACAATCCTTTGGTCATAGGATCGGCTACCATCTCTGTTGAGGGTATATATTCAATTTTAATTTCCCCTCTTTCCACTATATCTTGAATATAGTGATAATTTACATCAATATGTTTGCCTTTGGAGCTTTGTGCTCCACTTTTTATTAAAGAGATAGCAGACTTGTTATCACAAAACATATTGAATGGCTTACTATTTAAACCTAAATTTAAACTTTCTACAAAGCGTCTAATCCACACTGCATTACTTATTGCTGTGCTGCATGATATATATTCAGCTTCCATAGTGGATTTTGCAACGCAATTTTGTTTCTTGCTTAACTAAGAAATAGCTGTTCCACCAAACAAGAACACATATCCAATTGTTGATTTTCTATCATCA